>NC_084665.1:25833750-26140000 GCF_028389875.1 Rhea pennata | reverse complement strand
AGAAAAATGACTAGATCTGTGAAATGAATAAATGGAAAACAGAAACAAACCGAGAGTTGAAGTTGCAATTCTTTTTTCTGCTTTTGAGAATTTAACAGCTTTAATATATCTATCTATCTATATATAAATAGATATTTAAAATCCTTTGCAGACTATACAAAATAATTGGTGCATCAATATGCCTACTTAGACACCGGGTATGTCTACACAGCAAAAAGTACTGCAGTGTAGCAATACTTTTATATAAACTAATTTAGTACCAGGAACACCCTAGTGATGACAGCACGAAGCTCAGCATGGGCTAACTGATGCCTCTGAGCAAGTGAGCTCTGCGTATTGCTGGCATCTGAGGTGGCTCATTTGGAGGCAGCTCAGGTGTCATTCAGCTCTCAGGTTAGCATACCTTCCAGACCTGCCTGTCGAGTAGCTGCCTGGATTCCCATCAAATGGCTCCACCGCTTCACAGCAAAGGTCCATCCAGCCCCATTTGCTTCATACAGCAGTGATCGTAAGCAGATATCCACATAAGAATAAGAGCAGGCCAAGCAGACGTGATAGTTCTGCTGGGTGCTCTCCCACATTCTGACTATTTTCAGCTCCAGAGTCACATGAAGGCAACATGATTCTTCTAGTTAGTGATTTTGAGTGGCTTTTTCTCTCAAGTATTTGACTAGTTTCTCCCCCACTGTAGCTTTTGGTGCTAAGTTCCTTTGGCCTATTGCCACTTACAAGAAAAAAGCTCCTTTTGTTTGTTCTGAACCTGTCCCCTTAGTCTCACTTAAAACACTTCTTCTTGAATTGGAAGAGCTAATACTTATCCATCCTTGCCATGCCATGCATGATTTTGCACCCCTCTGCACTGTTTCTTCCTCAAGATGAGGAGTCCTAGCCTACTCAGTCTTTTTTTTTTTTTTTTTTCCATTTGGTGACCATTCCACATCTTTGACCATCCCTGTTATCCAGTTTTTCTGTGAAAGGACTGTATCTTTTCGAGTCATAATATGGGCAGGACCAGAACTCCTCACAGTATTCAAGGTGTAGTCAAACCATGGATTAATAAAGTGCAATCATGTACTCTGACACATGTAATCATGTACATTATTCCTTTCCTAGTAATACGAGATTTGGTTTGCTTTTCTGACTACTGCCAACAGCACTGAGTTGATGATGCAGTTAAACAATCTAATAAACCCTAAAATATCACTTCTGAATAGTGACAGTAAATTCAGAGCCCAATATTTCGTATATGAAATTAGGATCAATTTCTCCACGTGCATCACCTTACACTTAGCTCCATTGAATTTTGTCCACCATTTTAATTTCCAGACAGTATATCTCAAAGTCTTTCTGCAAATCTTCTCATTCTGCCCTTATTCTTACTCCTTACTATCCTGAATAATTCCACACCATCATCAATTTTCTCACTACACTGCTCACCCCTTTACCAGTTCATTTATGAAAATGCTGAACAGTACAGGTCCCAGCACAGATTCCTGTGAAACTTCACTGGATGTCATCCCTCTGCTAAGAGTACTCATTATTTACTCCTGCCCTCTGTTTCCTATCTTTTAATTAAGACTTTATGCATGCATACGCATTTTCTCCTATCCCATGGCTATTTAGTTTCCATACGAGCCTTTGGTGAGGGAATGTATTGAAAGTCTGTTGGATTTCTCCATAGACTACATCTACCAGATCACTCTTATCCGCCTGTCTGTCAGCCCTTTCAAAGATCTCCAAATGTGTCTGTAAGCCTGGAATTCATTTCATGAACAACATGCTGACTCTCTCCAAGTAGACTGTATTTATCCAGGTACCTACTGATTCATAGTTCCTGTATCTTAATTCCCATTCCTTTGTCTGATACAGATGTCAGACTGACAGATCTACAGTTCCTTGGATCCTCCTCCTTTTCTAAAGGTTGGTGACACATTTGCCACACCTCAGTCTACAGGTACCAAGGAAGATTAAGTAAGTGACAAAGAGTTTAGTCATTCAGTAATTTTTCACTATTTTCTTTCAACTCTTGAGTGAAAACCTGATTGGTTAGTGTTGATTCTTCTCTAAAACTTTCACCCACACTCACTTCAGTTTCAGACAGATCCTCTGATGGTTTCCTTCACTGAAGAGCTGAGATTCCTCCCTTTGGACCCTGATCAGATGATCAGGGCACTAGATTGCCTAAGAAACTGATTACTACAAATATATTTGAAGGATGATTTAACATCTGTTTTGATTTCTTAGCCACTCTGTTCCCTGGACCTGCTTCTGACAGGCTGCTTCTGCCCTAAGCCCTATCTCTAGTATGTCTCCTATAACAGGGATTTCGTCATCCTTAGAACACATTTGGAGTGTTCTGACATTGCTGGATTTCAGTCCCTGCCAGGCTGTGTGACAGAATCACACAAATCACCCAATATCTCATTTTTTTCCATCTGAAAGACAGGGTACCTCTCTTTCTAAAGCACTTCAACATCATCAAAAGAAAAGTGTTAGGATTTTTTTTTCTCAACTATAAAATTGTGCACTGTAAAAAACCCCCGTAAAAATAGCCTCCTTTCGAGAGCTTATATCTCAATTAAAAAGTTAAAGCAAGGCCATTCTACCTTTCATATAAATAAATATAAAGAAATACAAAATTCCTTGCTTCTAAAGATTAAATCATTACGGATCTTTAAAAGATTTGTTCAAAATTGTGATAAGAAGTTACTACAAAGCTATTGAAGAGAGAGGTAAATTTTTAATGCCACAACATTTCCATTTACATTAAAGTAAATTCTTCCAAATTCCTGTATGAAATGGGACTCCACTCCAACCCAGATCCATGAATACATTTATTTTGTTCTGTTTTTCTATTTTTGATTTTTTGTATTTTTTGCCTTTGAGAGCAATGTTGACACTATGGAGATAAACAATCCATGAGTTAATTATATTTTAAAGAGAACAATTCCTCCGAAAAAAATAAATTTAATCACAAATTACCCAGCTTACACTGGAGTTACAGGGTAGTTCAGAACAAAAGACAAGTTAGCATTTGGCAAGTTTGTAGTTGTGCCCTCTGCATATGGCAGGTTTTGCAAAAGAAAGATCTTATGGGTAGTTTAAAAATTTGCAAGAATAACATGTTCCCCCAAATGAATAATAAAGGAGAAAACAAAATCTAAATTCTATCAGATAACATTCATAAACATCCACACAATACAGACTAAGAAACTAGATTAGAACAGAGACCTCGATCCTGCAAATTATCTGACTCTAAAGGATCTATTTTATGTGCAAAATTTACCCATGTGCAGAACTAGACTATTTGCATCAAGACTTTTCATGGACATCCAGAAGACACATGTTTTATGTTGGTACAGCATGTGTGTGCCTCACTTGATGCCTTTATCCAAACAGCTACTGCACTTCTCAGGCCACTGAGAATTGCTTAGCCAAGAGCTGAGAGCAGAACAAAAGAAAACAGAGGAGAAAAGCAGAGCATACAATAGCCCCTATGCTGGATGCAGCACAGCTACCTTTTGTTGGCTAAAACATGGATCCCTTCTCTCCCTGGCTTGGATAAGCAGAGCGCTCTGATGCTGGAACGATAAGAACTTCCCATATTGTTTAAATTTACTATAAGCATCAAAACTGAACCACTTAGGGCTTGTAAATTGTAGTAATTTGTAATTGCGTGAATTCCTGTGGTTTTATCAAGCATTCTCTAAGCCCCAGAGCCAAGGTGTATGGGATGGGGTGAGAACTTCATTCTTCGGCATCATAGGGACAGTCCTGATACATTACTTCTGTATATTAAGAAGTTCAGAAACCAAGAAAAATAAAAGAAATTCAAAATACATTAGGCTGTTAACATTTCACATTCTAGAGTTTTCAGTTTGTTTGCTTGGTTTTTTTTTTGGGGGGGGGATTTTTTTTTAAATAGAATCTTTGAATGTCTGGGTTTGCTCATACCACATTTCTTTGCTGACAGCAAAACCATCCTCAGACCTAGGGCGAGTAGAGAAAGTTATCAATACTGATAACAATTAACAATTGTTATCAATTGTTAACAATTTTAGTTTCAAAGAAAAAAGTCCTTAGAATTAATTGCACGAGAAAGAAGAGATTTGTTCAAAATTTTAACCTGCCCTTCAAATAATGCCATGCCCCTCTGCATCTAGCTAAAAGCATTGAGAAGCACTCTATTTTACACTTATCTTCTGGTTACTTTTATCTGAATTTCTACAGTGTATTTTTGAGCCTCCTACCATGCACTGACACTCCATTTCACATCTTTCCAGAAGCTGTTACTCAACTGAACAGAATGTTCCAAGGACGGTTTATAGCACACGACATAACAGTCCCCTTAAAAAAAAAAAAGAGAGAGAGAGAGAGAGAGAGAGAAACTATTCCACAGGAAGCTAAAACAAATACTGAGTTCCACAAATACGTATTCAAAAGCAGGAAATGCCAGTGTCGAGGGTGCAAGCAGAAGTTCAACCGTGCTGTCTTATGCATATGATGAAATATCTTCTAATTGCATGAGCGCTTATTTCCAAATAAGATAACATACCACATTTTTCATACTCTGTGTGCAATAGTTTGCACAGTTCTGTATCTACTACTGACATAATCTTTTAAGAAATTGTCTACACACAATGCGCAACAAATTAGATTGGATTAATGCTCTCATATACGCGAATTCACAGATATTCTTAACTAGGAGCTATTTATTAAAGAAAACTGCGGCTGCAACCTCAGAGAAACAGGTATTCACACATAGGAACACTAGGGTTCCCCAAGGGAACAAAAGACTGCAACTAATCTAAAGCCTGTACAGCACAAAGGCATCTCATAGCTGCTAATTATACTGTAAATAAGGGTCTAATTAGAAAAGGTGTGGAGGAGGCCTTGGGTAAAGTGAGTCTTGCAGCTGGTAATGCTTTCAGTCAGTGTAAGAGCTAAAGTCTTGTAAGATACAGTCTCTGAGCACAGCCTTCAGCACGGGCAAGATTTCTGTAAAAGCATTTGAAAGGGGCATGGTAAGCTTGCCTAGGCCAGAATAGGTCACTGTGGCAGAAGTCACAGATGAGACCTGAGCAAAAGCTAACAATAAACTAAACACGTCTTTCTTCCAAACACCCAGCTCTTTCTTGTCTCATCCTCACCCTGCTCTCTATGCTCTCTATGCTGCAGACAGTTCCTCAGATTCTTCTCAGGTCTCCTGGACGCAGGTGAGTACAGCAGCAAGGGCAGCCCTGAGCACAAATGTGGAAGATGACTACTTCTAGCTCTAAAGAGACAGTGAACTACTACTGAGCCGTATCAGCTCTTAGCATCACACAGTTCTTTATGGGGGACCTTCACATAGCCGCTCCTATCATCCTTCCACCCTGAGCTCTCATTTTTTATTGTTTCTGAACCCTGGTCTCTGGGTGCTGCAGATACCCTTTCCCAGAGTGCATTTGGGCACTGAAGGTGCTCATTTCAAGCAGATGAGCATGAAGCCTCACACAACCCACTTGGAGAAAGAACTGACTCAAGGGTGCCATGGTGTGAGTTCTAGACAACGGGACCTGGGAGACAGTAGGTGCAATCCCACATTTGCCGAAGGCATCAGTGTACCTAGGGCCACATGTGAGCAGCTGAAACACTTGCATAATGAAAAAAAGTATCTGAGACATTTGCATGATTGGAGAGGAAATGATAAGGGGCTCGATAGATAGATAGATTTGTATGAATCTCTTCTTTTGTTTCTTATCCTTCTCTCACTTAGAAACCAGAAACCAGACACTCCAACCTAGTAAGTATGGCACATATGACACATATTTAAATTCCAGAGTAACGATGATACTTTCCATGCATGGCAATACGTGCATCAGAGAAGGAGGACATGGAACCTGTCAGAGGGCCATTTTTTAATCTCTTGCCAAAAATGCAATGCCATCATTTAATGACATTCAAGATATTTCACTGTTTTCTCAGACATTTTAAGGTGCATTTAATTGTCTTGCAAACCAAATTGTGCAACATGGTAACAGCACTAATGACTGCTGGGACAGTTACTTAGTGCCAATCTTCTAAAGCACAGGCAAGCTCATTCCAGACACTGACAGCTCAGAAATGACAATGTAATGACCATGATACCCTGGAAACTGGACTCCATCTAAAAGTTGACTCGTCACATGCAAAAATAGATCAAGTTAGATTCTTCAAAACCGACCTCTTCTTTCTGAATGTTCACGGGCACTGAACACAAGGTTCTCTTTCATTCTCTTCACCAAGCCTCTGCGTCTTCTCTTCACAGTCATATGAACAGTGTCCTAGGTGCTGAGAGGATATCCAGTTAGGTCTGGTGTTTCAGGCTGCTCCTTAAGCAAGCATTAGCGTACTAACCCTGCATGTGAGTGGAGAAGGGATATGAATGTCTCAGGGACAGGACAAAACATCCTACCAAAAAAATCCCTGCTAGTCTTGCTAAAGAGCCCTATGATTTTAAAGAGAAATGTCAGTGATCTCAACCTAGCGTCTGTTATATGTGATCTGAATAGTCACCACGGAAAAAACATTTCAGCATGAATTCCTTATGTGAGACTTCTAAATATATATATATATATATATATATGTAACTTCCAAATTACTAAGAAATTGCACATAAATATCTCAGTTCAGAAGAGTGCTTCAGTAAACATTTAACCCCATGCATAGTATCATATGCACATGTGAACAAATGGCAAAGAAATTTCCTATTTCTTTCTGCAGATACTTAAATAAAAATATCCTCATATTGCCTTATATTTAAGCACTAAAATATGTATAATAACATACTATAATGGGCTTTCTTGTAAAAATTTGTTTCTCTTTTTATTTTAATTCTTCATTGTATATTATGTACATGTAACTATAGGTAAATCATATACCATTATTTACTCTCCTGCTAAGAAAAATAACAAACACATGGTAAGCAAAATGCTGCCTTGCTTCTCTGAGGAAAGCCCTACCTTCAGTGGTTGTCAGGTTTAGCTGAGCTGGCTAGAGCACGGTGCTGCTAATGCCAAGGTTGCGGGTTCAATACCCGTATGGGCTGCACTGAGGGTTGGACTAGGTGATCCCCAGAGGTCCCTTCCACCCTTACCATTCTATGATCTTCTTGCTTGGACCAGAGGCACAAACTCAGGCATTCTGCCTCATGGATGAATGCATATATATCTGCACGTGTAAGCCAGCTCAGAAAAGTCTAGTTCATTGCCAGCTGTGGTACAAGGCTGATGAGCTGTGTATGCTCCCAGAATGATACCACACTAGCGCCCAATGGTAAGCAAGGCAAGCACCTGCTCAGAGCATCTTGCTAGAAATAAGGGTCTGAGCAGCTGCACAGATGGAAAATGAAGATGACAAATCCTGATGTTCATGCATGCCCAGTAGAACAGAAAGTTAGGGTTAGGCCCTAGAGGAAAGGGGGATGAGGACCTCAGTGGTGCTCACATTTTTGGGGGGACCTAACTCCAGGTAACAATAAATCAAAAACTAAAAAGTATTTCTAAGTAGGGATAAGCATGTGCATCAATAAGGAAACAGAAGGTAAGCGTAATGCTCAGTTTCCTTTCAAATGAGTTATATGTAAAGACTCGGTTAATGTTTTTAGGTCACCCTAGTAACATGACCAACATTACCATAGCAGCATCTTATATGGAAAGACAGATCACTCCAACTTCATGAAAAGGTAATTCTACTTCTCTGAGTCATGGTAATAAATCCACATTTGCAGAGTGAAATGGACAATCATCAACCATCTTGAGCTCTCAGTGATGTCAGGTTAGCTGAATATTCAATATGTGTAAATTTGAAAAAAAACAGTAAATGTCATACTTAAATTTATAATCCCCCAAAGGACAGCACGTTCTGAGCAATTAGCACAAAATTATTGCCAGAGATGTGATATATTAGAATAAATAAAACTTTAAAAAGATACAGATGTTAAATGTGTATGTGCTTTTGAGAATAATGTTAAACATTTAAAAATAACCTCTGTGATTATTGGTGCATTTAGATTTTATAAGATCTAGGACTCGCAAAGGACTCTGGTTCTTGTTCTGTGCCATACCACACATATGCTCTAGATTAAATTTCAGGGAGAGGTCTCTTTTTGTCTCTTCCAGACTTCTAGTAAGAGTACAATGGGCTAAATTCAGAAGCAGTGTAGCCATATGCATCCCCTCAAAATCTACAGGTTAAATTTAACAGTGTCTAAATAGTACTGATAGCTATAATCCTGTCTGAGAGGAGCAAATCACTGGCTTCAGTGATTATTCTTCAGAATATGTAAGATGAGAATCAACTTACTGGTAATAAACTGTTCACAGCTAGGTGCTGGGCACAGTGACTGGCACCAGTTTAGTATGAACTGGCTTGAAAAAGGAATATAACATTGCCTTCCCGATGGTAGGAAGCGGCAGCATAGAGGACAGTAGCAACAAGTGTCAATGAGAAGCCTTGTGGCTATAGGTAGTAAGTTATCCCTCTACACTTCAAACTATATGCATCTACCTCCTCAGAAGATAAGCCATAGTTTTAAACTGAAAAACAAGTACTTGTTCTGGCAGAGAAAGCTGAAGGTCAATAGGGAAATGAGGCATTTCTCTTTAATTCTGCCTTTCTGAATGAAAAGGACTTGTTACAGTAAAAGTGAGAAAGAGTAGAAAACTACATTTTCCTTCTCTGGTTCTTTTTCTACCCTTGCAGGCTTGTCTGAGCCTCTCTTCTTTGGGACCTTCTCCTACGACCTCCTTACCAAAACCCAAACCACAAATGCCTCTATCAATGCAGTCTCCTACCTGCTGCTCCCAGGACTCCCAGCTCAACCCAGTGCGTTACGGGTTCCCTCATACCACACGATACCTCCCAGCACTGCTGCTGCGCTCGGTGGCCGCTCCATAGTTTCTGCTGAGAGGCCGAGTGCGTTACTAATGGTATTTTTTCCAATAGCACGAATGACACGAATAACTAGCAGGAGGGTTTAATCTTAAACAGCTTTCCCCTAATATATATGTTCTCTTACCACACTTCTTCCTCCTTATCATCTCCATTACACTTGTTTTGCTGAATGCTGAATTAGCTCAAATTACTGCATTTTATCACATAGTCCTCCTGTAGGAATAATTTATATACAATGAGAAACTTACACCATGATTTAAGTCATTGTTAAACTTGTCAGTATGCATTGTAATAAATAGTGTCTAGAAACCACGTTAATTCATGGCTTTCTTGAGGCATCAAACACCACACAAATACACAGCAATGGACAACTCTATTCTGAAGTCCTACAAACCTGCCTAGAAAACACAGTTAGACTGGGGAACAACGAAGTGTCGCAACCCCCAATTTATGAGTGAGGATCAGGCAAATTTTTTTTATTGCTTTTTGGGGGGCTTGATCACAAAGTGGTTTTCTTATTTTAAATGGAGAAGCCCAGGCCATGAAACCTGCTGCGAGATTCGTAGTATTCCATGGGTTCTCATTAAGTGGACCATTTCATTACAAAGAGTGATAACTGTTTTGTTTTTAATTAAAAAAAAAAATCCCCTAATAAAAAAGGCATGAGTAAAAGAGTGTTTCAAACTCCTGACACTAAAACCAGCTTTGCTGTTTTTTACAATGCTAGTTTTAATTTGCAGACAGCTCTGACCACTACGTAACTGTGTTCCCAGTGCACATGGGCAAACAAATCCCTGTAATGTAAGGCTTTGCAAGGGCAACACACTAAGCTTGAGGCCAGTTAAGCCCTGGAACAAACAGAAAGCTTCCTATTACCTCATCTTTCATCACCCTACTAAGAAACAAACCACAGCAAAGTTCTGCCCTTCAGGCATTCAGAAAGATTCTGGCCAATTCAGATTTTAATTTGGATAGTTTGTGTTTAGTTCATGTCCCAAAGCTGGGTGCAATTTTCTCACTAACATATATTAGAGAACATTCTTCTGCTTGTAAGTTTTCAGATGGCTACACAGACAACTCGTGAGCCAAAATCATAGACTGACATTGAACAAGCAGTTCAGAAAATCTGAAGTAATTTTGCATAAACAGTTCAGAGGTAGATATTCATAAAGAGAGGTAAGAGGAGTTTCTTCACCATACTGTCATGAATCTCCATTTACTTAATACAAAAAACCAAATAACTTTATTGTACCAGGGTAAAAATAAGGCAAGGGATCACTAACATGCTTTTCAGGGACACCTGAGCAATATTTATTGAATGGAATGATACATGAAAGCAAAGTTTGGGGCGGCAGCTTAAATCCTACAATCAGTTGGTAAATTATGTCCAAAAGCTACCTGTTGATTAGTTTATTCGTGTATGAGGCTATTTAAGGCAAAGGAAAATATCTTCTGTTTTAAATAGGGGAAAAGCTTATAGCAAATAGTAACATAATCCACATGCAAAAAGCACAGAAAAATATAAAAAGAAAGAAAAACTGCTGGGGGGAGGCAGAAATTAGTTAACATTTCCAGAAAGGATTTCCCTGGATTACTCTTACTTCTGATAAATTATAGATCAGTGTATGTAGCCTTTGGCAAAAAAAGAAAAAAAAAGAAAAAAAAAACCAGTTTCTTGCATCTTTTTTCTCAAGTCAGTTGCTGGCTGGTTCAGGAGTTGCTCAGACTGAAGAAAGCTCGTGACATTGGCTTCTCTAAGAAAAATAGTTGCCAACCATAGGGATGAAGATATTGAAAGGAAATAACCTGTGACTCTGGACAACTAGGAAGGAAGAATATATTCTTGATTTTTTTTTTCATAGGTAATGTGAACGCTGTAGGACTAGTTTCTGTCCCTAGTAATAGGGACTTCAGAATGAGTGAAACTGATGGATAATAGCAATAGGTACAATGAAAGGCAAAATTTGATTTATGCAATCTAGTTTTTTGCTACTCCTCTAATTAGAGATTTGGTTCTTGCATTGCTGCAAAACAGAAATGGCTACCTCATGCACACTTAAATTCACATATGTGCATGGCACTTCCAGTGCTTCACAATGAAATGTATGTACATTCTTCTATGGGTAGCACAACAGAGAATCATATGAAGTTGTGGGATATTTTCCTTATGGTAGAAAGAAACAAGATAGAGCCCAAGCAGTGTTTCTATTCATTGTCTCCTTCTATGAAATGTGGTATTTCCATTACATATTTCTCAATCATACAGTCCCTAGCTCAGCTCGTGTGAACAACTCAAATGCAGTAACTAGATATGTGTTGGCTGGATGGCAGGCAACACTAAGCAGAAGTGAAACAAGCTTTCAAATGCACTTTATTCACAGCAGCTCCATTCCTTCTGGCTCAATGACTAAAGATAAGATAGTGCATTAACACTTAATATCCAAGCGTAGCCTTTCCGTTTCCTCTCCCAGCCTCCACACAACAGAACAATTCTCTGAAACCTTACACATTTTGCTTCTTATATTAACTTCAGTACTGTGGCAGCAGATGACAAATCCTATTACTGGTACTATGAAGATGAAATTATTGTGCATGGCTTGTGCAAGATCCTTACATATTTCCTGCGTTAATCTATGAATCTATCTTGCATCATCTTGGTATGATTCATGTACTTCAGTTAATTTGAAACAGCACTGCATGCTGTGTAATAAAACTGCTCTGAGTTTGGTCCTTTAATGTTAAGCCAGCATTACACAGATAGCCAGTCTGGTCACACGAAGGCTGTTGGCATTTATGTCAGAATGGATGAGTATTTTCTTATAGTAGTATGGGTTTTGGCTGTTTTCAGCAGGCTGGACAGCATTGTCAGAACCAGATCATTACAGCTCAACACACTCCCAAAAGTCATGAACTGAACAAAGTAGCCTGGAAAGCAGCTGAAACGCTTTCTATTTTTATCTACCCATAAAAACTTGGTTACTCCAGCCCAAATGCTGCAACTGATTCCTGTATAGCAATCGAGGAACACGCTGAGCGCCACTGCTTTCAATAGGCCTCTCTGCCAGCAGCTCCAGACGGATCAGCTTGCAGGACTGGGGCTTTGTGTGTCCTTTACCCTGCTTCATCACCAAAAAAAAAAAAAAAAGGAAAAAAGTGCCTAGATAAGTATCAGGTTCCTCATTGTAATTTCGAAACTCCAAACTTTAATTGAAACGCTTTCACTTTCCTGTCAGCAGCCCGCTGCCAGCAGGGGACACTGCCGCGCCGGCCGCCCCCGGGCGCCGCTGCAGCTCCGCCCCGGGCGCCGCCGGCCACGGCCGCGGCCGCGCCGGCCGCTGACGGCCCGCGCGCCGCGCGGAAAACGCGCCCGCAGCCCGCGGCGGCGGGCGGGCTCCGGCGCCTGAAGGGCAGCGCGATGAAGTGAAATGACCTCTCCCGCGCCCCCTCCCCCCCGCCATTTTATGCACGTTTCCTGTGAGCGCGCTCGCTGGCGTATTCTGTTCGCACGGATGGGTTTTTTTACAGGTTTTTCAGTCCGCCACACGCGTCTGCCCGCAGCTGTGCGTGTGCGGAGACGTTTCCAGCGCGGCCCGCGCCGCGCTCCGGCGCCATGCGCGCGGGCCTGGCGGCGGCCCCTGAGGCGAAGGGCGGGCGGCGCTGGCCGTTGGGGCGCGCGCCTTCCGCGGCCGTTAGGAGCGGCCGTTACGCCGCGCCCCTCGGGGCGAGGGGGCTTGGCGTGAAGGAGGCGCTGCAGGCCGGGGTCCTCGGGACATCTTTGCCCCTGTGGGGAACACCTCAGGGGCAACTTGGGTTCCTCGCGGGTGTCACCTCGCCTGCAGGCCGACAGACGTGCCCGGTTCACCCTCATGTTACCACCGATAGCAAACTCGCTTAAATGCACCTTAATGTTTTACCTGTATGTTGTGCTTGTTCTCTTAAAAGGTGGAGTATAAGGTTCACAAAGAGTTGGTGATCCATCTTTTTAATGGAATTTGTAGTTCACGCTCTGCTTCCTTGCTGTCACCTACCCGGCGGCTCAAATTCCACCGTGTATTGTGCACAACCCACTGACTTGAGGTGGGAGCTTTTAAGGGTAACTCAGGATCAAATTTTGCTGCATTTTTCAGGGGCTGGGCTAGAGACTTGTACCTGAAGTCTGCCTTGATATACCTGGTGTGACTTCACTGATTTCAACATGGGTGTGAAGTGTGCCCAAAAGCACAGTATGGCTTGTCATGTAACTTCCAGGCACTTCAGACTGATGCAACATTATGGTATTTGATAGAAGGGATTTCCCCTTATTTTGGCAAGCCTAGATCTTGTAAATGAAAACCTGACCCTGTTAGTTATCTGGATGGAGAGTCCCTGATGGCAATTTATAGACTATATTTTGAGACTAACAAAATACGGTCATTGGGATTTTCTGATAGCTTTCAGCAATAGGCTAGCAAGGTGCCTTTAGAAGAGCTGAATGTAAAGCTTACAGTGGTTATAGATGAAAAAAATCTGCCTGCTACAAGGATAAGATACAAACATAGAAGCTCTTTGTGCAATACCAAGTGCTTTAAATTGTAGATGGGCAGTTACTGGTATATGCAAACGCTTAATGAAAGCAGCAGACCAAAGAGTTACAGACAACTACAGAAGAACTGTGGGCTAACATCCTTCATGTGTGTCCTCATAGCACAGATCAAAAACACTACCTCAAATCCCAGAGGTGATAAGGCTGTTTTAGCAAGCACTGACTTCTGCAGAACAAGAGGTTTGCAGCACATGTCTACTGAAGTCATGTAACAGGAAAAATGCTGCACGGTCAGACCGTTTCCTTATCAGCAGTGCTCTAATTTAGTCCTGATTAGCAAGATGCTGGACAATTAGCTCTGCCTCTCAGCAAGAATAACTATTTCTTGGTCTGCCAATTCATTGCTTCCAGTACCAAGTTTTTGTACTTAGAGCCTTCTGCGTTGTGCCACACAGACATGCCTTCAGGTTTTTTATATGCTCTCACAGGGCAAACAAGTACAGTGATTTAACAAGACAGCAGTCCAGAAGAGAGAATGGATAACAAATCCCACAAGCTCTCTGTAGCCACTTCAGTAAAAAGACCGCAAGGCAGCGCAACGAATAGTTTGACTTTTCATAGTAGACAGTGAGGAGTAATCTGCTCTGCTGTTGCTATTGAACTGGTAACTTCTGGGAAGGAGATGGTAACAAACATCTCCAAGGTCATTTTGACAACAATAGCTCCCATAACCTAATGTCACATTACTGCAGTGCTGAGCAAACAAATGTGTAACATCTTTTAAAAAATCAAGACGATAAGCTCGTAACATGGTGGCTGTGCACTTCTGGAAAATGTTATCTCCAATCGTTCTCTCTCAACTGGAAGCAGAACGTACTATATATTGGGTGCAATACTTCTTTTAAGCAAATTTATCTTAAGGCCTCTAATACTTTACTTTTAGAGGTACTTGTCCAGTCTGTAGCTAACATCTCACTGCTCTTTCAGTCAATGCCTGGAGCCTTCACAGAGAGATACACAAACCCAGAACTATATTGATGTTGCCTACTCAGCAAGAAAAACACACGTTCAGGCACTGAACTCCCGAAGTCCTGTTCCATCAGGCAGTGAATTCCATCTGAATTCCTGAGGGATTCCTTGGGCATGGCTTCCTATTTGTTCCAAACTCTTAACCAATACTATGAAGAGCATGTCCCAAAGGAAATGATACTAGCCAATTACTTCAAATTTGTACGTGGTTGTCACTGGGAAACTCAGGAAGAACTGAAACATAGTGTATAAGGGAAAAGGACATGTGATTCAGAGAGAATGCTCTGTATTCTCTGAATGGCCTTTCTGGGAGCTGAACCTCACCTGAGAAAGTTGTTAATGTTCTGCAGCTCCCAAAGTCCCAAGGAGCAGACTGCTGCATGTCACACACTCATGTCTCAGCTGTGAGTCCTGCATCACTGATTGGAAACAACAGTCTTGTGCATCAGATGCTATCTAAGACATTCTGGTTTTGCTACTGGACATTATTCCACTCCTATAATAAAAACAGCTTGAGGAAACTACAAGAAGCATTCAGTTCAGACTTTGTTCCATTTCTGTGGTGATGGCAAATCATCCTACAGAGTGAGTTGATGTATGGATGAACTGCCTATCCTGCCTGATTGATGGAATTCAAAAGCTTTGGGGGGAGGGTGTCAAGTTCACATTACTGCAGAAGCTGGTTTAGGGTTTTGAAATGTTAAAAACAAAAATTATGAAAAGTGATCTCCTATACTGGGTATCAACTGGTACTGCCCCAGTAAGTATCAAGATAGAACTGAAAATAATTCATCACTTAATGCGTCCTCTTGTCACATGGATTTCTTTAAAAATAAGAGAGGAGTGACAACCAAAGGTTCACACTACTTAAGAAGATACTACCTGAAATAATAGTTCTGAATACCAAATCAAGAAGTCATTATTCTAATTCAAGAGAAAGCTCAAAATTAGTCATCATTGTTCCACGCTTCTTCCTGCTTTGTTTATTCCCAAAGGAAAATGGAAGAGGAGAGGAATCTTTCCAGGCTATTAAATCTAAATCAAAAAAGTTCCAGAGAAATGATGACCATTAAGAACATCATTCTGAGTAGTCAGTTTATCTTCTTAATTTGCATGGAAGTGGTCAGGTTGGGAAACAAGTGGTGACATCTCAACCACATATTAATGTCCAGGAGTTCAGCTGTTATTAAAGCATGTAAACTGAAATACATATGCAGATATCAAATGACAGATTATCTGTTCTGTTCATGCATACAAATGCTGGAAGTCAAATGAGGGTGCAGAGGTGCTTGATGCAGAGAGTTCCACAGCAAGCACCAGTACCAGATTAAGGCATTCCCATGTCTCCAATTGCTCACTCCTGTCTGTGTCACGGCAGTTCTTCAGCTGTGCCAGCTCTGCTGTTTGTGAAGACGTTCTGCAAACATGATCAGCCAGCAGATACTCAAAATGGCTTCCCTCCCACCAAAATTACTTCTTAACCAGCTACAGTTCACAACCCATAAACATTGTGGTGGCACTGGGGAGAGGGCAGCAATGTGGGAGAAGGAGTAGCTAGGAGTGGGAGTGTGAGACCTGCCTTAGATGGTGTTGCCACCCAGAAAACAGTGTGTGGATCTACACTCTCAAACACAGGATTTCTATTAGTGCTTTTACAGGTTACATCTGTGCACATCCCAAAAATATGCTCAAGCAGTGTTACTATGTCATGAAATTTCTGTAGTAGCCTGCATTCAGAGATAACCAGTGTTAATGGAAAATGAGCTAGGATGTTCCTCCCCAACATTTTTCCTCTGGATACTTACATTCTCTGCCCTTTCCCTTCGTCTTTCCTCTACACTAAATAGAAACTTAATACCTGGGTTGAAACCATGGCTGCAAGGTGGTCAGTAATGGCAAATCCCCTTGATTTGGAGGAGATAGGAGCAGCTTTCACAACAGCATTTCTCCCAGTTTTGAAACAAAATCTTTTCACAGTTTGACTCCATCAGGAACGAAACAGAAATAAGCACATTGCAATGCCTTACCTTAAACTATCAGTGGATTCTCAAATGAACCAAGACATTTAAGTGAGAACTGAAGTAGATGAGACTGGGATGTGTCCCTTTCTGTCAGTTCTGGTAATCCATAGCACAGGAGCAGTGACATCTATGCCGTAACATGTTAAACCGTGGCTGGTAAATTTACCGGAGCTAATTTATCAATGCTCTTACTCAGCTGGGATGTACCCACATAAACATCTCTACTGAAATCAGCTTGTAAATTAGATAAACAAAAAGTCTGATAGCTTAGTGCTTTGGTTAAGTCATTGGGACTATGGTTTTGAAATCAGGTGGACAATTCATCCAAATGCTTGCCAGCATATGCATGTGTTTACAGTTTCCCAGACGCATTAATTTTTTTTTAGAAAATTTAGAAAATTTAGACAGGTCCTTTTCCTTGCTGTGCAATTATATGGCATGTGGAAAATCTGGCAGCCCACTAATTCCATAGCTTGTGGCAGACAACTTCACATCCTGTATATGGATCCATGCACATAAAGCTCTTATTGCTCTCACTGGGAGTGTCAGCACACAGTGAAAAGAAAATACTTAAATATGCTGACAATGTTACTGAGACAGTAATGCAAGTCTTCGTTTGTAATCTAAAAAGATCCACTTTCATGCCAAATATACATGAACTAAACCCACCTGCTACAATTCCCTGAAAGGACTGAAGATTATAAAGAAATCTGCCTCTTTAAACTCAGGAGACTAACTCAAGAATACTATCCCTTGGTTGCTAATTGAATGACATCAGAAAGCAGCCCTTGAACTTCACATTAACACTCTTCTGCCAATTTCCTAGGCTCTGGAGAGTTTTGGTAAGAGTTGCATTAAATGATCTGTCATCAACCTAATATTAATCTCTCAGTGTTTTATTACTCAGTCTTAAACAGGGCCTTCTGGAAGGGATGAATTACTGGCAGTGGGAGACAGCATAATTACAAAGTGAGGTATGGTATAGAAAACATGACAAGTGAGTTTAACACTATCTGGGGACCATTTAATATTGTGTTGGCAAACATGTCATGTTATAAAACTGTTTCTAAAAGAACAGATATAATGCAGGAATCTAGGTGCTAAATAACAAAAATGAACCTTGAAGCAGAAAATTATGTTTTTCATTTCTCACATTAAGACATAGCCTTTCAGCCTATATCCCTTTAATGAAGCATATACAGATCACTGTGCGCACAAGCCAAGTTCTTGAACGTGCTGCAGGACTGGACTTTTTTTTTAACATGAAGTAATCACTGTACATAAGATGCCACAGTCCATAGTCCGCCCTTTGGGTGCCATGTTGTTGATGACAGTCTTGCTGAAGTCAGCAGTAGAAGATCTCCGAGTTAAGGCCAGAATTAAGCTGAAGAAATAGGCACTGAAGATGTGCATAACACTGACATAATTTGGTTGTATTAAGAAAATATTTTAGTAAAATGAAAACAAATTCACACTGAATTGTTACAGTTCAAGTATCCCAACCTGAACAAAGCATGAACAGATACTACATACTGTGAAGGGAAAGTAAGAAAAACTCCAAGTGAAATATATAAGGGATCTGCTGCCACAGGCTTGGGCACATGGCTGATAAACAGATACATAGCTTTCAAAACCATCATTGAATTATTAGGGAGCTCAACCCATGAAATGCAGAACCAACCATTCCATGTGATACAGCCTGATGTTCCCAGAGCCATCACTATTGCATGACAAAGCATGAGTAATAGCAGAGGAGTTCTGTTCAAGTGTATCAGTGCATGGAAAGACCAGAAAAGTACTGGAACATTTCCCTGAATTGGCTAGTTATTGCAACAAATGCCTCCTGCCCCGAAGAACTTGTATTCTTAGTAGATAAAATGGGCATATCATACTGGAAAGAGATATATCTTAGATAATAAATGACAAATGTACCTTGCAAAGTGTGATAGAATAGAATGTGAAAAACAGTTGTTCATTGAACAGCATTTTGAAAAATACAGAGATTAATGCAAAAATATTATTAGGGAAATCTGAAATGTTTATAAGAAGGAGAAGATCTACATATTGACTTGGGATAGGTCATTGCTTTCTCACTCACTGTTCTTTTTTTAATATGCATTCAGTAACTGCTCTTGAAACACTACTCTTTAGGTATAAAGAAGCATGAAGACTGTGATGGGATTTTTGTTACGAAATCATGCAACAGTTTAATGATCTTGTGTTACCATTTTTAATAAAATACTCCTTCAGTTTGTGGGCACAAGTCAGAAAACAAGGCATCTAAAATCTCTCTGAATGATGTCTGATGATAAAAAAAATGAAAACACATCATCCATTATTTCTTTTGCACTTATATAGCTGATATTTAAAAAGTAAAAATAATTACATTTTTCTCAGCCACGATAAAAGCTACAAATTGAAATAATCATCTATAATTGTACAATATTTCCTGAATTGTACAGGGAGTGACCATTTGTAGTTGGAAGTTTAAAGAAAATAGATGGAAATAAATAATGATACAAAAGCAATCAGGAAAAACTGTAGATACCATTTTTCGTATGAATTAAGTAGAATACTACAAAATATCAAGCCAAGTGATATATAAAAAAAGATAATCTAGTAATTGGTAGAAAAAAAAGGTATTGATCACATAGTTTCTTAACATTGGTAAAAATGTACATGTGTACACATGTGAGTGTCATTTGGAATTGCCCATAAAAAGCCTGAGTAATCATGTAACTTTATATCACGACTCTCAGTCACCCATATCTTTATTTATACTCTTTTGCTTGAATTATATCCACAATTAGATCCTGTTCCTGCTGCAAGCTGCTCTGTGTGGGCTGTCCTCACTGACTGTTGAATGCTCACCGAGTTGTTTGAAACGCTGAACAGAAGTGTGGAATTACCGGCAAGGTGGAGGCCTCAAATGGAGCCAGGCTCCCTCAATGTTTTATTAACCTGGGAAATGGGACTTCTGTTCTTGTGAAAACAATATGTAAGTAGTTGTCATTAATTTCCTCACCTGACCTGTGTGACCAAAAAGGTTCTTTCAAACTCCATGGTGCTTGGCAATTAATCATGTTCTAATGGAACAGCTAATGGATCGCCTCCCTCTAGAAAGGCATGAGCAAGGGAGCATAAACCTCTGCACTGACGGATTAGGTCCTGAGTCCATACTAGAACTTAGCAAACAAATGGGATGACCAGAATTTACAAGGGAAATTTCTAGCCCTATATACTATTGTCATTTACAGTAAAAAAGAAAGAAAAAATATTCATCTCTAGAGATTATTTACCTCGCAACCCAATAGTTCACTTGGAAATTACTGTACCCTAAAACAGCTCTGATAAGCAAAGATGAAACTTGAACAGCTAAAAAGGAACTAGCCTCTCTCTTGCTTAGTATCAAATCCTGTTTTAAAACCTTCTGCTCTTAAAGACATCCTGTTTATATATTTAATCAATGAACTGGACATAAGAAATAAAAAAAACTACCTGCAGTCCTCTGTTAAATGCATGTTCCAAACATTAGAAAAACACATTTTTTAAAGTAAACAATTAAACAGTTAGGGAACTTCCCAAAATTCCTATTATATTTTGTTTTTGCTTCTCTGTCAATGGTTTTCTGATTTTTATGGAAATGCAATTATGATATGAAAGTTCAGTGGTAGATGTTTATTTAGAAAAAGAAATTTCCTTCTTTCTTCTGCTCTTTCCTTACTTGGATTTAATCAAATACTTAATTTAACAAGAGACGCTACATCTGACCAGACCTTACACCTGTGCTAGTTCTTCTGTCAAAAGGAGCCTTAGAGTAATGATGTGATGTTCAGGGATCTCAGAATTTTTTTTAGATTCGCTCGCTTTTTAAAAATAATTGAAAGCTTTCTTTGAAGAAAATAAGGACACACAGCAGGAAGAAATATTTTGTATCACCACTATACTCAATGAGTCTCAAATAATTAAGCTTCATCTTAAAACCAGGCATGTGTAGCTGTCTACCACAAACATGCTCACCTATAGTGTTCCTTTTGGAAGGCTATTCCTGACCACCTCTCTTCTGACAGGTGGAAACAGCTTCACATCTGCAGTGCAAATCTATGAATGCACAATTTATACCTACTTACTCTTCTACCAGCATTATGTCTTGTCTTATATAGTTCCTTCCCTTATATGGTCTTTACTCCAATGTAATTATTTTGACAGCTATCTTACAACTTCTCAGACTTCACTTGTCCAACAGCCTAAAATAAATTCTCAAAAAATTAGGTTCTCCATTCTCTCATTCTTCGTAGCAGCCCTTTTGTGTACCTCTACCAGTTTCAGTTCATCTTTCTTCATCATAGTTGAGCAGTAATGTAAGCAGAATTCCAGATGAAGTTCTAACAGACCCTGGCATAGTGACATTGATACTTCTCTCTGACTTGGAAGTACACATGCATCCAAGTTCCTGTTTAACTTCCATTTTGCCCCACCACATTGATGCCTCAAAGTCAGCTATTGACTCATATGCCATTGCTTGTCCATTCCATTGTCATTTCCAATTATAAGTCTCCACTTTGTGACAGAAATTCTTGTTATTAATTCTTCAAGTTTATGATTTTCCATCATTAACTGTAATTGCATTGCTACTATCCTCATCCTCAGTTGTGCAGTTCATTATGCAAGCTATTTCAGCCCTCCTCTGCACTAACAGTTCCTTTGTATTCAAAATCCTTACCAAAGACATTAAACAGTACTGCTCTGAGATCAACCCTTGAGAACCTCCACCGACATTTTGTTAGTGTGATAGCTTCCTTTTCAAAACAAACTATTACCATCTTCCTTCAGCTTGTTCCCTCATTATTTTTCAGTTCGTATACATCATCTCCAGCTGAAGTAATTGTATCTTGTGTGACACAACATCAAGTATTTAAACAGTCTTTTTGCTTAGCCCTTATCCTCAATTGTTTTGCCTAAGATATAGTTAACAAATTAGTATTCTCAAAATGTTACTTTGCAAGGGGAAGACAGACCTGAATAGTTTGTTTATCCCAAGACAGTTTCCTTATGTCCCTCCCTTAGAATCTCTAGGCATTGATCTCACTTCTAGGAGGCAAAGTTTTAACATTATAATAATTTATAGTGATGAAACTATGACAATAAATTCATCATGTGATATAATTAAAGGAGAAAGTTCCAGAGAACAGGTAGCCAAAACACCTACCCAGACCTGACTGAGTTCTGAGGGGAGCCGCCTGTGGTACAGTTCATCCTCATCCAGTTCATCCAAACTCATCAAGACCTAGATGAGTTTGGAAAGCAACACTGTCTGGCTATAGAAATTACTAAATAAACACATACAATAAGAACTCTTCTAATGCAGATTTACAACAAAAACACATATTAGAGATATCATTTTCTGTTTGGCTACGTGGAGAAGCAGCTTCAGAATATGACAAGCTGTGAAATTGAAGCACAGTAGTCATTTTGTACTAACTCCCTGAATGAATGTTTTTATTCTATACCAAGATAGCCCTTTGTGGTTTAGCTTATCCACTTCTAAAGAGAACCATAGAGATTCTCTTAGAGCAGACCAAACACATAGCTAGTACAGAACAGATTATTTGCAAAAGCTATGCCAGCTATTTCCAGAATAATCAAGCCCTTACATCTGATGTCACAGTTGAAAAATCCTACAGTGGGAGAAAAAGATCCTACTCAATTCTTATGGATTTTTTCCATAGGAACTATTGAGGAAAAAAATTAAATGATTACCAGAAAAGGAGCATGCAATCTCAGGGATGATTGTTACCATGGTTTCCATATTAAGAATTACCACTTCAAGTTAGCCTGTAACTATTCTTGAGTTAAATATTATCCAGGTTAGTAAGCGTAGTGCCACATGTCTTCTAAGGCATCTGTGGGGCTGTTTCTGCTTCCAGTGAAATCAGTGTAAAAACCGTTTCTGCAAAGAATTAACCCAAACTCGTTCCTTTGTAGATGTATGCCTACACCACGTGCTATGTATGCATGTAAAATGTTTCTCCAGTGACCACTTGACAGTAACCCAGGGTTTACATACAGAAAACTCCTACCCTCCTATCAAGAGAATAACATTAGTCTTTGTAACAGTAAACCAAACCCACCACTTCTCCTGCTTATCAGACATGCTTCCTTCCTGTGACAGGAATTATATCACCACATTGATGGGAAGAAGAGAAAAGGGATTTTTTTAATGTTTGCTTTATCTGTCACTTTCACTGAGGTATTTAGGCAGAAATTCTAGACTGATTCACAGATGGAAACCCCAAATGCTGTACAGCAAAGCGTTCATCTATGGACAGGAAGCAGTATGTGGTTTATAGGCTAGAGTAAAGGTTATGTCACTTTTAAACACATTTTGAAAGATGATGCAGACACCTTCCTTAATAATCAACTGACAAAGCTAGCCACACATGAAATCCTTTAAATCATATGTGGGATGAGCAGTGAAATTCAATTTCTGTATGCTCCTACAGATTAGCCTTGCACCTGTAATACTGACAACATTAAGCAGTATTGTCACTATGCTACATAGGAAAGGGAGAACAGGAAGAAGGAAAAAAATGACATTTGAAATTGGATGGTGGGGGAATAGGAAGGCTCCTGCAAATAACAACAAATGCAGATAAGACAAGCAGGTATTAGAGAACAAGCAGCAGCTGACAGTGAAAGGTACCAGGGAAAGGAACAGAAAGACGCAAAGTCTGTAGAATAAGCTATTGCAAATGTGTTTTTAAAAAGGTCTGTTTTGAGCAGGACTCTAGATGACTACATGAAGAAGCTTGTAGATGTTCACAAATATAAATGTAAAAGATAAGTGGAAAGGAGTGGATTTTTTTTCTCTTAAATCTATTCTCTTGAGGTATAATAATTGATCTCAGTTATACTTACACTAACCATTTTGGGAGGCTTTGTATTTCTGTTGTTTTTTTTTACCTTTGGAGGCTAAAATTAGCTTTTTGAAACATGACCAATTTAAATTTGACCCAATACTAGCTGAAAGAAATGAATAGACAAATAGCTGAATTGGACACCATCTGCTACCAGAATGAATTCCTTCAACTTGGATAAGTTTGTGCTGAGCATTTTGCTTTTGAATTAGGGTCACAGGAAATACAAAAAACCCACAAATCCATACTAACCAAATCTAGATAAACTGTAACCTTCATCATGAGCCCAGTAGCCAAAATTCAGATTTCTTGGCAACCTTCACTTACATTACACATCCACAAACAAGACTGCAATTCACACAGTACTCCTCATGTGAACCAACATCTGAACACAAAGATCTTCCTGATATACCTGCATCTGAAAACTATGTGAACACAATACAGATCACATTCATAGGCAACAAGTCAAACTCACTGGAAGCTTTCTAAAGCCAGAACACGTCAAGCAGTATTTTAGCCATATATAGATACGAAACATGTCTGTGATAGTGTGTACCCTGCTGGAAAGGGGGAGATTTGGATCTGAAAAAGATCTTTCTGCTGCTTCCTTAACAAATGGGCCTTTTCCTTTCTGTTCTCCTTTCTGGTTCCCTATTTGATGTTACAATTATCCCAGGCTCCGGAACATACTTTCAGTTTTGAAATTCACTATAAACCGGTATCTTTAAGAACAGCTCCTGCAAATAGTCTAATCTTCCTGCATGAATATTGTCCTGTC
This sequence comes from Rhea pennata, assembly GCF_028389875.1. NCBI lineage: Eukaryota > Metazoa > Chordata > Aves > Rheiformes > Rheidae > Rhea > Rhea pennata. Next base: position 26,115,817 of record NC_084665.1, on the reverse strand, counting down.
TATGCTTTAACAGCCTGTACTTCAGTAGTGTGTTGTCCCTTTTGACACATGATTCAGCTATGACATTAATTCTATAAATATATCAGAATGTTGGGTTTATTTGGTTTGGGACACTCATTTTGCTCATTTTTTTTTGCTTGAGGTTCCCAGCTGCCTTTGAACATTAGTCATATAAAATACTGTTTGTGACTGATGCCTTGGTTAAGCTATTAAACAGAAGGATGATGCATAAGGACCTTTGGTAATAGTGCTGGGAAAAAAGTGATGCAACAGATGCAGGAGGAAGAAGCAGCCTAGGCCCTGGAGGGTTCAAAGCCTGCTGTTACTAATGCACAAGGCGTGCAGGCTGGAGCTACACCCTGCGGTTGTGGGAAGGAACTGGTGGCTGCGGTGAGCTGGAGGCACTGAGGGCCTCTGCAGGGCTCCCAACTCTCCCAAGAAAGAGCAGTGCTACCTTGGGCTTATGCTGCTGCTGTAAGCACACAATGCTGCTGTGAATCTGGCTGTCTTCCCATCGAAACTCTGCATAGACATTATACAGTTAACAAGTCAATAAACACAAATGCAAAAACAATGAACTAAGCTTTGCATAGCAGAAGAGGGAGAATACTGCTTACTGATAAGGAATGTACAACAGATCTCAGACTACTGAATGACAAACTGGAGCCCTTTTCTTGGCAGATGTTTAGAAAAATAAATGTGCTGGCTCTCCAGTGTAAGGAGAAGGGAACTGGATCTCCATTTCTGGAAGCAAGCACCTGTGGGACAAAATCCTTGGGAGGATTCTGCAGGGATGGCCTTTCTTTGACAGAGCGGTTGTTCTTTCCTCTCGTTTTTGAACATCTACACAGTTATATGGGAGAGACCATGTTTCTGCCCCAGCTCTGACCTCCACTAGCTCGTTCCCAAGACTAGCCTCAGCTCACTTTATGTACCTATTAAGAGATGTGAGGCATCCTCTCTCTCTCATTCCATCCTAGGCTACACTGAATTTCCCCTAAGCAGATGCAGTTCATTTCCACTATGCTCTCTATTACATCTCTGCTCCTCACAACTTACATGGTGGCTCACATCTGGGGACTGAAGTAATGTGGGTAAGGTAGACAAAGATGCCCATGAGAGCTTCCTTAAGGGTGACATGCAGAGTCCTATCAAGGACTTTATTGGAAAAGCATTTGTGAAATATCCTGAAGCTTTCATTTTCTTTTGCGGGGACTGCACCAGACTTTCTTTCAAGATGATTCAATTCTTACAGGACTATAGGAAAATTTGAAGACTGCATTTAGGCATTAGACAGCTTCTGCAAGTGCTGAAAATTCACCTGGGAACAACCTAAAGAATTCTTAGAGAAGTCAAAGACTATCCTCCTGTTGGTCTTGATCTTCAGGCATCAAACAATGGCATGAAGGCAGAGGGAGTTGGCTACAGTTTCCCCAATTCTTTGTAGTGATCAGCAATTCATCACTTTTAGTTGAGAAGCTTAAATAGAAAAAAAAAATCAGACTATTTTCTGCTGATAAACATACATGTCCAGCTGAGGGGAGAACTTAATCCCTTGAGCTGGACCAAAGAAAATCCAAATGCTGAAGTGAGAGAGTTGGCAAAGGGGTAGAACTTTGTATGCTCCAAAGGCACTCTTTGGGAAATGCTATGAGAAAAACACTCTTTCCCTAGGCTACAGCATCCACATTTCTAGAGCTTGACACTACTAAGAGGCTTCAGAGAAAGCAAGAACATTTTTCAAGGTATTTCTCACTAACATTGTAATTTGAAACAGTAAATCCTGCTTTGGTCTTCCTCCACACAGAACAGGCAATCATCATGGGAAATTGGCCAAACCGTATTTTACGATATAAAACACTCTGAGAACTAATATTATTAGAGCTGATGATTACGGACAGTAAAGAAATAAGGACTGGGAAAGCTCACTTGCTGCATACAGTTCAAAAGAGGAACGAATGAAGTGATGATAAGCAAATAATAAAACAACTGACAGGAAGATTAGCATTAGACTTTGGATTTGACCAGTAAGTAAAAGCAGAGATGTTCAAAAGACATTATATATCGAATAAGGTGGAGAACATCATAAAGATAGGCCATTGCTTTTATTAACCAAACCTGTTTAGAGAAAATCAGCAGCCAGAATATGATCTCTAAGGATGACAACTGACAAAGGGTTACTAGCGGTGGATGTGTGGGAGAAAGGCATCCCTGCCCGCGGCCGGTGCTCTTCTGTGCCTGCATTCCGCGCCGCGATGGTGGGCTGCAGCCTACTTCGACATTGCTGAACGCAAAACCATGGCTCGTAGATTCTGCCAAAGAAGAAGTCACAGTTCAAGCTTTTTTCCATACTGGTGTTTTCCTGAGATTCAGAAGACTATAGCATTTCGACATGGAGAAGACCTGTATGGTCAAGTCCAGTCCTCTTTGAGGGAAGACCTGCACTGTAAGTAGGCAGTTCTTCAAATCTCCCCTGTTAATTGGTGCCTTTGCCCTCGCTGCAAGGTGATAAAGGAGAGCTCTCATCTTGGCAGGCAGCTGGTGAGTGCATCAGGCCTTGGTACGGTCACAAAGTTCATGGAGCAGTGCAATAGTGGACAGATCTTCTCATGATCCTTCAAGACTTCACTCAAGTGTTTCATTTCATCTGTTAGCTTTCCAATTTCTCTCTTCAGAGAGGTATTTTCTTGCTCAAGAGATTCATATTCCTGGAAGGAGAAAAAAAAAGGGGGGGCCTACTCATAGTCAAAACACTCCTTTCAGTGCTTCCACCTTGTGCGTATTCACGTCACCCTAGAAAAAGTGTTGTTTCTGCTTATTACAGATGTGCAAAATGCTCAGGAAAGGCACAGCCTTGGGTAAACCTGGGTGCTTGAACAGGGCAAGTGATCTACAATCCCTGACCTGCGACTCCTCCTGTGGCCCTGAAGATGTGGAGGTGCCCCAGCCTGCATGGCCCCCAGCAGCCCAGGGCTGGGGGTGCAGGTCGCTGCGCTCTGGGGGGAGCAGGAGCAGCCTCTGCCAGCCCTGGCCGCCCCCACAGGCAGAGCGGCGAAAATGAAAGCACCAAGTGCCGGTAGGTACTGGGAAACCCCAGCGCTCGGCATTGCTGGTAAGGAAAAGGCAGCCCCCGCCACCGGCAGCATGGTGCGGCGAAGCAGTGGCTTAGGCAGGCCCTGCTGAGCAGCACACCTAGTATCAGGCATGGCAGCGCTAGCCATTCTCCTCCACCCCTGCTGTGGCTAGAAGCTTGAACGCCTGGGAAGCCAAGAGCAGGCTGGGGAGCTGAATGTCAGGTCAGCTTGCTCCCAGCCCAGCTTTGTCACCAGAAATCCTGACCAGTGCCTCGATTATCCATGACTGGGGCTGCTTTTGTGCTGAGGCTTCTCTGGTGATGAGTAAGCTGCTCTTAACTGCAGAGGAGTTTTGAGGTGCTCTGCAGCATACATCTGTGACGGATGCGAGAATCGCATGTCACATTTCTGTGATAACTGCAAGTCACGAGTGTCCCTGCTGCCAAGACTGCTTGTCCCAAAGAGAGGAAAGATAACGCTTCAGCTCCAGCCCACAAAACCTGCAGGTGTCTGCACCTCGCTGATGGCCTAGGCTCAGTGCTCACCCACTCAATCTCACCTCCCTGGGAAAGCTTCAGAGCAAACTTCAAAGCCTACACGTGCTTGAAAAGAGCTGTTTACCAGCAAAGGGAGAGCCCCTCACGCAGGGCTCCTCTGGCTTTTTCTGCTTCCCTTCTCTTCTGCAAGCGACTGTGCCTTTCTGTGGCGGTGTCAGTTTAATTCGGTTCTAAAACTGTGGTGTGAGGAAGAAATACCCAGCTGAAAAGGCTTCTCTGGAACTCCAAAACCCCCAAGCGCGAGAGCTCGGCTACCCTGTGTGCTGGTGTCCCCTCACAGGAACAGTGGGTGTTTCCTATAAGCACGCAAGTATCTGATTCTTCCAGAAACTCTTAATGCTTCTTCCCAATATCACGGCGTGGCGCAGGCTTCGCGTGCGCCCCGCGCCAAGGCTGCGGGACAGGAATTGCCTTTCTGTGCGTTTGGATGCTGTGGCGCGCAAGAGGGCTTTTGTTGTAGCCGGGGCACTTGGGGCTACCTTGGGGTAAATGTTGGTGCTGCGGCTGCTGTGTTGATCATGCAGCTCGGGACTTTGAGGATGGCCTCTTCTCTCTTGCAAGCACAGAATAAAACACACATGATCTTCCTAAGCAAAAGTGTAGCCAAGCTCCAGCAAAGCTGATCGTCTCTTACTCTGGCTCCGATCACCTTTTTCCTAAAATTCCAAGGACCCAGAGTAAGTGTTACTCTACAGTTCATCTGTACCATTTTCAAGGAAAAGAACAGCAAACTGCTTGTACTTATTTAACAAAATCTCTCTGCAGCTGAGAAAACCTGTCTGGCTAATGCAGATTGCCAACATGTGTAAGATCCTCAGCAGCAGCGCAGTGGAGCATCAGATAGGCTGTCGGATGAGACACGAGTCGGTGACGATTCCACGAAAGCCAGGGGTTACCCCTTTCCCGGAGTACCCTGCAACTGGCTTTCTCAGACGCTGACTCAGAAGAGGTTTGGAAAAAAAAGCAAAACCAAAACTCCCAAGACTCTGCCTCCTGTAGGCAGATCCTTCCACCTTGTGAGGGAGCACAGGCCATCCTCAAAGTCCCGAGCTGCATGATCAACACAGCAGCCGCAGCACCAACATTTACCCCAAGGTAGCCCCAAGTGCCCCGGCTACAACAAAAGCCCTCTTGCGCGCCACAGCATCCAAACGCACAGAAAGGCAATTCCTGTCCCGCAGCCTTGGCGCGGGGCGCACGCGAAGCCTGCGCCACGCCGTGATATTGAGAAGAAGCATTAGGAGTTTCTGGAAGAATCAGATACTTGCGTGCTTATGGAAAACACCCGCTGTTCCTGTGAGGGGACACCAGCGCACAGGGTAGCCGAGCTCTCGCGCTTGGGGGTTTTGGAGTTCCAGAGAAGCCTTTTCAGCTGGGTATTTCTTCCTCACACCACAGTTTTAGAACCGAATTAAACTGACACCGCCACAGAAAGGCATGGTCCCCTCCTCCTCCATCCCCTGCGCGCTGTTCAGCATTCACGCGCTGACAGAGCGAACCCACGAGGCTTAACATGAACCCAGAGAAAACCAGCTCTGCTTTGTCTCAGAGGAGCCCCGTGCCCAGGTCGGCGGGCGGTTGCGGGACCACTTGCGAAGGCGCGGGCAGGAGGGCGACGCACAGGCAAGGCCAACGGCTCTCCGTGGCAGTGCCGCTGGTGGCTGAACGGCCCCGCTGCTTGTCCGGCGCGAGCGCGCCGCAGCAGGGGCTTCTCGGCCAGCGACGCGGCCGTCCCCGCTTCGCGCCCCTGTGCGAGACTGGCGCAGCGGCGGGCCCATGCCTGCTCCAGAGGTGCCGTTTATCGCCAAGCCCCGCGCGCGGCACCCCAGCTGCGCCCGTCGAGTACCCGTTCACCTCATGAAGTTTATCCGCCTTCTGAGTTTGCTTCTTCCGGCTCCTCTGGGCAGCGACTCGGTTTTTTTCTCTCCTCCTTACCTTCCTGTCGTCTTCTTCGTGACTCTGGAAGACAGAAGTCACCTGGATGGTTTTTAAGGTGCAGACGGAGACTCCTGAGGTCCGGCAAATAACCGGTGCCGGGAGCGAGCGGGTGCTGCCCGTTTCACAGCGCCGCCAGGCGCTTGCACCGCGCCAACCACCGCGGAGCACACGGCCCCCGCCAGGGCGACGCGCCCCCCGCCCCACTGCCCTGGCGGGCGCCGGGCGCCCCGCGGCGGGGCCCGAGCTCGCCCCCTGCCCTCGCCCGGGCGGCTCGCGGCTCCCCGGGCCCTGCTCGCGCCGCCGCCGGCGCCGCCGCCGCCGCCCCCTCGCCGCGCGGTTCGCGCCGCCGCTCAGCCCCATGTGCGCGGCGCCGGCGCCGGCCCTACCTGCTGGGCGCCCTCGGCCGAGGCGCTGCGCTGCAGGACGCTGCCCGCCGCCGCCGCCGCCGCCGGGACGGCGCACGACATGCCGCGACGTGCGGAGCCGCCGCGAGGTGCGGAGCCGGCCCGCGGCGCCACGCTCAGCGCCGCTGCGCTGCCCCGGCCCCGCGGAGGGGAGGGGAGGGCCGGGCCGCGCCGGGCCGCGCCGGGCAGGGCAAGGGCGGGGAGGGCGCGCTCCGCCCCGGGCCGCCCCGGCACCTGGCGCCCGCCCGCCGCCGCCGCTGCTGCCCCGGCCCCGGCCCCGGCCCCGGGGTGGAGCCGCCGCCGCCTCCTGCATGGAAATCACGTGGCGGCCGGCGCTGCCCGCGGGAGCCGGCCCGGCCGAGCCGCCCGCGCCGGCCCGCTGCTGCGGGCGGGCTGCGCGCCGGGCGGGCCCGCCGGCGAGCCCGGAGGAGCCGCGGGGAGCGCGCCGGGCGCCGGCTGCGCCTCGCTCCTGCAGCGACCGGGGCTCTCAGCAGCTGCACGGAGGGGACGGCAGGATGAGCCGATGTTCCTCGGCGCGGGGACAAGGTATCAGAGCTGGAATCAAAACATTTTCACTTTCGCTCCTTGTCCTGTTCCCTTAAATAATAAGGAAATGCCGCACGCTTCTTGTAAAGGCAGAACAAGACAATGCCTGCTGAACACACAGGCGCTTCAAATACAAATCTGTTTGGTAGCGTTTCAACAACGCAGTGTTTCTTTTATCCTTCCAAACCTTCCAAGTAATGTTTATTTTGTCCTTCTGAACACTTTTCCTACACTTCCGCTGAACCATATCTTCTCCCTCAGCTCTAAAGGAAGTGGACGCATGTTTGCACTGACAGATACACAGCAGCATCCCTGCTGCACTGTAGATGTGCTTGTATATGGTGCCTCATGTGCATTCCTGGTTGTGCTCAAATCGCATGCAAAAGCACACCCATGTGAGGGAAAGTGCCCCCAAACCGCAGAGCAGGCAGTTACAACACCCCAGGTATCTTAAATTAATGCATTGGATACTTCCCTATTTTTCTGATTTCCCCAGAAGTTTGAGTCATACAACTTAGATGAACATCAGGTTACAAAGTTTGCAAACTGAGTAAATATAGACTATCCTTTCAGGAAGCTCTGGCTCACAGTTCATGCTGAATCTGAGAGAACCGTGCTGCTTGGGAGTCCGAGAGTCAAACTGAAGTCTCTGCTCTACCACAGGTTTCCTGGTTGACTAGGACCATCAGCTAGATCAGTATTTCTGAAAGACCTGAATGGGACTTCCCCACTGGGAAGCCCTTCTCCCCAGCTGTTCTGCCTCGCAGCAGCTTGTATCTCCATTTTCCAGGCCACCTACAGCTTCACTTTGGCACTTTCTCAGAGCTTCTTAACCCACAAGGACTGAGTGCCCGTGAGCCTCCCCCACTCTCATGATGCCTGGACCCACAAACTACACGGGCTCCTCGGGCTTTCTTGCCAAAGTGTCATGACCTAGTCTGCGTCCTCAGACTCTGTTGGGTCAACCACGCCAACCTCCTGGATGCTTCCAAGCTCTAATTTCTTTAAAAGCAGTCTTGCAGTTCCTTCTCTCTTCCTGCTTCATCTGATACGCAGACACGAGGGCTCACCAAGGAGGCAGAGGGTGCAGGCTCAGTGCCACTGCCCGGCTGAAGGGAACCAAAGCAACATCTCCTGGAAGTTAGCCATACCCCCTAGGCAGGGAGCACCAGGCCTATACCAGGCGTATTGCTCTCAACCACTCTTTTTTGAAACAGTCCCAACTTCGCATTAAACCATTCCTCATGGAATTAAAGGAGCAAATACAGGCATGAGTGGAGAGTCAGTTGGGACAGTTGCTTAAGAGGAAAGTACTAGTTCCTTGTCTTTATAGCTCAAGCACATTTTAAACAAAGCCCAGAACTGGAACTCAGTATTTGCATAAGCTCAGCTTTCTCTTGCAAAAAAAATCCATGAATAAATCAGAGTGATTTGGGGGAAAAAAAGCCCCCTTCTCACCAAAGGACTTTGAATTGATTCCACATGAAGTTTTCATGCTTTTTCAGCAGTAATACTGCTATTAACAGCAACTGCTCAACTAGATGATCTAACGGAACCAAGCGCTGACCAGTTTACCAAGGACTTGTTAGTGTTGTATAACTACCCCACCAAATAACTCGGCAACAGCCAACGCCTTCCAAACACTGTAGAGAAAGGAGGTTTCCAGGATCCCACAAATATAGGACAAGTCACGGAAGAGTCCCTCTGAGCCGGAGCATGGTCCACTCTTGTTCAGTGTGGCAAAGGAAATGAAAAGTCAAAATTTGCTTAGGGGAACAAGTTTCTGCTTAGTGTTGAAGTTATCTCTGGTACATCTGTAGAAATGCCTACACAGTAATTCCAAGTAACATAGCAGTAACGGCAGAGCATTTCTATAAAGGACAGAGAAAACAAGTCCAGAAAGCAGACTAGTCAGCTGAGTTCACATTTTATACTGGCAGTTTATCAGTGATTTTTGTCTGCAGTGAAGCAACCTACACACATTCAGGCTAGGGCTGCTGAACGCAGTTTAACACAAGACGGCTCTTCTGCAGCGTGGCACGTATCAGAACTGGGTTTCAGAACACCACGTGCCCAAATTTTCAAACTGCCGCTGGTGTCCACGAGAAGATTTCTGGAACAGGAGTTCCCCTGCATGCTGTGGGTAACGGCCTCTGCCAAGAAAACTGCATGCAGCAGAAGAGCGCGCAGATACTGCTCCGATTCGTAAATTTGTATTGGGTGGGAAGGGCTCCCCACTCGCTAGTGACAGGCACAGTGCCGGCAGTACGTACCTACTTACTGCCAGAGAGACGTCCCATCTCACCTAAAAAAGCTAAACAATTCAAAACCTGTTTGCAAATCTTCCCAAGCATCCATCACTATTGAGCTGTCTTACAAAAGTCAAAGGCTATATTAAGAAAAACTACCAGACATTTCTTGATGCAATACCAAATCGCCCCAAGTTAAAAATAAGAAGTTTGAATGTTGTGACATTTCAGGAGGAGCCTGATCAGACACTTGTCTTGCACAACATTGAAAACTTCTATGAAAAGTTAACTAAAGGACACAATGCTGTTGGAACAGGAAAACGTGAAATATTTATTTCTGACATTCGGAAAAATATATCCTAGTCATTGCTTGTTGGAAGTATCTCTTGATGTAGAATTCTTCAACAAATGTGAAAAACAGCTGAACACTCAAGTGTTCAGCTCATCATCTGACTTTCATTTAATGAGAGGGCCTCTGACACCTTCCATTGCCCCTTGGCCAAAAGCAGCCCCCAGAGATCCATAAACTCATAGTTTAAATGCTGCACTTGGGATCTTTATTTATTTGTTTTCTTTATCCTTCTTTATGCCACGTATTTGACTAGTGTTTCCAGATGTTTTCTTTTTCCATCCAGCAGCGATGGAAATGAGGGGCAGAGAACAAGGCACGATCACCCCAGCCCAAGCTACCAGGTGTCCATTTTCACTTCTTCCGAAGCCCATACAGTCTGACTGTCCGACTGTCTCCTTGGTAAGTGTTAACATGCATTGTAGGATGAATTCATGAATTCACTTATTAGGTCTTAATCCACAGTGCTCTCACTCCTTAAGACATTTGTCTTATGTTGGCCTTTTTAGATGAAACTTCTTTAAAGAGATGTGCCTATTCCTTATAAATCCTAGCTGTTTTCTTTATTCGCCCATCATTATTCAGCAAGATTCCCTGACCTCTTAACACAGAAAATGCTCAAATAGCATGATGGTAGACATAAAATCTCACAGTGCTCAGCTTAGTCTAGAAACATTCAGATTAAAGAATTTATGTGGATCTTGACAAAGAAAGTGATGGTTCAGATTTTCAACCCAGCAAGAAGCATACGCACTCAAAGAAGCTAGAGCAGCAATTTACTGTGTGAAAAACAGTCCCGGTGCCACGTTCCACAGCTTTGCAGTTCCAGTCCCTCGCACATCCTGTCCTCTCTTATATTAAAGGCTTTGTAGCCCTGAGATTAATACCAGTTGTGAGTTCAAAGGCACTAAAAGGAACTACTTCAGTTACTCAAACCAGAATTTAACACAGATGTCTTCTAAAGTGTCAGTACACTAATGCCAGGATTAGAACGGACAACGTGATCTGAAACTTTGATCTTTCTTAATTGATTTAATTTGTTCTGTATAAAAAAACCCTATAAGTTCATATATACAAAAGCAATCTGAAACAAGTATTTACATGTGATTAAATATACAATGTCTCAGTACAGATGCTTACCTTTTCAAATCTAATGATGTTAAAATTCATCACACATTTTCTTGAAAATTTTCAGATTCTTAACTATTAAGGTTGGACTGCCTTCTTACTACAGTACATTTCATTAATAAAACTTCTCAAAACACTCGAATTACGGTTTGAGAAAACACACGCTACACATGAGTATATACTGCAAGCATATGCAATCATGAGCTTGAAGTTATAAATGGTTAAGGCATGGTGCTGAATTTAGTAGTACTGTGCAATTGCCTACGTATGAATGTGTTAAAAAAAAAAAGTGTAGGATAGCTCAACTGAATACCATTTACTGTTACTCTACACTGATTTTAAAAGTTCAGTCAAAGATCACAAATGTATACATGACCGAAGTCAAGATCCTATAATGCATACAAATATTGTCCAGGAAACCCCTAGACTGCATACTTGGATTACATGAAATGAAAATATCAGATAGGATGTGTATGGTCCATTCTTGTTCAGAATAGCATACTGCAGGTAAATATATACAATTATAAAAACTCCAAGTTTAAACGAACATGACTATAATTAAGTCCAGTGGACCTAAATTCAAGAAAGGTCTAATAGCAGGGACCAATTTTACATTTACAGGTGGATTTTCTAAACTGTAATATCACACTAAAATGGTGTTTTTAATATGCTCCAGTGTGAAATTCTTTTCTATTCACTTAATAAAGAAAATAGTCACCCAAATGAGTATAGATGAAGGTGTCATTTGGAAAACTAGGTTCTCCTCAAACTCTTTAGACACATGCTTAATGTAAATGAGCAGTCCATAGGCTACAAAAAGACTGTCCACATAAACAAAGCACGTGCACAACTTTTTGAAGCATCAGAACCTCTACTGGAGTCCTGAAACAGAAGAGCAAGAGGTGAGAGTTAATCAGTAAATACACCTGCTGGATAGGTGCTACTGACAGATTTAGGCTTTCATGTACTAGCAGTTTAACAGTGAGAAATATTTAAAAAGACCAAAGACTAAATAATTAAGAAGGTTCCCAGGTACAGCACAGAATTAGAGGGGATGATTAAAAAAAAAAAAAAAAAAACAAAAAACACAGTACAATTGAGTTTCAAATCTGAATACACTAAATGCAAAATTCATGTGCTGAGAGTAATTTTCCTCCGGCGCAGTGGATAGCGTCTTGCTTGTGGTGAATTTGCAGTTCTCTTTCTTTTCAAGAAAAGATAAGTATTTTTACTGGTATCAGTGTCTGTTGGTGTGATTTCTACTGGTGATATGAAGTTTTGGATGTTATTTTCCTCCTTCGCTTTACAACCAGCAAAGACTTCTTGCCGCAGCTTGCAGAGTTCCAAGGTTGGTTGCCAAGTTAATGCTTGGGAAAAACCTTCTGCTCTTTCTATTAGTGCTGGGAGAGACTGCAAAAACAAACCCAGGCATCTCAGGTTACATGGGAAAAGTAGGGGTTACAATGAACAAAATGTGTTAATTAGAATCTGACATGCACAAAAGCTTCATCATCTGCAGAGAGGTACGTTCAGATGATGGGTGAAGGTTGAGAACTGAGAGAACTCAGAACTACCAGCCAAACAGTGACAAGTGTCTACTCTCACAGGTCACACAAAGAGCATTTCACCCAAGTTGAAATGCTCCTCCATTTCACCTCCAAGCTGAAGAAATACCAGAAGAACACTACAGTACTTAAGCTGGTACCAAAGTAATAAATGTCACATGATACATGACATTGTACAGGTCTTTTCAGAAGATGTTTTAATTTTTAAATGCAGCAGATTCTGAAATCTCTGTAAAAATATTTTCTATAGCCACAGAGAAATCTTTCTAACTCCTGGTTGGGGACTAAATGCTTTATAGATATATCTTCAATAGTTGAAACCTAAAGGAGTACTTGCTTCAGAAGTACAAACACAGGCTTTTTCGTACAAAATTATAAACCAAGATGAGTTGGAACTTGTATTTGATTATTTTATCAGATCAAGAAAAAACATATCCTCTTGGAGTGCACAGAGATCTCACCTTCATTACGCCACTGATCTGTTTGGATGCCATTTCCGCCAGCTGCTTCAGCTCTGCCATGTAAGCATCTACAAACAAACAAAGTGAACTTCTGGAACGCAACCTCTTTCCCCCGGCTTGCTATTGACTTCTAAGCTTAGACAGAAAATTAGTAGAGTCCCTGTATAAATATTAAACCTGCAGCGCATCCCTTTCACTTGCAAAACCATCTACCATGCAAATTACAAATAGCATTACAGCTTTGCAGATGACAGCTGATGTGTTTCATATTATTATTACTCTTAACCACTAAATATGCAATAGTGCCTAGAAGTCTCAACTATAGCAAGCCACAAAATTATTGCGTTAGAAATCCTACAGATTAGACAAAATACAAGAAACAAAGGCAGTATTTAAAATAAAGAGAATACTGTTACAAGGAAAAAAAAACGATTCGTTTTGTCACTTTCAAGCTGATGTTACACTTGATAATAATGTAAGAAATAAGAAGGATAAACACAAATGAGATAAAGTAAATCAATTTAAGAAGGAAAAAATCCAAATCTTACAGCTCCAGCTGGGTAGCAATAGTCAGCTTTTACATAAACAAACAAACAAACAAACAGAAAAACCCACACAAAACACCCCAAAACCCCAAGTGTAAATAGTAAGAACTGTATTAAGTTCTTAATTTACACATAATTACATATAAATAATAAGAACTGCAATTAATTAATTGGGTTAATATGAAAAGAAAGAAAAGAAGCTTTTAGGGACACTGAAGCTGGCAGCAGGTGTAGAATACTGGCGAAAAACGTCATAGACTTGATTACAACAACAGCATAAGATCATCAATACAATATATATTTTTGATGAGTAGCAAATTTGGAAGTAATTTAGAAGCAATAATAATTCTTCCACTCAAGATTTAAGCTCTTACAGATTACAAAAAGAACCAACCAAGTTTGCATGTTTTCTCCATTTTTCAGCATAGAATTCTCTCTGTAAAGCTACAACATCAACGAAAACTTACAAGCAGCAGATAAGCAAGTGTGCTCCTGGGAACTAACTAGTCTCCACATCCCACTCTTACTATTTTTCAGTAGGGTCACCAGTCTCTGCAGCAGGATATACCAGTGATGGTGTACACACTCTTAATCCATTTTGGAGCAAAACACAGCACTTCATCTTAAGCCAACCTCATCAGTTGCTACTGCAGATGATTTAAGTCAGTTATCACATTCTAGTGTAGGGTGTCAGTGACCTACTGCTGAAATATAAGTAGCAAGAGACAAAATTTTGTTAAATTGTGTGTTCACATGCACAATGTACTAATTAGACATGTTTTAGGAACCAAGGTGTGGAAATAGATGCTAAAATGCACCATCATTCAGCATTTGGAGGGAAAAATAATCAGACAGCAGCCTCTTTAAATACACAGCAGAGGTTTATGAATGGACATTCTCTAAAAGAAAGGTATGTCCATAATAAAGACTTTTTACAATAGGATATTGAGATCAGAAGACTGGTGATCCTATGAAATAAAAATAAATAATTACTTGGATTATTCTAGATACACAGTAACACTGATAACACAGTTAAATGAAATTTGCCTGCAGGAGTTGAGCTTTACATGGACAACATTATATTCCTCAGTGTTCAAAAGGCTTTCCAAAACATAGGGAAATGAAAAAAGGAAATGAAAGGTATTGAGTAATCTAAACATTTTTGGTTTCTGGCCACTGTACTTGCTAAACTGGGATACATAAACTTCGCAAAGACTACATAGATACTAAAATTTAGCACAAACGTTATGTTGTCTTGGTTAGGACTTCATTGTTACCTAACCTGAAAAGGCAGTATCTTAGTGTAAGCTATTACTATCTGTCAAGTAGCAATTTATCCATATCAGAAAAGCACAGATCTGGATACCAGAAACCGAAAGAAACCCAAATATGAAGTGAAGCTCTTTATTGCTCCTGTTGGCTGCTTGCTGCACAGGCTGGCATTTCTGGAAGCAATGTCTCCTACTGCTTACAAAGAGGAAACGGTGCCTAAAGGAAAGCCACATCAGCAGGCTCAGACCTGGAAGCTTAAGTTTTGCTTCTAAGCTTAATTTAACAATGCTGTTTGTTACACCAGGTTTAAATTACATGCAGTAATCCATGCTGAGAGCTCCATAACCACATTTTTCAACTTCAGACAGTGCTGGTAAACTCAGTCATTTTCCATAGTTAAGAACAGGCAAGTTAGAATTTGCCATTTCTTAAGGCCAGCCTCATAAAAGCATATCTGATTCATGAACTGCAGAATTTACCACCCTGTTCCAAGATGTTTGTATAACAAGTAATCTTCCAAAAGCACTTAACAAACTTAGGGCAATGTTTACAGTTATGTTTCTTCTCCAGCACTTACAAATTGCACAAGCAGGATAAAATCTCATACATACTTTACAAATCAAGAGAGTCAACACAACCATCACCCAGTACTGAACAACTGCTTTCAATCTCCAGAAGAAACTGACAGATCAGGAAGACAGACCAACCCATTTCTAGTACTTATGTAAAAGGAACATAAGAACTGTCAAAGTTTAATGTCAACGATCCATCTAGTTCCGCATCTTGTCTTCACCAGCGGTTAAGGGAAGAGGTAAGAAAACCTGCTGAGGGTAATTATGTGGCAGTTTCCATGCAATACCCACACAGTGGCCAGCTTTTGCCTTTAAGAGTAGTGCACAGAGCATTCAGAACAAGAGAATTGGACACAAGTTAATAAATGGATGCAGCAATATATTCAGCTATGACAAACTTCTAGCTATTTTGCTGAAGTATTTAAACAGTTTTAAATAAATTTAAAGAAAGAAAACTTTTTAAATATTAACACTTAGTTAGAAAGGTAGATAGTATTCTCTCAGTACAGCTGCCCTCTCCTGAGAAATCTTTACCTTGAGAAGGTTGTGATCTTATCTCTTCTGGTGTTACAACAGGCTGGTAGAGCTTCTGCATATAAAAAAAAAATCCTCTTGCTGTAATATATATTTAACACATACATAGTAGTTAAAATAATGGAAAAAGGCTAATGAAAGGAGATGGTGGAAATATTTAGATAAAGAGTGTATCATATGCATATTTCACAGATATTCAGTTACTGGAAACAGTTACACAGGTTAACGTAGTTAATATGCTCACTGTACATCAGTCTCCAAAATCTACTTTAGTTTGTAAAATTCTGGTTATTAATGCATAAGGATTTCTAAGCTAAAAATCCAGACATTTTGGATGAAGCATTGCCACCTGCTGCACAACTGAGGAAACAGAACTGCTGTGACTTCTAAGGAACCATTCACAAAATCAGTACGCTTTCACAGAGCAGCAAACTTGAACAAAGAGTACATTTATACAAAAAGCTAAAAAAAAGAAAACTACTTTAAATGGCTATATTATTTCTGTGCAAGTATTTATGACTGAAAAAGAATATTCTCCTTCACAAACCAAGCTCTCTGGTTCTTTGGCACTACTATGCATCTTGTGACTTGACATCAGTTAACTGCAACACAAAGTTGTAATGTTTAGTTTTATTCAAGGTGGAATTATATATGTATTTTTCTCCACTTCAAGAGCTGTCCCTCCTCCTTCCTGAGCCCCCCCAAAAAAGTAAAAGGAGGAAAATTACTTACGCCTCCTTATAGTTCTATCAGAGCAAAACTTTCACAGTTCACACATATTATTAGCAAGTCTACAGTAACAGCTCCAAGCAGGATAAAAAGCTTGCATTAGCTCAAACACTACACTGAGAACTTCCAGGAGGATGTCTTGCTATGGCAGTTGTAGGGAGATCATCACACTAAATCACACTAAATGAGTGGCTCTCTCCAGCTAAACCTCTGCGATGTACAGCATCTTCATAGTTACCTCATGTCTCAGAAAACACGCATCTTTATAGTAGTTAGGTCTAAAAAGAATACAAGAACTCCTCACTCAGAGAAACCACTAGTAACTACACAGAAGTTGCTGAGAGGAAAAAAGCCAATCCCTTCACCCAGGTACACTGGCAACTTCCATGTTTTGTAGACACTTAACTAATTATCCAGTTGTGTTGTTATAAAATCTGAAAGAATCAGCAACAGAAGAAAGATAGACGGAGAGGCTTTCTAAATACTAACTTACTAAATAACTCATCTACTCTATGGTACAACATTACTTTCTTTTTGCAAAAAGATTAAAGGGCCATATTAAATCTGTTATACAATAGCAAACTGTATTTTAGATGATTTATTCCTGTTTGAGGTACTTGATATATATCAAATATTGCCAATACTTAGAAAGATCTCAAAATGCAATATACGTTGGGAAGTATCCCAGACTTGAGATAAATATGTTTTTACACTACCATAAATCATCTATGCTTGGCTAAACTAAAGAGTTACTTACACTTTGTCAATTTTACTCCTTACAAATGCAACACAAGCTCTTAAACTATTAAAAAAAAATCCCCGTCTTCTTTAGTACCAAATCACAATAGCTGAGGTTGGAAGGAACCAAGAGGGAAGGGACCTCTTGACATCGTCTAGTCCAAGCCCAGCTCAAAGCAGGGTCAACAATTTCAGCAGGTTGCTCAGGCTGTACCCAGTTGAGTTTTGACTGTCACCAAGAATAGTGACTCCACAGCATTGCTGGGTAACCTGTTCCAGAGCTCAACTGCCCTCAGAGTAAAAAAGTTTTTTCTTATGTTTAAGTGGAATTTTCAGTATTTCAATTTGTGCCCTTTTTCTCTTGTCCTGTCACTGGGCACAACTGAGAAGAGTCTGGCTCTATCTTCTTTATTCCTCCTTCAAAAAGTACTTATGTGCATTGATAAGATCCCCTAGAGCCTCCTCTTCTCCAGGCTGAGCAGTTCCAGCTCTCTCAGCCTCTCATCATACAGCAGATGCTCCAGTCCCTTCGTCATCTTTCTGGTCTTTCACTGGACTCGTGACAGTATGTCCAGGTCTCTCTAGTACTGGGGAGCCCAGCACTGGAGCCAGCACTCCAGATGTGCCCTCACCAAGGCTAAGTAGAGGGTAAGAATCACCTTCCTTGACCTGCTGGCAACACTGCCCGATGCAGCTCAGGATGGCCTTTGCCACAAGGGTGCACTGCTGGCCCACGTCTGACTTGCTGTCCACCAGGACCCCCAGGCCCCTCTCTGCAATGCTGCTCTCCGGTTGGATGGCTCCCAGCCTGTACTGGTGCATGGAGTTACTCCTCAGAAGTGCAGGATATGGCATTTCCCTTCGTTGAACGTCATGAGATTCCTCTCTGTCCCTTTCTCCAGCCTGCCAAGGTCCCTCTGAATAGCAGTACAACCATCTGGTGTATCAACCACTCCTCCCAGTTTTGCACTGTCTGCAAACTTGCTGAGGTTGCACTAAGTCCCATCATCCAGGTTGCTAACAAACACACTAAACAGTATGGGTCCCAGTAGTGACCCTGGGGACGTACCACTGGTGACTGGCCTCCAAGCTAGACCTCATGCTGCTAATCACAACCCCTTGAGCCCAGCAATTCAGCTGCTTTTTAATCCACCTCAGTGTCCGCTTACGTAGTTTGTACTTGATCAGTTTGTCTGTAAGGATGTTACAGGAGAAATCTCAAAAGCCTTGCTAAAGTCAAGATAAACAACATTCACTGCTTTCCCTGCATCCACTGCTAGTCATCCTATTGTAGAAAGCCATCAAGACAGTCAAGCATGATTTCTGCTTTGTAGGTCCATGCTGGCTACTCTTAATCACCTTCTTGTCCTTAATGTTTAGGAATGACTTCCAGGATTGCTCCGTCACCTTCCCAGGAATCAAGGTGAGACCGACCGACCTGAATTTCCCTGGATCCTCCTGCTTGCCCTTCTTGAAGACAGACGTAACCTCCGCTTTCTTCTAGTTCAAGAACCACCCCCCGACTTCCATGGGCTTTCAAAGGTAATTGAGACAGGCCTCACAATAATAGCATCAGCCAAACTCCCTCAGTACTTGTGGATATATCCCATCAGGTCCCATGGACTTGTGTACTTACAGTTCCTTTAAATATTCCCTAGCTTGACCCTCCTTTACAACGGTATCTTCCTTGGCCCAGACTTTCCCACAGGTTCCAGGTTGACCTGTGTATCCTGAAGGATAGTCTTACCCATAAAGACTAGGGCAAAGAAGGTACTAAGTACCTCAGTCTTTTCTATATTCTTTGCCACCAAGTCCCCCACCCCAGTTAGCAGCGTGCCCACATTTTCAACAGTCTTCCTTTTGCTATTGATATACCTGTAGAAACCCTTCTTGATGCCCTTCATGTTCCTTGCCAGATTCAACTCCAGGTGGGCTATGACTTTCCTAATCTAGTCCCTGTACATCACAGCAGCCCTATAGACTACAGCATCGTATAATGCTAGCCTTTCCTTAACCACTCTCCTCTAGCAACGATGCAGTTCATTCAGGCATGGATTCCCATGCTTCCAATTTCTAGAATGCAATTCTGAAGTCTTTACTGAGGCAGAAATCTACAAAAAAGCAGTAACAGCTTGCCTGTGGAAGGCTGATAGTACAACATATACAAAGTATAATTAAGAGAGAAGGAGGGAAAAAAGAAAGAAAGAGGAAATATTTCTGGATTTATGGTGGCAAATGTTCTTAACTTCCATTCCAACTGCAGCCTCTGAACAGAGAGCAGTAAACCACATCACATTTGATTACAAATATAAGTACATGCACTGAAATGGCTCAAACAACCGACAGTCCTTTTAAAGGCATCCAAGCCTTGTACTCCTAGACTGAGCTGATTTTTTCTCCAAAATCGTATTATAAAATATTAACCAGCCACTAAAGCAGTAAGATTTAAAAATATAGTCAAAGGACAGACATTTTAAAAAGTACTTCAAGAGACAGGAAGAAAATGACAGTTCTTTAGGATGACAACATAAATGGTGCAAAGAAAGCTGGCTCCTGGTTAATCAGCAGGTAAGCAAAAGGCAGACCTAGCATAGCTGCAAAAGTGAAATTTAGCAACCAAGAATGCAAGTGAGCTGTTTAATGCCAGTAGTCATTTTACACTCAGTGCCAAAAAAGAGAAATCACTGCATCTGTTCATGACTTTCTTCCTTCTCTACTGAACTTGCTTACCCAACATAGTCATTAGCTCAAAAAAGGGGCTCAGGAAAAACTCAGGCATCTTTAGAAAGTCATATGCTGCACATGATATCTACCTCTATATATCATAACATTCAATACTTCAACAGCAGCCTTCAGCCAAGGATTTCAGAAGCCCCAATTTGACAAGATAAATAGGTGCACACTAACTTCTAACACGAGTCATCATGTTGAAGCAATCTGCCCAAGTAACTTCCCAAAACGTGCCACAGCCCAAATTCACTCATACTTTACAATACTCCCTAGCAACCCTCATTTTAATGAAGAACAAATTAATGCAAATTAATGCAAAGAAACGAGTTTGTTATCTGACAAAGAATCAAAAGCAAATTTATGAAAATTTTAGGTTACTCACCAACATCTCTTGCTCCCCTTTCATGGTTTGGATAGCATGCATGAGTACCTTTTTAGGCCACTGTTTACGTTTTGTTGTTGTCTCTACAATAAGTTCATCAAACTGATCTTCAAGAATTTTGATGTTTGTCCCTAAAACCAAAAGCATGTAAAGCTATTATAAGAATGTTCCTACAATCTTTTTTCACTTTCCAAAACAAAGTTATAGGGAAAAAGCTTTAGATCTGAAATAAGAATCATGCTCGATTATCACTGATAATAAAGGCATCTACCTTGGAACTACTTGTAAAGCCAAATGGAAATTGGGAACACTACTTGCTGTTGATCAATTACTTTTAAAGGAAGGGAGTGGGGCAAAGCTCTAGGAAGAATAGCCAAAACATTTTTATATGTGTTCTGAAACCAGGAAGAGAAGAAAGGCTCACAAAGGAAGGACTGTCTTTGCAGTCAGTTGTTTTTTCAACTGAAGATAAGCAATGCAAGACACTGCAAGAAAACTGGATTGATCTGTGTTATTACAAGCATTAAACACATTCACTGGCCAACAAGAAGCCTAAATGATTGTATATCATATAGATAACACATACAATTTAATTTTAAAATTCATCTATGAATCATCAACAATATACTACATAACCTTAATGAAACTTGGTTCCCAAAAATACTCCACATCCTGAGGCCATCATACTTACTAGATACGTGTAGTCTGTATAAAACACATTTGCTTTCAATATCCAATGCCCAACAGACTGTATCTGGCAGGAACCAACTTTTAGGGATTTTTTTTCTGATCATAAATCAGACAAAATATCTAGAACATATTTCCTGCTGTTGACTGAAGTGTTTTGACTACTGTTACCCTACTACCAGCCTACCAGGTAAGACTGAAATTAAATTTAACAATTTTTAAAGCTTGAGATATTATTTGCAAACTGGTTTACTTTTGCAGACCTTTCAGAATTAATTCACTGGTCCCATTAATGTGTTGAGCGTAACTTGTAAAGCCATCTGATCTACTGCTAAAGAACAGATTTTGAGCTCCCTCTCTTGGTCAATCTGTGTAGTACCAGGTGATTGTAAACCTCAAAGGCAAAATCAAGGGGTTGGTTGGTTGGTTGATTGGTCTGGGCTGTTTTTTGGTGAGTGGGAAATCGCCATAAAATCTTTAAATATAGAGAGGAAAGGCTTCAGCTGCCAGTCCACACAAACACCAAAAATATGAAATACCAGACCACTTGGTGGTTCCAACCGGATCAAGATCAGATATAAGCACGTTATTAAAATTATGCCAAACTGAAGAGCACAATAGAGTGCTTCTACCCACTTTATGCCAGTTACAGGAAAACAGCGGTATCTCAGCCAGCACAAATTTAGATCAAACAGAGGATAACTTACTGAAAATAGTATCTACAAGGAAAAAGTATTCATATCAAGAATTTTTGAACAAATTAAACAGTGAAGTGAGGCTGAATCAGTTCAGCATTTTGCATCATGCGACTAATGCATTTTTGACCTTTTAGTAGATCAAATGTGAACCTGATATTTCATGGGGCAAAGTTTACCAATATTCTGAAACCTACAGATTGAAAAACAATGGATAAATATTTTACTCTCATATTTCCATATTCAAATACAAAGAAATTCCTTAGGAAAAGTGTTTTCAGAATGATCTGAATTGAGATTTTTTTTTTCCTTTTAGGAAAGAACTCTTGGATTCTGAAGAAAATGCAATGTGTCAGATACACAATGCAAGTTTTATCATTTTAGATTTGCATTTGCAGAAGCTTTCTGAACAAAAACTGGTTCAAGAAGCTCTTCCTCCAAAACCAGTTTAATATGTGTTTTCAGCTTCAAGCAGCTGAAAAACATCAAGTTATAGGCAAAGAACATCTGACACTAACATAACTAAACAAATGAACAGGAATTTTCTTTGAATACTATTTCATCAAGAATCCCCATTACTATCAGTTAAAAGACACACCAAGCAGTAATTACAAACTTTTACTTAATTAGTATATTAAATAGTAGCAACATAAACATTGCTAGTTCTCCTGACAGGAAGAGATGTTAGCCAATCCCCCCAGCACAAAATCATGCAGGCTGGAAGGGCCCTCAGGAGGTCTCTAGTCAAGCCTTCTGCTCACAGCAGGGTCAACACTGAATTCAGACCTGGTTGTGTAGGGCTGGTTCTTGAACGCTTCCAAGGACAGAAATGACAATGTCTCTGTGCAACCTCCTCCAATGCTTAGTTATCCTCACATTTTTTTTAATGTTTTTTCTGTATTGGGAAGCCCAACATCAGGCATACTGTTTCAGATGTGCTCCAACAAGTATCAAGAAAAGAGGAATAATCACTTCCCAGGATCTACTGGCTACCCTCCTGTTGACACAGCCCATTAGGCTGAGGCCTTCACGGCTGTCAGGGCGCACCGTTGGCTCACCGTTAGCCCACCAGGACCCTCATATCCTTTTCAGCAGAAGCAATCAGTTCCCATCCTGTGCCGTGGCAGGGTGTTACCCCTTTCCTGGTTCAGGGCTTTCCTATTGCCCTTGTAGAATTTCATGAAGTTCCAGTAGACTCATTTCTGCAGCCGGTTTAGGTCTCTCTGAATGGCAGCAGGCGCTTGAGCATTTCTGACAACACTCTGCCCTGGTTTCATGTCATCCACAAACTTGATGAAAGCCTGCTGTAAATCTTCTAGCAAGATAGCTGCCATTAAAATTGGCTAAGCCTTAAGTTTTCCTGTTTTAACAGGAAGTACTTTGAGAGTCTCTAAGCTTCTCTTCCGTAACAGTTATAAGCAGACTCTCAAAGTTATTTAGATACTGTAACTGGTAATAGCTAGAATTTATGTCTAAAGATCTACAAGAATCTTGCTGTCAGTGCCAGACAGAACTCTGACCTTTCAAATAAAGCTGTCATCCCTGCCACTTGCTCTTGAGTAAAAGCTCCTGTACCTTTCGGTCACCTTGCTTTTGATTTACAAACGCTGGTCTGTACACGCAGCACTCCTACAGCACAGTGCTTCAGTTCTACTTACGGGCACATCCGAGCTGCCCGAGTTCAACCTTATCTGCTCCACCAGCATCGTTACTACCACAGACAGCTGGAGGCAAAACCGCCCAGTGAAAAGATATTATGCTTTAGGGAGAAAAAAAAAATAAAGAAGGAAAAACAGCGCATACCGCTTTGCAGCTCAGAGTCATCCGAGGTCTCCTCCCAGGGCTGCCCGTTAATGGTGATGTTCTCCTGCACTGCTGTTTCGAAGTTCTGCAAGACATTTAAAGGCTCCAGAAGCCCCGCTCCGGCCGCTCGCACGCCGCCTCGGGGGCCGGCGAGGCCTCTGCCGCCCGGCAGCCACGGCTGGACCGGGCAAACAACCCCACCAAAGCAGAAAACCGCCCCCAACTAGGCTCGGGCCCTCGGGCTGCCGCCGCGGGCGGCCCCGACCCCAGCCCCGGCCCCGGCGCCGCCGCCCCGCGCCTCACCCAGAGCGCGTCGCCGCCGGGCAGCCCGCGGGCCAGCGCCCGCACGAAGGGCGCGCACAGCGCCACCACCTCGCCCACGGCGCGCCGCGAGCAGCACCGCACCCGCGCGTCCCGCTCGCCCGCGGCGGCGGCGGCGGCGGCCGTGCTGCGCGGCCCCGCGCCCGCCTCGCCCAGCGGCAGCGCCAGCGGCGGCGGCGCCTCGGCCGCCATTTCCCGCCTCGGCCGAACGGAAAATGCCGGCCCCGGAAGCGGAACCGGCCGGGGCGGGGGGCGGCGCGACGCGACATGGCGGCGGCGGCGGCGCGGCCGGTGGACTGCCACTGCCACCTCGCCGCGCCCTGCTTCCTGCCGGTGAGCGCGGCCCGCGGCGGGGGAGGCGGCGCGGCCCGCGGCGGCGCGGCGCTAACGCGGTGCGTGTCTCTTGCAGGACGTGGCGGCCGTGGTGCGGGCGGCGGAGCAGGTAGCGCGGTGCCGCCCCCCCCCCCCCCCCCGTCCCATCGCATCCTCGTCCCGGAGCCGCCCGGGCTACAGCGGCGTCTCTGTGTGTCGCAGGCGGCGGTGTCGGCGCTCGTCGTGGTGGCGGAGCACGCCGGGGAGTTCGCGAGGGTCGCGGAGCTCGCCGAGAGGTGCGGCCGCGCCGGGACCGGGCCGGGCGGGCGGCACGGCGGGGGGCGGGCGGTCCCTCTCGGCCTCCCCTCGAGGGGCCGTGAGCTGGCGCCGGCTGCGGCCTGTCTCGCTGCCGACGTCTGTGTCGTTTGCAGGTTCCCGGGGTTCGTTTTGCCCTGTCTGGGAGTTCACCCCGTGCAAGACGTCTCGCCGGAGGAGCAGCGTAGCGTTACTCTGAAGGTACGGTACAGGCGGGCCGCGCTGGGCGGCCTTTAACGCGCTTCCAGGGCTGGTTTGGATGCGCGGTGTTTGAAGAACGCCCTGGTCTAACCGAACTTCACGTCTGCCCAGCGGCTTTTATGTGCTTCTGTAATACAAAAACCACAACGGACCAAATCCCAGGATCTCTTAACGCAGCCAGTCGTCTGCGTTAGGCCTAAAGCAAAACGAGTCACCAAAGTCATTTAGCTGTATTACAGATGCTACAGTGAAACATTTCTAAAATCCCAGGCGAGCAGTTTGCTTACAGCGAACGTCACGCTGGCGTGTTTGCAGCTGCCCCTTTGTGAGCGCGGGAGGTGGAAGGCAGAGCGTTCCTGCCTTCAGCCTGGAAAGCCTGGGCAGCTGTCTGCCGCCTCGGGATGTCAGGCTTTCTGTGGATCTTGTTTCGGTTAACTCTTCAGCTCCTGTGGAAAGATCGACTTGAAATGAAGGCTCATCGAGCAAAGCAGGGGAATCCTGCTGGTTTCTGAAACCTCACTGACCATTCAGCTCTCCCGTACTGTAGTAGAAATTTTCAAGATGCTGAGGATAAGAATAACAAAGGGAAATCCTATTTAATGATGATACTGAATTCATGCTGCTTTCATCTCAAATAAGGACAGAAAGGATTACCTCTTTAATTTGTTCTTGCAGGATCTGGATGCTGCACTGCCACTTATAGAACACTATAAAGATAAATTGGTAGCAATTGGAGAAGTGAGTAGAATCCCATATTTTGTTTAAATGGCTGTGGTTTTGGCAGCAGCTGTCAGCAGAATTACAAACATTTACTGAATACTTGGTTTTCTATAGGCAATAAATATTGCTAACAAGCTAAACAAGTGGAGAGTCTGATTTTTAATTGCCTTACTGTACTTCTCATATATCTGCTTGATCTCATCTTTTCCGTGGTTATTAGGAAATAAATGGCACTTACGCTGGTAAATTTAGTAGGAAGCATTGCAAAAGTGTGATATATTCTCTTACATCTGGATGCATTTTGAGCTGTTCTTTGGCACGGTGAAAAACAGAGTCACACTGTTACATCATTCACACTCAGATCATTCCTCTGTTCTGTCTTGATAAAGTTAGGCTAAGCTTTGATTTCTGTGTGCCCATAGACTTATGTAATGTTAATTCCTTTTGATTCCTTATCTGTCTAAACTCTGTATTAGTTTGCAATCAAACATAAGACGAGAGACGACACATGGATATGTCGTTTTATGTTCGTTTTATGTAAACTAA
Organism: Rhea pennata; assembly: GCF_028389875.1. Lineage (NCBI taxonomy): Eukaryota > Metazoa > Chordata > Aves > Rheiformes > Rheidae > Rhea > Rhea pennata. Next base: position 26,090,444 of record NC_084665.1, on the reverse strand, counting down.
TTGAGGCTTGGAATCTTTAGGATACAGTTACTTTTTTGTGTATTGGTAGCAGAGAGGCTTATGTCTGGCCCTGTATTTACAGGGAAACCAGTTATTGGCAGAGTTTTGTAGCTAAACTTGCCATGTAGCATCTGTATTGTACATCAAGGACTTCAGCTGGTATACCTGTGAATTCGGCTGCTTTGATAAATGTTAAATTTCAATGTGTTTAAATAAAAAAAAAATAGAATTAATAACTATTTTTTGCTAGGGATAGTACTAAGTTACAAGTTCATTCAGAAACTAAATTTCTGTCACAATCCAGATCTGAAATAATATTCAGTAACATATAAAAGAGCAGAAGACCAGAGGTAGATTAAAATGCTAAATAAACTTGTTAGTAACTATTTCCCAGATGTTTTCAAAATTGAAAAGCTGATATTTGAGAATCAATTCTTTTATTAGTAAAGCTACAGCTGAGCTCATTTTAATTGCCATCTCTAGCATATACATTTTTAAATGGCTTGCAGGTTTGAGGCATATTTTCTTTTATATATGGTATTGTGGTTTAGTCAAGCATTAGATATGTGAAATATTCTCACTTCTCTTCTCATGCTCTAGGTTGGACTAGATTTCACTCCCAGATTTGCCAGCACGGATGAACAGAAGGAAGGACAAAGACAGGTTTTGATCAAGCAGGTTGAGTTAGCAAGAAGACTGGATTTGCCTTTGTAGGTTTTGTTTATACTGATTGGAATAATTTACTAGATCTCAAAAACCTAAGGAAATACTTCCCAGGATTTATAGTTACTAAGAGCCCATGGAACTTTTCTTACATAGACTACACTAGCATTTTCAGCCTGTCAGTCTACAATTTGAGATGTAATTACTGAGTTTTCCGTATGTTTCGGCTCAAATACAATGGTCGTCTGTGTGTCATGTCCTTGCTATGTTGTTGCTGCATCTTCACAGTAGTTAAAACGATTCATTTGTATATCTGTAGAATTATTTCCTAATAAGAAATGTAATACAGATTAATCATTTTCTTTCCTTCCGAGCTGCTGTCAGTTCATCTGTGTTTGTATGTGGGGGAAAGTATTCTGCTGAATTCCCTCAGGCCAAGATTCTCCTTGCTTTGCAGAAATGTTCATTCCCGCTCAGCTGGAAGACCAACCATTAATCTGTTAATGGAACAAGGTATGTTTTTAGTGCACTTTGTCCTTCATCACTTTTGTCAACAGAACTTCTTCAGTTTTGCCATGTTCTGTTACCAGTTTGTGTATGTGAAACTTGGGAGGAATGGTTCAAAGATGGGACCAACATCCCATAGCAAACTGACATTGTAGACTTACAATAAACACTGTTCATGAATTGGTTTGGCTCTGTTCTCTGAGGTGCTGGGAATGTGTTACTCCATGCATTCGATGGGAAGCCATCCGTAGCAATGGAGGGGGTGAAAGCTGGATACTACTTCTCCATCCCTCCTTCCATTATAAGGAGTGAACAGGTAACACTTAAAGGGGGTTGCTCTGTCTTGGTGCTTGAGGATTTCAGCTGATAGCTCTCAGCTTATCCAGGATGAGAAACATGATACCTTTGTTGCATAGCTCAGAAGTATGCTCTTTCAAGTCTGTACGATTTGAAGTGGTACTTGCAGTACTCACCTATAGTTAATGTCACCAGACACTTCTTGATAGAAGAGCTTGCTTTCAGCTGTTTATAGCATTGCACATTTTAACTCTGACCGAATTTCCATCTGGGAGCTTTTGCCATAGCTAGGCATTTGGAGAGAAATTCTGTCTAGAACAGTTCAGTTATTTCTGAAGTTTTTTTTTTTTTTTTTTTTCGTTTTAGTGTGTTCTAGAGAATTTTACTTTGGAAACTTGTATCACTGCAGTGTTTTTAGCACAGAAACTTGTCATTTGGAAAAGGACTGGTCTATATGGCAGTGATACTATAGTTCTCCCCACCTGCCCCCAAAAAGAAAATCTGCTTATATTTGGCTAAGTTACAGGCTTCTGAAAAAAATGTGATTTGCACATGCTGAGCAAAGAAGCAGCTAAACTGCTTAAAGACTGTGCATTGGCCTCATTCACCCTTGACTTTGTGAGAATGCCCTTGTAATTTATGCTCTGAGCTTCTGCAAGCTATACTAAATCCTTATCCTGGGGAAGGAAAAGGGAGACGTTTCCATCCTGCACCATCAGCAGTTTTTGTAATAAGCTCAAACGTAAAAAGGAAAAAGGCATACTTCAAAGCAAAGGAGTCATGAGGGATAGACATAGACAAGGATGAAGATAGGAACCCAAAGAGAAGAAAGCAAAGTGGGATTGAGGGGGGAAAAAAAGATGCACAAATATTATATGTATAGAAAAGTAACAAAGTTGCATTGGTAACTCCAAGCATAGGGTATTTTGTGCAATATAATTACAATATAATTGCATCCAGTGTTTAGGAAATAGTTCTTTAAATATTAGTTATTAATAGTACTATTAATGACAGTAATATAGGCAGAGTTATCCTGTTTTTGAAAGGACTTCTTGAGCAGCTCCTAATATTTTTGCTTCCATTCTGAAATGGTTGACAAAATGTTGTCAGTGGCACCAAAGTCTTTGGACATCGCTTTTAACTGTAGAACATACTCTTTGGTCTTGCATTTTTTCCCATGTCTAAATGAACAGAGAGAGCATTTAATAGTTGTCTTTTTTTTTTCAAGAAACAGAAGCTTGTGAAACTCTTACCTCTGGAAAGCATATGCTTAGAAAGTGACTCTCCTGCTCTGGGGCCTGAAAAACAGGTAAATTGTGGGGAGAGTGAATTCTATATATATAGTTCCAAAAATATACCTTATGGAGGCTGGCTATTGGGATGGGGGAACGAAGTAGTGAAATAAGCAAAGAAAAGGAATGAAATAGATTGCCAGATGAAAATTTTTAGATGAGCTAGTCAAAGTAGCAGTTAAAGAGATAGTGTTCCTGAGGCTGGGAAAAGAGAAGAAATTTCAGGAATGGGTGAGAATAGGGGAGAATAATCAAAAGAGAATAGATAAATGTCATAGATGGCATAACCTGACTGAAACTGAGTCAGGAAGTACTGAATCTGACATACCTGTCATCTGTAGGGGTCTATAATTCTGTCTGTTTTTATGCACTGCAGGTAAGAAATGAACCAAAAAATATTTACATTGCTGCAGAATGTATTGCCAAAATTAAAAGAATACCAGTGGAAGAAGTTATAGAAGTGACAACACAGAATGCACTGAAAGTATTCCCCAAACTTCGGAACTTCCTTCGGATATAGGCTTAGCATCACATAAAATCTGAAATAAATTATGTTGTAGAAGCTATTGTTTATGGCCTAATAAATAAAACTAACACACATCTTATCTCAAATTGGAATTTTGCTGTAGAAGAGTCTGAGAAATAAGCACACTGTTACATAGATGCATGTTACAGTGGATATCATGAATGTCTCTGAGACCTTGTTCTGTATGCATCACAGTCATATCTGAAGTGGGGTAAAGTTAGATTGTTCATTTGCATCTCTCGTGTTTCTGAATGAATGTAAAGAGGAGCACCACAAAACGGGCATTTACGTCAAAGTTTAGTTTCTCAGACTCCTTGCTCGGCTGCTCCTAGGGATACTGCTAATGTTCAGTGCTTCATTTCCTCCTCATTCCTTAATATCTGCTCTTGTGCGTGTGTGAAAGTTGCTCCATTGTGGGCCCGCTCGTGTAATGACTAAGCTCCAGCACACATCCTTACCTGAGCCTTTTGAAACGCTCAGCTGGGCAGACATTTTCAGTATGTCTTGTTCGTTGGGCAGAAGCAGCAACTCCAATTTCTTTTGAAATAGATTTGGAAGGACAAGAGCTGTAGCCCTTTCGCTCCTTCCAGCCTCTTCCCTTGTTCATGGTAACTCAGTAGTTGCTTGCTCCCAAATGGAAGTCAATGGAATTTCAATCCTTTCTCTGTTCAAGATGATTCAGGTCAATGTATCCAATAGATCCCAGAAGACGCGTGACTAACAAGATTTTTTGCTATTTTGAGAAGGTTCTCCTTTGCTTTTGTGGGGGTTTTTCTGCTGTTGTGGTTGGTTGGTTTTTCTTTTTTGAACCATGTTCTATTTTATATGGAGAAAGTACAGGAAAGAAGCCATAACTGGTTTGGGAAGGAGGAGCCTTGAGTTCAATCTTGTTTCAAGGACTTCTTTATTGTTATTTTTTTACATTTCTCACTCCTCAATATCAGGAGGGATGGGATGTGAGAGGGAGAGAAGCTCCAATTTTGTGAGATAGTGGAAGTGCCTGTCTGCTGTATGGGCATATTGCATGCCTATCTGGAAGCTGTGGATTATGCTACGTTGGCCAGTGGCCTAAAAACTGAATACTCTGTGCTGCCTCACAGGACCTGTATGGATGTGGATCTATCAAAACAGTCACCAAAATTTTCTTGACTGTAAAACAGCAAGGAGCTAAATAAGTTATGAATGTCATTTAATTGTTCTGAGGGCCAGCTAAGTAACAGGAGTCTTTGTCTTCCTGAGGAGGTTACTGAATCAGAAAAGATGGGGAGAGCATTAATTTTGTCCATGATCATCTCTGATACAAAATCATGCATCATACAGACCTATGGCAAGATCAAAGGCATCTGGCTTTAAGAGTTGGGCACTTCTCTTCGAGGTCTCCAGTAGCTGTATGATTTTTTGGGCTAGACGTCTTCCTGCCTTACTGATCAGGTGTCTTACCTCTTGTCCCTTTTGGAAATGGTTAACAAAACACTATTCTGAAATTATCTGACGATAATTCATACCTTTTTGGAGGTGGGACAGGGAAGAAAGAGACTATTGACCTAACTTGGAAATTGGGTTCCTAACTGCAAATAGCTTAAGGCTAGATACTCTTAGGTCTTTTCTTTCTTCTGTTTGAAGAAAAATTCAACAGCAGAAGGTATCAACTCTCAGGAGGAAAACCTTGTAATGTAAGTGACGCTCGTCTGAGACATTTGGTTTTCCTCCACTTTTTCTTCCTCAGTTTCTTAAAACGGGGTTGTCAGAGGTTTTTTTTCACTGGATTTTGCAGAGAAGCTGTATCGTTTTGACTTTTACCTAGAGTTAGCTTACTAAGTTTGAAAATACTTTCCTGAACAGTTACCTTCCTCCAGCAAACAACCAAACGTAAATCTGTTGTCTTTATTCTATTCACCATTCAGATCAGCAACACCCGAACATCTGCTGGGTGTTTAACCCAAAACAGCTAGAGCCTTTTCTTAACCTGCATCTACAGGCTCTGTTTCCGCTAAGCTGGGTGGAAAACAGAATTTGCCTCCAGATGGTGCTAGAAAACAGGTGTGCAACATTCCTAAGAGCAGTAATATGATTTATATCAATCATTATTAGTTACGTTGTTATAGGAATTGCTAAAAAGATGATACTGGGTAATCTGGCAGGAGCTTCATGCTGCCTGTGCAAAGGAGAGCCTGCCGGTACTGCATGGGGATGCAGTTATGTGTGGAGACGCTCCCAGTGAAAGCAAAGCATCCGGCTGCTCGGCCGCTGGCCCTCGCCCCCCTCGGCTGCAGGGGGGGTGGGAGGTGCAGCTCGCCGCCGGTGCTGTGTTGCGGCAGCCCTGTGTTGCAGCGGCTGCAGGGGTGCAGGCCGACCCCACTGTCTTCTCAGCGGCATTTGAATTAAGTCACGGCTTCAGGGGGCTTAACGTTCCAGAAAAAGAAAACGCAGCATCATTCCACTCTGTCTTGGCATCTCTTAAATAAAACAAGGACCAAAAGTTATGTCTTCTCTCCAGCTGATACTAGTTTTGTTCTGCTAACTCTTCTCCAGCAGGCTGGACTGATGTTGTTGCTTTGCACAGGAAGCTTAACTTCTCGAAGCATTTGTGCCGGCCTGGTGGTCGCCTGGAGTGCATGGGGAGAAAGGGTTGAAGTGCTGTGTGGGAGCTGGGACACTTTGCTACCTCTCAGGAGACATCCCTTCTCTGTAGGTGCCTGGGGGCGGTGGCACAGAGCAGAGCCCGTCCTGGAGAAGCTGCTCTGGAGAAGGAGCACTCTTTGAAACAAGTTGCTTCCCCATGAAACCCTCTCACAACACCCCTGGAAAAAAGCAAGGACTGGCTTTCCTCAGGTTTCTGTCTGGGAAAAGTACAGCACAGAAAAGTTAAATAAGTTGCCTGATGGCATAGGAGGTCTACAGCAAAACAAGAAGTCCCAAGCCCTGCCCCTATGCTGTGCAGCCCAGCTGGTGGTGCAGGCAGGCAGTTTCTTTTCCTCTGCAGCAGCCTGCTAGAAAAAAAATACCTTGCCCCTTGGTTCTTTCCAGGCTTAAAATGTAATACCCAGATGTGCTGTGTGCAGTGGGGACTCCCAGGTATGCAAAGGCTTACAGGAACGCACAGCCACAAATAAGCAGGAGGGTGCAGGATGACAATAATGGTGTGCAGGTGCTTTCCATGGGCTGAGATGCAGAGCCTGGAGACCTAGAGGGCTCCTAAAATTGATTTGCCTGTGAGATGAGACAAAATAGTGGTTCACTGTATATGTTAGGAAATCACACTGAAGCACTTTGCATCTTCCCGGTTCAACGAGCACCCTGAGGTAGTGGGTGCCGGAAGGACACGGGAGTTGCACCAGCTCAGCTGGCTGATGTCAGCTGCCCTTTGACCACCCCACCAAGCTGTTTGCATGACTCAAAGGGAACAAGGCCGAGGCAAGGTTGAGTGAAAGCCAAGTGACTTGCAAGAGTGGTATAAGGGTGCAAGGGTGTAATAGCGGCTACAAGGTTCAGTGTAAGTCATTTGGATTCCTTAGGTCCTGGAAATCACCCCTCAGTTCAGGAGCAACAGCTGAGGAACCTTTGTGCCATCTGTGCTTGCTTGGATGGTGTTGGAAGCACTGAAGTGGAGCATCTTTGCTGAGGGCCCTTGTTCTGGGACTTGTGGTAGTCACAGACTAGCAGGGCATGAGTGTGTTGAACAGTGGGGCATACTGCGAGGGAGATGTATCCCCGACATTATGTCAAGATTTGAACATGGGAACAAGTGAGGAGATGGTGATGAGGCCAAGTAGATGATACACTCTTTAATCTTGCTGTTTATTGTGATAAGAGTTTAAACAAATTGACCAAAGCTTTTACTGAAGGTGCTTCCAGCAGGCTCCTACACAATGCATAGACAGGCTCTTTAGAAGCAGAAACAAATAAATAATTAGGTGGAAATGCAACTTTCATCACTAATGAGCTCCTGCTTTTGTTTGTTTTTTCATTTATGCAGGCTGAGGTTCAAGCTTTTGTTTCCGTTACAGAGCAGGAAAATGAATTTGAGAAAGTTATTGGCTTAGCAGAAAGGTTTGTTGTTCCACTCTTTGCTTTCTATGTGCAATACAATGATACAGCTGAGATCAAAGAGAGGATACGAATTGCTATAGCACTTAGTTGTCTGAGCATTTTCCTCTGCCCAGAGATGGTTATCCATCCATTCATGTCCCATGCTGGGACTGGTTTCTCTATCAGCATGAATAGCTGGGGCACAGGCATGAGATCCTTCACTGCCCTGGACACGTGTGCAGCACTGCGCAGTGACCTTCACACCTGGCAATTCTGGGGCTGCCATGAATGACAAAGCAGTGAGCAAACACGGTGGGGACCATGGCCCTGATGAATCCATGGCAGGACCAGGAATTAATATGCGTGTCCCCCAACGCTCAGTGCTGCACTCCAGTGCCTGCCCTGCTCACTCCATGGGCATGGATGGCCTACCAAAGCGATGGTCAGAGTCAAAACAAATGGGTGCTGTCTGTGTGGCCTGGGCGAGGTAACGTGTCTGCATATGCTGCCTTTGAAGGCACGCGTGGTTGCTCCACGGCCTCTAAAGGCAGCTGCTGAACGCGGATGAGCCCAGCCAACTGCAGCAGAGGGCTGGTGCCACGGGGAAGCCGCAACCGTCTCTGAACGTCTGCAATACGCCCGTCGCCGCTCTGGTGCTTTTGCTGTACCAGGGCTGTATCTTCTGTCACCAACGAGTGAAAACAGGCACTTGACTCCTTGTCAGGGCCCAGCCACAGCACAGATAAAGTATGTGAGTCCCTTGTTAGTAGAAGACAAGCTATCTTGTGAGCAAGACCAGCCAAGCTCTGTTGCCTGGGGTCCTGCATCCTTGATGCTCCCAGCGCAGTGCTGCAGTCCTGCCCACGGCACCAGCGCTCCCGGTGGCAGCATTGCCAGGTCCCTCTAGGTTGAAACCCTCCCTCGTGGCGCTGCCAGCACCCGTGGGGACCCACTGGGCTCTCCCTAAGAGCACTTCGCTGACGATCGCCAAAATGTGGATTAAGAGACAGCACGACCACGCTCACTGATTTCCACGGGGATGTGTGCAGGCGCAGCGCGGCTGGCTCCGGGGTGGACCTGGGCCTGCCGACCGGGACATCCTCGGTGCTGCACCCACACCTGGCCAGCCGGCCGTGTGCCCCTGCAGCGTCCGGCCCCGGGATTATCTAGCAGGAAGGCCTGCCCTTGTGAAGCGCGCTGCCCGCAGCAGGACAGCTTTGAAGTCCTGATTGGCACTGGCTTATTGCCATAAATACACTCGGAGAGTGTTTTTGTGCTGAGAACGTTTCTGGCCGCACAACAAAGCGGGAGGAAGTGGACAACTGGAGCACTGCGTGGGGAGCTCCAATCAAAGCATTGCCAGATGATTTCCCATCTATTTAGGGGTCATTATTCCTGCCTGGGAAATTCCGAGTGGGAACTCAGCTCTGTACTACACAGGACCTCTGGGCTGTCTTGGGCAATGACAAGTGCCTGTACAGTGAGCTAACATGGGCTGACAAGCATGTGTGGATGTCTGTGTGCTCTGAAATCATCCCCTTGTGCAGTGCATCCGTACCACATCTCCCCATATTGGGGGAACATTTATCCAAAAAGGCTCCTAAGTACCAAGAAGTCCCAGAAAAGATACCAAACTTCTTTTTCCAAGGGCAAAATTTTGGGGTAGAAGAAGAGGATTTGTCTAAAGAAAACCTGGATGTACCATAACCCTCTGCCATCACCAGAGCCTTGTTGGCCAACCTGAAGATAGTTCCTTCACCAGGACCAGAGACTGCTGTGGTGTCAGGATGCTCAGAGCTTCCTCCAAGAGTCCTTAAGATGCCCTTTTATTCACAGAGGTGCAGATGACCCTGTGCTCTTTAATAGCCTGGGGTGAGGAAGTGCTCAGCTCCATGTCTCCTCTGAAAAGGCAGCGAGGGACCAGTCTGGCAGGCTGGTTCAATGAGACCCATTCCCCTGCACCCACAGCTGCCATTCCTCTGGGCAGGAAACCACCTAGGATCAGGTTGCCAGGGACATGTTAAGTTGCCAAGACTCCCTTCTTAGAGGTTTCCTAACTCTCAGGAGATCAGGCCCTGCCCAACCAATTAGTGACACTTAATCTTTCTCTACTCCATAGCAGAGTTAGCTGAACTAGCACCCCTCCAGCGCTCTGAAATCTTTTCATTTCCTTCTTAAAGGCCTGAATAATTAGAATAATTGTTTGTGACACAGTAGGCTGATCTCCTCTCTACCCTAGGCTGTTGTTTTCATCACAAAACCAGAATGTTTGGTTTTCTGCCTTTATTTGCATTTCAAGATGCATAATAATAGATAATGTACAGTTTTGTTTGCCTTGACTCAATTTACCATCCAGCTGCTTTTACAAAACTTGTGAGCTGTAGCTGGTTTATTACAGGACTTGGAATCTGCCCTCCCTCTCTTTTCGAGAAATACAGAGATAAGCTGGTAGCTATCGGAGAGGTAATGTGCTTTGATTTCTGTATAATCAGAGTTTGCTCTAATTGACTACATGCAAACTGTGTGGAGGTGTGTGTAACACGCTGTAATCTCTGGTTGTTGTTGCTTCCATTGCTCTGCACAAATAGAAGTGAAATGAGTTGAGATTGAAAACCCAAACTTTATTTTCCTGACTAAACAATGCTGGAAGAGTAAAATGAAAATTGCAAAATCCCTCAAGGGTGGAGCACTGATCGGAGATCTTTGAGATGCTGGATTCCTACAATGCAAACATTGTAGAAAAACTAGAGAGGCTGCTCTAGATCTTTATCAGGAGGAATATTTTCATGTCTGACATCATATTTACTTGGTTTTTATTATTCATATGTTACTGTATTTCCAGGTGTGTCACCTTTTGGAAAGTGCTGTTTTCTGCTCTGTTGCTTCAGAGATAAGATGTTCTGCCACTCTCTTGTGAGAAAATAAAGCTAACAAAAACATTAGGTCCCCACGGGTTGAAGTTCATTGCATTTCATGAAGTCTTAAATGGTTCCTTGTGCAGGTTGGGCTGGACTTCACAACATGGCTTGTGCCCACACTTCAGCAAAGTGAGCAGCAGCAGAGAGTCCTCGTGTTGCAGCTGGCTATAGCAGAACTGGACTTGCCCGTGTGAGTCAGAAACCTTTCAACAGTGTCTCTCCCTCATACATCAGGCCTTAACTTGGCTAGACACCTGTTTCCTGCATTGTGTCCCTGCAGGCATCCTCTACAGAGCTCGAGGGATTGTTTTGAAGTTTGAGCTTATCCAAATGTTCAATGGCTTGAGGCTGTAAAGATAAAAATACTTGTGAGCACTTGCATCTAGGAGTGTGGCATCCTTGCCAGAAACTAACTGGAGAAATGTTCCCCTCCAGCTGTGCTGCTGCTGAGGCTGCAGGAGACTTCCCAGCCTTTCTCCCAAAGGAGAGCTCATATTATAGTTTTTCACCTTTTCCTGTTTGTACCCACATGCACCTTTCAATGAGAGCTGCACTATGCTTCCCAGATAGGACCACTCAGGATATAGTCAGGTGATTATTATTCTTAAGCCTTTATTTTATATCCCGTGCTACAGGATGTGGTAGAGGAAAGGTTCCCATTGAAGCAAGACAGTAAACTAAAGAGGACCTGCTTTCTCCTGCAGGGAATTTTGCTAGTGATACGGCAGTGCATGGCTGTACCACACAGATGTGCCTCCTGTCCTATGCCTGGAAAATCTCTGTTGACTCTAGTGCAGCTTTCAGCCCTTGATATATACAGCTTACAAAGGCAGGAGGGGGGAAAGAAATTCTTCTTCTTAAATGGACTTGTTAGTGTATTAACTTCCATAGCTCAGCTATGGTATTTTGGCATAAGCTTGGGAAATCACTAGAGTTAGACTGACAAAAGTAAGACCTTTGTCTACTCAAAAGCCCTTGATATGATTTTCTACTGTATTTGATGTATCAATATTTAGGAAAAGCATTGCTACAAAGAATTTATTTTTAGTTTCATGATATGACCATTAACCTGGGGAGGACCAAGATCTAATTTTCTTTGCTTTTTTGGAAAAAAATGTATTATTATATGTGTGCTGCGTGCAGTGGGGAAGGATCGTGAATATATTTATATAGGTGCCTGGGGCACTGAACAGCAGAATAGAAACAAGTTAAATATAATCAAAGCCTTACAGAAGATTCTCTTAAACTTCAGAGGGGTGCAAGTAAGAACAAAATGGAGGTAATGTGTGGCCAGCACTGATCACGGGAGAAGTGCTGAAAGACCAGATGGTCTGGAGCGCTAGTGCTTTGCCCTGTACTGTCTGCTTAATCTGGCCACGGTGCCGGTCCGGGTCACCAGGAGAGGCTGTCCCAGGCTCCGGGTATCCTTGCATAGTTCGCTGCCAGCTATTGCACTTCCACCCTTTGGACCCGGCGTAACAGCTATGCAGGTGGGGTTGGGGTAAAGGCTCGTCCGAGCCCGCGGCTTTGGATCGCTGTGCCGATGAAGGCCAGTGCGGGCTCAGCCTGCGCAGGCTCAAAGCCGCTCAGGAGTGAGGCAGCGCAAAGCAGCACCTTCACGTGCGACTTGTGCCAAAAACGTGCAACCTGGGGAGCTGGCTCTGTGGAGAGGGAGACCGCATGAGGGTGGCCACCTCGCAGCCCGTTTCCTTCCCTCAAGCTGCCTGCCCTGCAGAGTCGCCCGGTGGCTACAACTGACGTCCGTGTTCTTCCCTTGCACCTTCAGTAACGAAAGGGCTCAGACCAAATGGCACCAGCCATGGTAACTCTTCAGTGCCACTGTCTCAGTTTGTGTCTGGTGATGTGCACCATCAACAAAGCTGATCGAACCAGCAGGAAAAACCCAGGTGCGCTCTGCTCTTCGGCAGCTCTTGTGGCTGCGTGCAGCAAGAGGTGCAGAGCCCCGTTGCACCCTGCGCACGGCCGTCCTCCCGCGTGGCCGCGGCCTTGTCTCCTCCCTGCGCTCTGCGTGCAAAGCGTAACTCTGCTTCCCTCCACAGCTGCTCTTTATTGCTAAAGGAAACATAGACGACGTATTTCTACTTTCATAGACTGGTAAGGTTGGAAGGGACCTCTGGAGATCATCTAGTCCAACCCCCAGCATAGCACCGTATGGGGATTGAACCCACAACCTTGGCGTTAGCAACGCCATGCTCTAACCAACCGAGCTAAACCTGCCCCTAAATAGCACTGTCTAAAAGTAAACAATCTGGTATTTAGGATAAAAATGAAGGACATGTCCAGTGTCGCCACACTTTTCTCGAGCATGTGTTTACCTTGCGCAGGAACGTGCACTCTTGCTCAGCTGGCGGGCAAACGATTGCTTTCCCGAAGGAGGAAGGCGGGATTACTCCTCTTTCCTTACGTGGCAGGTACAGGACATGGATTTGTGCATCGCTCTTTTCTGTAACTGGTCTCCAAGGTCGTTCTGCTCCCGTACGGGAACTGCACGCATTCCCTCCGGTTATGCGGATGTGATGATAAGGCATCTCTGCCTTGAGCGTGTGTTTCAAAACTCAGTGAAGTCTACAGGGCTAGGTGGAAAGTACAGAGGAGCTACTCAATATTGGTCTATCAATGTAAGTAAAGCAAAGTATGAACATTTATGCCAGGTGGAAAATTAATGAAACAGAAACAAGGGAGAGTATTGCAGCTTTGGGGGAAATGATGGAAGGCAGTCGAGCAAAACAACTATTGTCTGAACGTTATCTAATACATTTTTTTTTGAATGAGAAGTGTGTGATTTCAGGAGATTTTTTTTTCTCCCTGTGGTCTATTTTAAGCAGATCTCTATATTACAAATTTGACTTACCTGATGGGGGGAAAAAAGGGAGACACTCATCATTCATTGAAAATAAACAAATAGATCTACACCTACAATGTAAGCATGGCAGGAGAGAGCAGGACAAAAATAAGGGGGTTTAGATCTGGAAGCCAGGAAGCTGGGCTGTTACAGCAAAGCTTTCTCCCATAATTTAAGGTCTTAGCATGGGCCAGGCAGGTGCTAATTGTAAAATGTGTTGATTACTGGTCCTCTGCTGGCTGGTGAGCAGTTTATTTGGTGGTACTTGCACACCTGCTGATGGGCTGAGGGAAGCTCAAGAGCACTTCGGGCAGACTCAGCAGCCATCCCGCCATAAGGAGGGCAGGGTTAACAAGTCCAAGCGTTGTATTTTTCAGTGATTGTACTCCTGACCCCTAATCTTGGAGATTTTGTGCCCTGCGATAAGAAAGGTTGATAGACAACTTCTGGGGTGCTCAGCTCTGCAGCCTGATCCCAGTGTCCTAAGATCCCTCCTTGGGTTTTGTACCTGTCATAGGTTCTCAAGACATACTGCTTCATAATTTCACTGGAAGACCCTCTGTTGCTCTGGAAAGTGGTACAAGCTGGCTATTATTTTTCTTTTCCTCCAGCTGTTACAAGGCATAATCAAGTTCGTCCTTGGAGAGCTCCTGGAAGCCATTTCAGCAGGGTTATTTGGTTGGTTGTGCCTGACTGGGTGGTGAATGCCCTGCCATGAAACACACCAGTGCCCCTCTAAACTGGTTTTTCCTTTTCCCTGTTGGAAAGAAAAAGATATTGGGACAGGGGTATTTGGGAAAAAGCATTAGGGAGAGAGACCTCATATAGGAACTTGAAGCTGAGCCTCTCACAGCCCTGGCTGTTGTTTTTAAACAAATTTGCCCATTTTGAAATGAGAGACTCATATTTCCCAGGTAAAATCAATACATTTTGACACTTCTTAAGAAAAATGCAACCTCTCCCAGCCCCTGGCCGGGGAGCAGCAGGAGCAGGCTGCTCCACAGGCGATGGGGAGCTGGGGTGGCAGCAGGGCAGGCAGTGCTGTGCCCTCACCAATGCAGTGCAATCCCACCGGGTGCCAAGGAAAGCAGAGCAGGTCCAAAGACAAGCAACTGGATTTGGGCTGCTCACAGTTTTTCCTCCCAACGTGGCTGTTTTCACAGCTGGCTGGCCTCAAACACGGCTGGGGCAAGAGGCGGCTCCACGTCAGGGTCGACCCTTGTCACAAATGGTGGAGGAGCCTACGAGGAAGGGTGTCCTGCTGGATCTTGTCCTTACCAACAGAGAGGGACTGGTTAGAGATGTGAAGGTTGGGGGTAGCCTTGGCTGCAGTGACCATGAGATGGTGGAGTTCAGGATCCTGCATGAAAGAAGTAAGGCAACAAGCAGGATTGCAACTCTGGACTTCAGGACAGTGGACTTTGGGCTCTTCAGAGACCTAATTGGAGGAATCTCATGGGTTAAGGCCCTAGAAAGAAGGGGGGGTCCAGGAGAGCTGGCCAGTATTCAAGCATCACTTCCTCCAAGCTCAAGAGCGGAGCATCCCTATGAGTAAGAAGTGCAGCAAAAGGGGCAGGAGACCTGCATGGGTGAGCAAGGAGCTCCTGGCCAAATTCAGACAGAAGAAGAAAATACACAGAATGTGGAAGAGGGGACAGGCTGCTTGGGAGGATTACAGGAATGCAGCCAGAGTATGTAGAGAGGCTGCGAGGAAGGCTAAGGCCCAGTTGGACTTGAGTCTGGCAAGGGATGTTAAGGACAACAGGAAGGGCTTCTTCAAATACATCAGCAGCAAGAGGAGGACCAAGGAAAATGTGGGCCCACTGCTGAATGGGGCGGGGGCCCTGGTGACAAGGGATACAGAGAAGGCAGAACTACTGAATGCCTTCTTTGCTTCGGTCTTCCCAGGCACCAGTACAAGCTGGGGGCTGACCTTCTAGAGAGCAGCTCTGCAGAGAAGGACTTCGGAGTGCTGGTGGATGACAAGTTGACCATGAGCCAGCAATGTGACCTTGTGGCCAAGAAAGCCAATGGCATCCTGGGGTGCATTAGGACTTGCCAGCAGGTCGAGAGAGGTGACCCTGCCCCTCTACTCAGCCCTGCTGGGGCCTCATCTCGAGTACTGTGTCCAGTTCTGGGCTCCCCAGTACAAGAGACACATGGAGCTACTGGAGAGAGTCCAGCGTAGGGCTACAAAGATGATCAGAGGGCTGGAGCACCTGCCCTGTGAGGAACGGCTGTGAGAGCTGGGCCTCTTCAGCCTGGGGAAGAGAAGACTGAGGGGGGATCTTATCAGTGGGTACAAGTACCTGAAGGGAGGGTGTCAAGGGGACGGGGACAAACTCTTTTCAGTTGTCCCATGTGACAGGACAAGAGGCAATGGGCAAAAACTGAAGCGCAGGAAGTTCCGCCTGACTGTGAGGGGGAATTTCTTCCCTGTGAGAGTGACGGAGCACTGGCACAGGTTGCCCAGAGAGGTTGTGGAGTCTCTTCCTCTGGAGATATTCAAAAGGCCCGCCTGGATGCAACCCTGTCTAACATGGTCTAGGTGACCCTGCTGAGCAGGGAGATTGGACTAGATGATCTCCAGAGGTCCCTTCCAACCTTACTGATTCTATGATCCAGCACTGCTGCATGTGGGAAACATTGCTCAGCCCTGCTGAGCCTTAGCGCTATGTAACCTTGTAATTCATATATAGTTTTTTTTTTTTAACTGGCCTGTTCTTATTACTAAAAAAAAAAAAAAAAAAAAAAAAAGGTGGGGCTCCGGCTGCCCCCTTTCCTCCCTCCAGGCCCACAGAGGCGCAAATTCATTTGCTTCTAGCACCTACATATCCATGCTGGGAAGAGCCAAATTAGCTAAAACTGTCTGGATGAAAGGTAAGCAATAATGAACTCTCCCTACACATTCACTTAAAAAGGCCTGGAGGAGGAATGCTTGGGGTGTTTCTGATCGCAGTGTGCCTGAACTACAGCCCTGTTGTGCCTGTCTGCAGCATTTTCACCAGGATGTTAAAATAACCAGTGTCTTTTCACCAGCTTTGTGAGTCTGTTTTTGAGATCCCACACAGCATTTGTCCTGTGCTCCTCCTAGGAGCCAAAGTTTGTTGTATAGTCTATGGAGAGAAGTAAGCACCCAAAGCAGAGCTATTCTCAAGACCTGTTATTTCCTCTACATTCCCATCAGGTTTATAAAAAGTATAAGCTGTTTGTACTGTCTGAGGTCTTAACGTACATAAATACTCTGTGTATCCTGTGCTTGGAGTTCATTGGAAATACAGGATTATCGCCAAAGGCTTAAACAGTCTGAATGCCACTCTGACAGATCTTTTACTTATTCTGCATGTAAGTAAGTTTAACACAGTGCATGTTGCTATATTGATTGCTGCAGCGAGACTGACCTTCTCATGCGCTATTCTGTCTTGTTTTATTTTTCCTGGCTGCAGAAGGGAGCAAAGCTAATTAAACAGATTACACTGGAGAACATTTGCTTGGAGACTGATTCCCGTTCTCTTGGTCCAAACAAAGATGTACAGTCAAAAATCTGAAGATTAGTCCCTACCTTTAAACTTCTTTAAAATTCTTTCCCTATATTCTCTCTAAAGTTCATGCACTCTTAGGAGCCTTAGCACTATGTAACCGTGTAATTTATACATATCTATATATCTATATATCTATATATATTTACTGGCCTGTTCTTATTATATAAAAAAAGAAGAGATACAAGTAGCTTAGAAGACAGAGAAGCAATTTTTAAGTTAACACTTCAGCTTTATGTGACAGCTGCTCCAGAAATACACATGGATGAATATTTTCACAGACATCTCAAGGATCGTTGCCGTGTGCTGAGTGACTGCGGGAGCTGCTGTGCACCTTCCCTTCTCCAAGGGACCAGGAGGAGTTGGTGCTTGGCTAGTGCAGAGCAGTTTTCTGGGCAGGCAGGCACGAAAGCAGAAGGCTCAGCTTTCCTCTAGCTCACTAAACATCTGGATGACCTATACGTTGTAATTCACAACACAAAAAAGGACTAGATGCTCTGGGATTGTCCCACCTTAGGAGCTGCCTGTTGATTGATGGCTATGCTACCATAGTAATGGCATGGCTCATCGAGACACTAGACTTACTTTCCTCTGACAATAAAAGGGAGCAAATTTTCTTTGAGAGCTCCTAGACTTGCAGCTAATGTTGAATAGTTTAAATCCTGCCAAGAGTGCTGCAAAGACAACTGTTTGAAAGAGTCTTCGGAGAACACTTGGAGTGCTTTCCCAGCAAAGGAGCAGAAAAGAGTTCCTGTTCGTGCCTGGCTGGCTGAGTTCCTGTTAAAATGATTAATGCTGCTGGAATGTAAATGCATTATCCATAAGGCATTAACACAGCCAGGGTCTTGGGCAGGCATCTTTTATTGTTATTCAGTCTAAATGAAAAATTCCTGCTGATTTTTAGTTAGGTTGAGGTCAGCCAGCATCCTCTCTACCAGGTAGATTTAGACCTTTAAAGAACATGGCTCTCTTCCTGCTGATAACCCCTCTTCAGAGAGAAATTGGGAACTTCCAGCTGTTATTAAATATTTGTTTTTCCTTAATAACAGGAGTAGCAGCATTTCTCAAGCTTGGGTCAGCAATTTGTCTTTAAAAATACAAGCACATTTCCTTACTAAGCTCTTAATGGATCCCAAAACATGTCCCTTCCATCTAATCTTCAAAGGACATGCGTGCATGGAACAGGCAGGTTAGTCGCAATGTATCAGCTAGTGAAGGAGAGTTGGAAAAGTTAAGTCATGTTATGGTTTCTTCTGCAGACACAGCAGAGAGTGGGAATTGTAGGCAGATGTCCTGCATCTACAGAAGTCTACATTTCAGTCAGTCACTTAGGATCCCGTTATAGTCAATAGAGGTGACTTTTAGGGAGCAATTCCTCTTACTCTATTGAGTTCTTATACACTGAGATGATAAATGGCTTGTGTTACTAGTAAAAGAGCTGCAGTTATCTCCCTGTTGTACTATTTAAGAAGAGATAAATTGCATCCTAGCAGTTCCGGTGTCTTTCCACTGGAAATAGAAAGAATCCAGATAAGCAGCTCACATGCAGCTGGCTGCATTTGGTAAGGTGAATCCTACCCAAGGTATCTGACACCATAATACTCACTGCAATTTGGCATTATTTTTCTTAACAAATGTAGTGTGGCTCTTGTAACCACTTCTTTTCCATAGTCTTTTGAAAAGTTGGATCAATCTCATTTGGTATCTCTCACAAAACACCATTGTTGATTATCTTTTAGGAAAGAAATGAATCAGAGAAGATCAGGACTGTCTGCCAGTACATTGCTCCAGTAAAAGGAGTATCAGCGGAAAGAGTTTGTGAAGTAACAACAAAAAATGCCTTGAAGCTTTTCCTCAAAGTCAAATATCATTTGAAAGAATGAATACTTGTCAAAAAGAATGAGAATGTTCCTCAAAGACAACACTTCTGCAGTTTATGCTTTTTATTAAATTTGCAGGCATATGCACTTTTTTACTGCATATAAAGGATCCAGAGAGAGGTAACAATTTTTCTAAT
The DNA here is from genome assembly GCF_028389875.1 of Rhea pennata. NCBI lineage: Eukaryota > Metazoa > Chordata > Aves > Rheiformes > Rheidae > Rhea > Rhea pennata. The sequence goes on along the minus strand of NC_084665.1, from coordinate 26,071,793 downwards.
ATATAAATAACCTGTTCATCCCAGTAACTGAGAACCCAATAAATTTTACTTACTGTATTTATACATATGCTTATTTTTTGTGTACAGAAATTATTTTGTGTACATAATATTTTCCCCACTTGTTTTGGTAAGAAAGTCAAGGGTAAAATTCCATTAGGTATATCAAATTGGTATCTGACTACAAAATGAAAACCAGATAGCAGCAGGACAGAGGTACCACATGTACATTTCTTCATCCTTTAAATTGATGAAGATATCTAAAAATGCTAATTTCTAATATTATTTACAGTACATTAGCCTGCTAATTTATTAGTGCCCGTATTTCAACCATATATTAAAAATCAGAACTGTGATACTGGAGTCAGAGTATTCTTCTATTTTCCTGTGAATTCTTAATAACTTGAAACTAAGTCTTTGAAAACATTTGTCCTACTGTGGACAGTTATGTTCCAAAATTGAGGTGACCAGACAAATACCTGGAACCACAACCATGCTTCATTAAGAGCCTTGTATCACAAATGCTGATTCTCTGAGGAGGATTATGGCCTTTCCTTGTGCGGATAGTGGGCAAATCTTGCTGGAATGAGGACTGCATAGGAGGAAGAGGATGTTTACATTTTCCTTGTATTTTCCAACAGCTTTTCAATCAAGAAATGTAAACATCTGACTCTTGCATACTTCCTTTGAAGCCTAGTTTGTTGGGATTTGTTTAATACCCTGCTAAAATCATTTATTTCTAGCTCAGTTTGAACTTCGGAACTTCTGTTTTGTTTTCAGAATTCTTGTTCTGAAGTCACTTTCTTAAGCTTCTGTAGTTTTCTGATTTGAATGACTCACCTAAAAGACAAGTACCCAGAGCATTCTTGCTATTTAGGTTTTCCTGTGCTGTATGAGAGATCAACTTTTGCATTGAAAAGAGACTTAATGCACTGTAAAAGAATGTTTAAATTTTTTGCCTGTAAAGACTGAAAAATATGACCAAAAACACACACAAAAAAGGAAATCTTAACTGTGTGTCTGATGTATACAACACAATTTTATTTTAGAGGAAGTTTATTTTGACAACATTCTACAATCACAGTCCTAATGAATCCTAATGAATCAGCTCCTTTGTTCCCTTCAGATTCCTCTACTTGGGCTCAAATTTTGCAAAGATAGATTGACCTGTGGGTTTTTGCAGGGGTTAGACACAATTTTGAGGACTGGAAGAAGGATGTAACTAAGAATTGAGATCACTTAAATAATCTAGCTAGGAGTGTTAGATAGTGAAATACACCTCGAAAACAGCACTCTAATGGCTAGGTTCCCTTTATTTTGTGAAGTGACTAGGATTCAAACAAAAAGACAGCTTTTGAGCGATGTTTCATCCAAAGATGGCATTATCTGCAAGATAAAATTAAAATTTGAAAATAATTATGAAAATAAGTTGCTCTTTCAATGGAATATATGTTATAGGAAGAACAGTAACTCCACTTGAAATAGGGATACTGTGTTTTCAGTTGCTTTATAATTTTCGCTAGCTTGAAAATTTCTGTAAAAATTTCTGCCTGATATCTAGAGTTTTGGGCACAAGAAAATAATTACTGGGGAGTATATTAATATCAGCTGTTTTCAAGTGACTGCCTGATAAATGAGACATATCTTACCTTTTTCACTGCTTTCAGGAAAATAGAATTTTGTTAGTGTTTGCATCTACACGAGCAGTTTCTTTCTCTGTCTCTAATAGCAGTCTTCAGGGGGAGTCTAAATTCTGGCTTAGAGGGTAGATTATGAACAGATAGCAGTAGTTTTAAGTTAAACTTAAGCTGTAAGCCTTGACATCATTGTTCTGTTTTAAGCTTAATAAATTGCCCATGAAATGTAGAAATCCAAGGATGTGCACTTTAAGGGAACTCCTGCATGGGAGTTTTCTCACAAGTTAACTTTCTCTTGCTGTGCAACAATGCCCTTGGCCCTACTTCTCATACAAATGGATGTACACCTGAAGTAATGGCTGTGAAACCTGTGAAATGCAGCTGTGTAAAAAGTCAGAAGACAAGTGTTAAGGTTTTGTCTTGATGCTGTCAATTTGTTTTGCCTTTTCCTTTCCTGTTTAGGAAACTACTTCTGGAGATAAATATCCCCGAATATGAAATTGTATTGCCCTTACCTCATCAAATTCAACCTGGTTTTACTTCACCAAGATCAGTACAGTTGTGGCAGAGATGAATTTGACCTCATGTTGATCTGTTGTAAATAAACTTACTTCTTTCTGGAAAATGTCTCCTTTCCTTATGATGAAGGGAGGTAGCTTCTGTCCAGGAACTCCTTCCACTGTCAGGCTTGGGCTCTTTTTCCCTACAGTTCTCTAATGAACTCCGATTGCTTTGAGGGAAATGTCTCCTCTGAGGTCCGAGCCAGGTTGAGTCATTTCGCCCTTCTCTCAAACATCTGGACTCCCTTGCCATGTTCAGGGCAATCAGGTGCTTTTTCGCTGCCTCAGACATTGTTTGAATAAAGGTGTCTTCCATGCAGGAGTCCTGTGCAGAAGCAAATGAAACTGTGTGCTGTACTGTCAGGCGGATAAAGGAGACGGTGCTGTCTGGTTGCTAGGGGAGTGAAACCTCAGTTGTGACTGCAACTGTAAAACATAAGATTAATCCTAATCTTACTCTGATAGCACTAACTGGCAGTAGTTCTGCCTTGTCGTATGCAATCAGTGGAGTGACAATAGGGAAAGAAACAAAGAAGCAGAAAAAAATAAAGCCTATTTCCCTCTCTTTAAGTCTATCCATTATCTTCAGTTGGACTTTGATATTATCCAAAATTCAATGGAAACATTTGGTTAAATGAAATCAGATTTAAATCAACGTGTACACCTTCTTTCAAAAGAACAGGAGTTTCTTTAGAGCTTATGTCTCTAAAGCTACATTTATACCACTCAACCAAAGTGTCTTGGCCCTTGCCCCGGCCCTGAGGCCAACTGGCAGCCTGGCTACACCCGTAGTGCTAAATTCTCTAGTCCTTCCAAAGAGATGACTGCATCTGAACTACCTGGGAGGATGGGAAGGTTCCTGGCATGTGCTAAATCCTGAACTGACCATGCTGAGTGTAGGTGGCTGGGTTTCAGTGACCATGAGCTGGCACTATTTGAAAAACTAGTACAGACATGGTCTCAGGTGTGTTTTAAGCATATTTCTACCAATGTATAACACCAACAAATGTTCCTAAAGTGAAAGCAGACTGTGCTCTGTGTTCTGTGGCTTTGCTAACGTTTCTTTTGGTTTCCACTAGACTTCTCCTCGCCTTGACATCCTGTTTCTTAAAAAGGTGAAGTTGTTCTAGCAAGTGTCACTCAAATCGAAGCCAGGCAGAAGAATTCTGAAGAATTTACCCCGCATCTGACTACAAAGGAGAAAAGGAGAAATAAATCAGACTTTTTGTTGGAATTAATGAAAAAGGCAGGAAGGATCTGAATCTGATATAGCTAATTTTATTTTTAAAAAAGCAGTTTTCTGACACATACCTGTGATCTCTGAATTCAGGATTCACCTTCAGTAGTCTCTAAAAATCTACGGTGCCTGCACCCATCACTGCTGATGTTCAGCTACGTACTTAGGAAAAGTAAACAAAGCCAAATTAATATTCTGAAATGTGTGTTTGTGCAATTATTCATGTTGTAAATAACATCAGGAACTGTGGCTTTGATGACATGATTTTTTGAAAAATACTAACTCATAATTTATGAGGAAACTTAAGGCTCTGTTAACTATGCGTATCTACTACATACACACAAATCTGATAAGACTCTAACAGATCCATGAACACTTTGCAGTATGTTATTTGCTGAATGTACCCCAACGAATTTTCTACAGAAGCCAGTAAAATACTTCTAACATTGTTACCCAACTTAAATATTGCTACATTTTCCTAAAGCTCTTTGGAGAACAATCCACTTTTTTATTATGGTGCTGTGCTGACTACTGCGGATTATAGTCCAGGACGGGGCCTGACACATACTACTCCTGTGCAAATATGTATCAAATAGGGTTTAAGAAGAGATTTCTTACTGAAGAGCACGACACACCAGAGCACTACACACCTGTGCCACACCAAATTTCAGAGGTTGAGTGGGAAGAAGGAATGTTTTGCCAAGGCTTCGGACCCACAGCAGTGGGGGCCGAGCGGTGCCTAGCAACGCGGAGCGCCAGGAGCTGCGACCGCAACGCCAAGCCCTGGGAGCCCTGGCTGCAACGTGGAGCCCCGGCCACAACGCCGGCTCCTCTCTGCCCACCTACGTCCCATCACGCGAGTACCCTTCCCTGCGCTGCCACGGCCGAGAGCCGCTTCTGTCAACTCAGGGGAAGGCTTGCGATTTTTCATGGTGTGCTTGGAGTGGTGAGCGTGGCGCAGAGAGACAGCGCAGGAGGCTCTACGACCTCCACGGTACAAAATGGGGCAGGGAGTCGCAAGAGGGAGATGTGCTGCGGATAGGAGGTCACCGAACACGCGCCTGTAACCGCTCGGCCTTGCCTACTCGCAACACAAACCCAGAAAGTGATTATAGGAATGAGATTAAAGGAATGAGATTATGCTGCTACTCACTCTGGGATGTTGGGGGGGGGGTGTTATTGACATCGTTTACATCTCCGTACGCTTCTCTGCCACCTGCACCGGCAGCCCTGGCAGCTCCGGTTTAAACAGGGGTTAAAGACCGTATTTACAAAACCCTTTGGCCGGCAGCTTTCCAGTGACGCACTTGGAAACGCCGCTCCGCACCTGGCCGCAGCAAGGCCCGCTCTCCTCGGAGAGCACAGCGCTACGCCGCCGCGCCGCCGGAGCAGCGGCGCAGTGGGCGCGCAGGAGGGCGAGCCCGCCCCCAGGGCGGCGGCGCTGCCGCTCCCGCCCGGCGGAAGGGGGCGGGCGGCGGGGCAGGGCCGCGCCGCGCCGGGCAGAGCGGTGCGGTGCGGTGCCGGCGACCTTGGCGGGAGGCGAGCGGAGGCAGAGGCGCGGAGCGGAGCGAGCGCGCTCGCCGGCACCAAGCTGGGCGGGGAGACGGCCGACATGGTGGAGTCCGGGGATGGGGCAGAGGAGGAGGCGGAGGGCGAGAGAGCAGAGATGCTGGGCGCCGCGGAGCCCGCCCTGCCGCACAACGGGCTGCTCCCCGGCAAGGAGGCGGCCAACGGCGGAGGATGCGCGGCGCAGAGCGGCGGGCGGGCGGCGGAGGCCGAGGCCATGCTGCGGGCGGGCGGCGGGCGGGCGGAGACGCGCCTCTCCCGGCGGCGGCTGGCGGTGCTCGCCGTGTTCAGCTGCTACTCGCTGGTCAACGCCTTCCAGTGGATCCAGTACAGCATCCTCAGCAACGTCTTCATGCGCTTCTACCGCGTCTCCTTCGCGCACATAGACTGGCTCTCCATGGTCTACATGGTGGCCTACGTGCCGCTGATCCTGCCCGCCACCTGGCTGCTGGACGCGCGGGGGCTGCGCCTCACGGCGCTCCTGGGCGCCGGCCTCAACGCGCTCGGCGCCTGGCTCAAGTGCGCCAGCATGGCGCCGGGCCGCTACGCCGTCACCGTGGCGGCGCAGGGCGTGTGCGCCGTGGCGCAGGTCTTCATCCTGGGGCTGCCCTCGCGCGTCGCCGCCGTCTGGTTCGGGCCCGCCGAGGTGTCCACGGCCTGCGCCGTGGCCGTGCTCGGCAACCAGGTAGGGGCGGGCGGCGGCGCCTCGGACACCCCCGTTCCCCCCCTCCCGCCGCCCCCCCCCCGCCGCCCGCGGCCGTTGGGGCGGCCGTTGGGGCGGCCGTTGGCTGTTTGGAAATCAAGCCCCGGGGTGGGCTGGGGTGGGGGGGAAGGCGCCGCGCAAAGAACGGGCTGGGGGCGGCATCGCTGCCCGGGGAGACGCTGGGCGAGGGGGCCAGAGGCAGCGGTGATGGGCGGGTGCGCGGGTGATGTTTCACGGGAGGCTGTGTGTTGATAAAGTTGAATCAGCTACTTTCCGCGTCCTGTTTTTGTATTTTCTTTATTTTTAATGGTGACCTTAAATCACTGAGCACCACTAGACTGAGTCAGCTCTGTTGACTCATGAAGTTTTTCTGTAATGGTCTAGTAATTTGCTTGGGGAGCTGATAGCTGAGTGCAGTCACAGATTTCTTCAAAGCTGGGACAGATGTAGTGGAAAGGCTGGGCAAAGATAAGATGCTTTCTTTTTTTCCCTCCTCCCTCCCTTCCCTCCAATAACCTATTCTCATCCACTGCCACAGGCCCTGCTTTCCTGGGGCAACAAATCAGTAAAATTCCTGTCAGGTTCTCCGGTGCAGGCTGAGGCCTTAGGTACAATTTGATTAAGCTAACAGAGGTTTTGTTTATCCTCTTGTGATTATAATGATATATGTTTCTTTTTGGATTATTAGGGTTGCAGTGGTATATATTTACCATTAAGATTGCTTTTTAATTTTCTACATGTCTGTTTACAATTTTCCAGCATTTTTCAAAACAGTTCTTTTTTGGGATGAAATCTCCAACAGACAAACAACTGTCTTAGACTCTTTTTTTTTCTTTAGCAGATAAGCAAAAATCTAGCACCTGGTTCTCAGAGTTAGGCTAAAGATTCCTTTGGCAGCTAAACTGTCCACACGTGCTTCATTGTGACAGGCAGCAGTCCTCCCAGTAGCAAGGAAAGAGCTGCTGTGGTCTCAATTCTGCTGCACAGTACCCACAGCTCTCCCAGCTGAGGAGGAAACTGGGCGTCTGAGACTGATGCTCTCTTCTGATGCTGAGGTCTGGGAGATGAACTGGTGAAGGAAAAGAGGAAGAGCTCAGGAGTTGAGAGGATGGAAAGCAAGAGAAAGATGGACAAGAAAGCCAGTAGCAGAGGTGTGAATGCAATAACTTAGTTACTTACTGGAGCACATTCCCCTGCAGAGGCGAGGACTGATCTTAGAGCAGCAAAGTACTCAATGGTTCTCTGCCACCTAGTAAACATCTGGGAAGCATACTGAGAAAGTGGGTTTTTATCCTTCGTCTGTGCAGAACAACTGCCAGAGATAATGACTTACTCTGCAGCTAGTCAGTCCTCCATTAACTCAAGCTGTAGAGCTTGTGCTCTATACAGGTCTTAAGATCCTTGTCTTGCTTATGACCTGTGGAAATTGATACAGTGTTAAGCAATAGGATTTTTCTGTTTTTAATTTTTGCTTTCTTAAAAAAAAAACCTCTCAAATTCTAGATTGAAAGAATAAGATGGCAAATTAGATACTTGAAAATTAAAAACCTGCTACAGTTAATGTTGTCTGTATAACCTAGTGCAGCTGCCTTCCGCATATGCGTTATGATGCAGACCTCAATTGCATGTCTTGTTGTGCTTGTCTAATTGCACAAGGTGAGCTGTATAACAGAATTGGATTGTTGCAATGAATGAGGCTGTTGGTCTGCATAGTATACCCTGATATTTTGCATAACTTTGAAGCTATAGCAAACAGGGCTCTGGATTGCAGACAGGAGGGACAGAATAGTTATAAAAAATAAATGACACCCATTGTCACTTGAAGTGCTGATCATTTGCAGCTGAAATATGAATCGTTAGGAAATGCACCTGTCAAGGGCTGTCATGACTGATTTTTAAAAATGTTTAGCATCTCAAATTAGGCACACCAGACTTACTGGAATTCTTGATCCTTCTGATCTTAACTGCAGTGCTTCAGCTTTTCATACACAAAAAGTGAAAATGGTATTACCTGACTTTCTTGGAATATTGTTGGTACTATACTGAGTCACATGGAGAAAAATATTCCTGAAGAAAAGGAATAATTGTGTATTCAGTTCGTGATGTTTGTAAGGTTCACATACTGAAGGGGGAGGATAAAAAAATTAAGTCTTCAGGTGAGCACTGGATACTGGGTCAATGTGATGGCCAGTGAAAAAAATAACAAAAATTTGATAAGGCACAGAGATTACTTTGTAAACTTACTGGCACACCTCCAGTTTAAACACTTCTTGAGTACTGAGTTTGCTGCTTTTAATAGTTTTTTTTATTATTATTATTTTCTGGAAAACATACCTGAAATAGAGGTATATTTTCTAGTATAAAAAACTGTTTTGACATTTAAAAATGCAGCTTATTTTTGAAGGAAAAACAGAGATAAATTGGAGAGAAGTTAGACTGTTGTTCCTTGACATTTTCAAATGCTTTATACATGGAGCCAAAATTTCAGTGCCCCCCCCCTTTTTTTGTCTTTTTTAGTGCTGTCTCTTGCTACGTTGGAATTGACTCCAAATACAAACCCACTTCTTTTTTTTTTTTTTTTAATAATTCTTCTTTCTTTCCTTAGCAATAATTGAAGTTGCAGGTTTCTTTTTCCTTAATGAAGATACTTATTTTTCTCTTGCACTTCTTTGCCTGATCAGTTCTGCAGTTTGCCTTGCACATTGGTCTTCATTTCAGTAATGGCAGGGTTGTGATGTCAGATGCAGGATTCTGATGAAGAAAAAGAGAAGAGAATTTCTACAGGAGTAACTAGCCTTCTGTCTCATTTTTTAGTCCTTTGCTCACAGAGTGACTGATACAAGTTAATATGCATGCATAATATTCTCCTGTGAAAATACTCTTTTGCAAAAGGAACTTCCTTAGTGCTTAGTTAAATGTGCTGCATGCTAAAGATATTATTGCAGTTTGATCTAGAAATGAAAAAATAAAAACCAGGGCCATTGAAAACCCGATTGTGAAATGTCAATAAGAGCAAATGGTTTGTAACTAGTCTACTAAAGGAGCACTTTTCCTTCATAATTTTTGTCAATGGTGATTACAGCATAAATTCTGAATTATACGTGGTGAGGCTCTTTGCTTTTGTTGATTTATATTCTTAGGAAAATAATACTTGGTTATCTTTTCTTGTTTTACAGCTTGGCACTGCAATTGGCTTTTTGTTACCACCTGTTCTGGTTCCAAATACACCTGATGATACTGATCTAACGGCACATAATATAAGCATCATGTTCTATGGAACAGCAATAGTATCCACACTTCTGTTCTTCTTAACAGGAGTTGGTATGTAATCCATTTTTAAAATATCACGAGTATGGTGATTATAAGGAATACTTAGACCATCTTGCTTTAGGCAACCAAAATTAGCTTCATAGTTAGTTGTCTGGTATCTTCAGGCTTTCTCTGTAGCATGTCAAGAAGGTATGGTGCTTTAGTGATGAACTTGTGGTGAACTAGTCAGATATACTGGATGGTCTATATTTGTGCCTGTGTGAGAAGAAGAGTCCTGTTGTGACTTTGAATACACTCAAGAAAACTTTTAAACATTTAGGAAATTCTAAGTCGTTGATGTCTTTTCTTTCTTTTCTTTTTTTTTCCCCTTACAGAAGTCTGTCACAGTTTTACTCCAAAAACATGCTCACTTATGTAAGATAGATTAATTTCAGTGACTGAATTAAAGAAATAAATCATCCTAATTTTCCCCTTTGGAAAGAAAATTAAATATTAAAAAACAACTAGGTGATATGATTAGTGGGTTTGGCTCTTGCTTATCTTCTAAGGAAATTTTGGGGGAAATTATTTCTCTGAATACCTTAACCAGAAAGCTTTCACATCTAAGAGGGATGCAGAGGGATTTTACCAAGAGGACCATAACCTTTAACTTCAAAGTACAAGAACACATTAGAAGACAAGAGATAGAAGCTGATACATTTTTATTTTTGCCTATAACTGAGGTTACATTGTCTCAGGTTTACTCGTGTTCACTTACCTGTTGTGTCAGGGTAAGAGACAACCAATTTACCATCTTTGTCATGCTTTACATGGAACAACCTCTCTCAGGGTGTGCAGTTCACTTCGTTTTTGGCTACTAGCCAGAAGGACATTATGCTATAATGTAAATTTCTTCTGTTGTTCTCATAATTCAGATACAGAGGTAGCCTAAATTCTAGATGCTTTGCTGGTGAAGCAGTTACTGGCTGTGACTTGATTTTCTGCTGAGAAAATCTAGAATGTTTTTATGAAAGTGTTAAAAACCACAAGTCTGTCTTAAGAAATCTGTCAAACTAAAACACTTTGCGTTTCAAAAGAAAATGCATTAGTCTGGTAAAGACAAACCAAAATCTTTCTTTTTTATTTTTCCCAGTGTTTGAAGAAAAGCCCAAATACCCTCCTAGTCATTCTCAAGCAGTCCTTCAAGCTATGCCTCCTGAGGATTATTCTTATAAGCAGTCAATTATTAACTTATTCAAAAATATTCCATTTGTACTTCTGCTGATCAGTTATGGTAAGTGGTGAAGTCTGGCTGTAGTCTGGTGGCATAATCCAAGTATGTGTCTAAAGCATGTTGGGTTTTAGTTGTTTTGTGTGTGTGGCTTTTTTATTTTCATTTATTTTTAACTTTGTTACTAACTTAGCAGCCTGTAGTGGAAAACGCAGCAGCATCTGAAGTATCGTTTATAGGTCTACAGAAGAGATTTTACCTAGTAGATAGAAAGTTTTGCCCCCGACTTCACTCTTAAATATCAGAAGACTAACTCTTTGTGGTAGCGAATCTGCATGGCTAGACCAGAAATGACTGAAGTGTAGCTGTGTCTAAAATTTGAAATTTGATCTGTGTATCTTAGCTGCTAAATGAAGCAGAAGACTCATGGTGAGTGAACTGATGTCACTTAATGTAACACAGGACCTACTAAGTAAGAAGAGGAATTACTGAAGAAAGTTTTTTTTTTGTTTGTTTGTTTGTTTGTTTGTTTGTTTGTTTGTTTTTTTCTGGTGATTGCTTGTCTCTAGGGCTGTGAAAGATATGCCAGTCTTCCTCAGATTTGAGAAGGGGTTATACAGTGAAACTAAATGTGCATATGAAGACATTTTATGTCAGAAGTATATCTAGGGGGGAAAAAGAGAAATAGCCTTTGTACCTTCTACTCAGAAAAAAAGATTCATAAGTTATTTTGCCTTACTGTTAGAAGTAATTGCAGTATGAGCGATTTAAGTCAAGTTCTCAATTTCAGAGGTAGTGAATATGAGAGCTTTAGGGATATAATTTAATTCTTCTCAGTGGCCAATAATACTTTTCACGCTGCCCTTTGACAGATTGTAGGGATAGGATACTGGGATTGGAAAAATCTAAGACAATCCAGGCAAGCAGTGTTTTACTGCAGAAGTATCTAGTGGGAAATATTTATAATGCAAATGTAAATTCTACCTGACACGTGTTGAATGATGTTGAATCATCTTCTTTTGGTTTTGTAGGTATTATGACTGGGGCATTTTATTCTGTCTCCACTTTATTAAACCAGATGATAGTAACTTATTATGAGGTAAGTTTCTTGAATCTTCTTACTTTTTTTTTTTTTAACTGTACATTTGCAGAGTTACTGTGTTTTATTACTTAGGTGCTGTGTGTGCTCAGACATTAGGTTTCCTTTATATCCCTGTATGGTTTATTGCATCTTGCATCATACAGCTGAGTCGTAGGAATGTTTATTTGTGCTTGTGACTACCGAGAGGTCTGAACTTGACTGTGAGTGGAAGCAAGTTATTAATGAGCACTATATAAATATTTGTTGAAAGGGAGAAGAAGTGAACGCTGGGAGAATTGGCTTGACACTGGTGGTGGCAGGAATGGTGGGTTCGATTATTTGTGGTTTGTGGCTGGATTACACTAAAACATACAAGTAAGTGTGGATAGGCATGTATGGGGTTAAGGGTAGGAAAAAGTGCAATTGTGTTAGAAAAATACTGTAATGTAAGGGAAGAAGTGGACTGATGATAAAAGGCAGCAAGTTCCTGATCTTTTAGCAGCCTTGACAGAAGCAAGTTTTTGAGGCTGCAGCTAGAGCGTGAGACTCTCATGACTCTCATGTTGGTTCTTGGCCAAAAGAAATGAGAGAGGGTGTACTGTGAAAAACACAAAGAGCTGAAGGGGCTTTCCATCTACTCCTGGCCCTGCAGGGAGTATAATGCTAACAAGAAAAGCCTTGTATGCCCTATGTAAGGTGGCCACTTGACCTGATTGTCTCCTTATCCAGGGGATACATAAAGGCTCAAAACATACTCTATGTTCTCTGCATTTTTTTTGTTGTTGTTGTTTTTGTGAAATGGACAATTAATGGATGCTCATTTTTGGTACTCTTCCTGGGCCTTTTAATAAGCCTAACACTTGTTTTAATTCAAGGGATGGATGTCAATGGAGCAGAACTCTGTTTTGGGCTAGGAGCTCCAGGGTAGTTCATCCATGGTGTGGTGCCCCCAGAAGTGGGCAGTGCCCCAGTATGCTGCTTGCTGTAACACAAGGATGAGTTCTGGGAAAATTTCTCTCCTAGTGACTCATAGTCGATTATGCGCAAGGCCTCTAGGAGCCTAATGCATGTTAATGCTAGATTGGCCTCGCTTCTGATGTGGTTTGACTTATTTGTAAGTAAAAACACATATACATGTGTTTTACTTTTTTGGAGGACAACCGTTATTCCAGATTTAATATAAATAAAACATCCAAATGAGATTTGTTCGACTTGCCTCTTATGCTAACTTTTAGCACTATTAATGTTTGATTTGACTGCTGATCTTTTGGTTTTTGTATAATAGCCTGTGCTGCAGGATGGCTGAGATGCACAGCATAGTGGAGAACTAAAATAACCTTGGGGTAATAGTATCTGAAGTGATCGTACTTTAAGAGTCTGAGAATTTCTCTTTGTCTTGAGTGAAACATCCATTGAACTAAGGGAATAAGGAGTTAGGGAAGGGGTATGTTTTCATGGAAATGCATGATATGTTTGAGTCAGAATTACATGAAGCGAATATTACAACTGCAGAATGTCAGTTACAAAGAGATAAATAATGTTTGTATGGCTTTGCCATGCTTCAGCAATGTGCCATGATCTTATGTTAACAATGTGTATATATTTTTCTTTTTGGGTTGCAGGCAAACTACTTTGATTGTTTACATTCTCTCTTTTATTGGGATGGTGGTATTTACTTTCACCCTGGATCTTGGATACCTTATAGTAGTGTTTGTGACTGGAGGAGTACTTGGGTAAGTAATTAAAAAGGACTGGAAGACCTACTGCAGTTCTGCTTACAAACAACATTTGTAGTAATGTAAAAAGCTAATGGCTGTTTTAACTAAATGAATCTACTGTATATTCTGGTTACATATTTTCAACATGTATCTATATCTTATGGTACAGATACAGTTTAATAGGTTTCACCTTCTGTTACATCAACTTAAACCTAACGTAAATTTCATTTAACATAAATCTAAAGTGAATATTATTTAAAATTTTTAATGACCTAAACAGAAGTCTGTATGTGGCCAATTTGGTTCTAATTCAAAAAGTCCACTGGAATAAAGTTAAATCTATCTTGTCTTCAGTGGACATTTGACTAGAATCTGACAGGGCAAATTTAGGAAGACTGGCTTCTGTGCATGTTGGTTAATTTGTATTTTGTTAGCCCCAGTGACCTGTTTGGTAATTTGTCAGTTCAGAAAAAAATGCATCACTGTCCTGAAAGATTCATGATCTAGAACACCCCAAAGGTGATGAGGGAGTAGTGCCCTATCTAGATAGGGCAGGCAAGGTGCTGACAGAAGCAAGTCCTGTGAGTTTCATTTCAAAAACTAACCAACCAACCTCAGCTGCATTGAGCACCGTCCTTCCTCACATCTGTCTGTCCTCTCTGCTTCTTCCAGAGGAGCTTCTACTTGCCATTCCAGTGTCCAGCCACCTCCTCTACTGATGGTCTCTTTTGAATGCCAACATGAATGTTTAGATTGATAAGACTGATGTTCCCATATGTCTTCCATTTAATTATGCAGTGGTTTGTAGAATTGTTAGGTTGATTCGTGTGTGTGGAGAGGAATGCAGGTAGTTATGGGAAACAGGCAAGTATGTTAAAATGTATTTGTCCCAGAAGAAAGATGTATGGTTGAACTTTTGGGATGAGATCAGGGAAATTAGGCAGAACAAAGCACATTCTGAATCAGGGCTGAATTCAAGATCTGAATCCTGAATTAGGTTTTGAAAGCTGACAGTTAGTTCAGAATAACAGCTAGTTCAGAATACCATGTGTTTATGTTTTGATTTTCTTAGATGGAAGCCGCACTTGTCATCCTCTTACTTTCTTCTTTGACAGGTTTTTCATGACTGGCTATCTCCCTCTTGGGTTTGAATTTGCTGTGGAAATAACATACCCAGAGTCTGAAGGCACTTCATCAGGGCTCCTTAATGCATCAGCACAGGTTATATCATGTTAATTTCTTCAGGTGATGTAGTATTCAGTAAGACCATTCTGCTAGAATATAAGAAGTCTGTCTTAGATTTGGCTGTGATGTCCCTACTGTATTGCTCTAGTTTTCTTATTTTTTGTTTTGTTTGTTTTCTGTAAGATGTGGTCTGAAACTTTGCAAGATAAAATGGTGAATGTTTTCTGTGTGTTATTGATGAAATGACTTATTTGTTTGTAGATATTTGGAATTATCTTTACCCTTGTTCAAGGAAAGCTCACAACAGTGTACAGTCCTCGTGCAGGAAACCTCTTCCTTTGTGCTTGGATGTTTGTGGGCATTATCTTAACAGGTAATTAGTCAGAAATATAAGTAATGATTTATCTCTTATCATTTGGAGTTTTTTGAGATAGTGAAGTTCTGTGACACTTCTAGACATCTCAGACATTGAGGGTTTAAATGCATGGCTTTCATGTCTGGGCTGAGAACAAAAATTATTTGTAATTTTTCATTTTTCATTGGATTTTTCATTTTTTTCATTTTAAAAATACGTGCTGTGCATTCACTTTGCTTTAAGGATGATGTTGCTAATATGTGGACAACCATCTGTTTGGATGCATTTCTTAAGCAGTGTCTTGATGCAGATGTCTGTCTTCAGAGTAGAGTAGTAAATGTAAACAAATACATGTATACAGACAGTATGGAGTTTTTCAAATATGAGGAATTGCTGATGTATTCATAAACTGTGCCAGTGACACTTGACACTTTCAGCACACTTAAGTACTGGCATATGTAAAACCATCCAATTTTGCTTGAGCTACTCATGATTTAAAATTTTTTATTGTCATTTTCTGCATCTGCTTTGTGAGGAGCAAGTTCAGATTGTTGATTAGAAGGCAACTGGTGCTAATTGCGTAAGAGTGAATACAGAAATTTTGAGTATATACTGAAAGCAGCTTCTGTGTGCTTTTGCTGTACCAAACATTCTCCATGAAAAGAATGTCATTTCCAAGTCAAGAGTCATCATTCTTTCTTTGTTTTTGTTTCAGCCTTAATAAAATCAGATTTGCGAAGACACAATGTGAATTCAGGGATTATGAATGTGGACGTTAAAGCTGTAAGTACTAAATCTTTTCCCTCTATTTTATATTGTTCTTGTTGGCTTCTATTGGCACGATAATATTAACAGCAAAAGAGTAATAGCCAAGAACCTATAATATAACTGTTTCCTTTATGTACCGGAACAACAAAGTCACCTGGGATCTTACCCTCAGGTATCTCTTTCTCCCCTTAGCTCCCATGAAAAATGTAAAAGACCTTTTGCTCTCATTTTTTCTGAATTTTAAGGTGCTAATACTCATCTCTGGTTTTATTTTTTGAATCTAGCTCTTTCACATTTGCAGTTAACATTGTAAATTGTGAAGCATTTTTGTGTATTGGGTTAAAAGGTCATGCTACACGCTATGTATTTTATTAAAAAGTGGTATCTCTTTAAGTCAAGTCAGGGTGTAATGAATAAAAGTTGTGCTGCAATTTTTGTACTGTATTCCATGAAATGATAGGTCCATTCTGCTGAGCACCCTCTAAATTTAAAGGGAAAGTGAGCATTATACTTTCTGCTGTTCAGGAGATTCCAACACCATCTTTCAGGAGCTTTTCCATATTATCACACTCACTACTAGAAATAAAGGTGACACTGGAAACTTTTTTCAGTCCCATAGATTTCTTGACCGTCTGGATCAAGATAATGAAAACAGCTTTGTGAAGTCAAGTATTGTAAGATCCTCTATCACATCATTCTTTGGGTGTTGCATATATAGCAGCTTCTGGCTATCTGCAGTCAGGCTGCATGCTGGTAGTGTCTGCAGAAGGCTCAGAAAATTCCAAGCTGGTGCCTTATGAGCTGCTGTGAACCTGAAATGCGTACAGCGGTGTTCGCACCACATAACATTCTTCTTATCAGCTTGGGCCAGGGCTGTCCTGGGGACGTACATGCTGACTGTAGGCAGTGGTCTGTGATTGTTCTCTTTCCATTATCACCTTGTTAATTAGGTTAATGTCACACAACACTATTTATGTTAACCAGCTTAAACAAAAGTGTGGAGCTGTCACCTCAACGTTATAAATAATTGAGAGCTGCCTGCATTAGTGAGGTACAATAACAATTTGATTGAGACCTTGCTCACCAAGATTCTGCTATATTTAAATGTAATAGAGAAAAAAAAAGTTAATCTCTATGTGAGGATCAGTATCTATACGCAGTAGATACATATTTTAGAGTAATGCCAAGAAACTCCATTCTATTTTTTTCTTTTAATTGTAGAGAGAAGGATAAACAAGGTTTTCGTTAAGTGCCGGCTCAACTAGATGTCCGTGAATACCAGCGTAGTCTAATTAATCCAATAATTACCTAGGAATTCTGAGGGTAGGAATAATATATCACTACATAACTGCTTATCTCCTGTTTGTTTATTTATTTTACAGGTGCCAGTTGACAGTCCTGTAGAACATGAAACTTGTACTGCATTAAAAATTCAGTCAGCTTTGTGAGGCTGAAAGAAGGTGACTTAGAAACGCACAATTTTGGCTGAACACTGAACAATACTAATTAGTGTAATCACTGAATTTGTATGTATATGAGTATTAAGATGTGTTTGTGAGATACTGATGATATTTGTGCCGTGGAAACTGTGAAGATGCCCAGTTCATATTGAATGAGACAAATGATTTACCTTCATATGGAATGTTCATCCTAGCAGTTTCCAAGTTTTGTAGTTTCACAAGTAAAGAACTGTATGAATGCTTTCTACTCCTGGGAGAAACCTACATTCAGGGTGCACATGGAAGAATCTGGAATCCTAAAGTACAATCATATCAGAAATACTTAATCTGTTTTTCTTTTCCAAGAAATTAAGAATTAGTTAATTTCTTATTCAGATTTTCCTAGTGCAATTGAAAAGTCAGAGAGTAGGTAGCTGCACAACTGGAGGGTATTAATACTTCTGTTTTTTAATTTTTTTACTGTATCTAATGTAAAATAACTGTTCATTCTGGGAAACTTTGTTTATAGCACAATACTGAAAATAAGAGATGACTACAATCATGAATATTTCATACTGGCATCTGACATTTCTTTTGCCTTGAAACTTCTTGATAGATACCAGAACATGTATAAAAGAGAACACTGTCTTATAGATTCATCACAACATTTTGGGGGACACCTAAAAAGTTTCCTGCTAGACAAACTGAAGAATTTCTTACCAAAAGAAGGAATAAGACCTTTGATAACTCTACTATGAAGTGTTTATAGGCAATGGAAAGCTACCACTCAGATTGCCTCTACAGAATATTTTGAGTGCTTTCTCAGTTTAAGTGAGAGGAGTATGTGTTTACAAAGAGATGGTGCCTTTACTTTGTAAAGAAGATCTTTGTCTCATCTTAAGTTTAATTAGTGCTGCTGAAGAATTTCCTTTTTGCATGTTTAAACTCCTCTGAGTATTTGTGGAGTATCAGAAAATGTGCTCTATCTGTTTTGCATTTATTTGTCTGCATCATGAATTGTATCATCTATGTCTTGTGAAATTTTTGTGCTCATCAGGTAACTTAGAAGTAAATCATGTCCTGTCTGTCACAGTTTGTTTAAAGCTGTAAGATGACTGAAAAGAAAACAGTGGTGCTTCACTTTGATGAAATATTGTTTTTATATCATGCACCTCAGCTACAAAAGGAGTAGACTTCATTAACATTCACTTAGTATTATTACATTTATCTGAAACTGGGATGTGGGTTTCATGCAGCAGTACTTCTGAAAAGTTACTTCTGAAAATGTTGTGCTCTGTCTACACAATTACAGAATTGATAGTAATACCAGGGCCTCAGCATTATTGTATTGCTGAGAAGTCAAACTTGAGTTAGCTGACTTTCTGCAAACATTTCTTTGCAAAAAGAAAGAAGGAAAGAAAGTTCCAACAACATTTGTGAAGCTGCCCTTTAACTATGGGTGGCTTTGCCTTTGGAGAAACTGTAATAATGTGTGCCAATTTATATCTTTCTTCTCTGAGGAGATCTAGTAAATCAGTTATTGTGTTCCTGGCCCATGGTTGCTATGTATTTCCATGAGTACAAGCCTTTAGCACGACTTTATTTAGCTTTGCAGTTTTGGAGAAGTGTTTCCTAAATGTCCAGTGGAAAGTCTTTGACAATATTCTACTGCTCTCTAAATGTCTGGTACACACTGTTCAACTTCTAAGACTGATTCTCTCCCCCCCCCCAAAAAAAAAAAATTAAAATTCCTCTCCCCACTACTGGTTTCCAGTTTCTTTGTTGTTTATAAGAAGTTGACTCCTTCCTTCTGGTGTTCAGTTCATTACTGAAAAATGCTCTATTCCTGCTGCCTCCTTGTGTTTTATGTTCTGCCAAATTACTTGGCTCCCCTCTGGAAAAGATCTAAGCAAGGTTTTTGGCATTCTAGAAGGCCTGCTGGGCCCCTGAAAAGAAAATATTCCTAATAATGAAGGCTTAATTACATCCTGGATTTAATATCCCCCCAAAGGAGTTTGAAAGCTTGAAACCTGTGAGCATATGTTTTTCTGAAAGCTATTTCCGAGCAAGGATAAAGTATATAAATACAAGGCCCAATAACAAAATAAAGAACAAACCATTTTTATTTAGGATTCCTAACATGTTCTTAAAATGCTTGTTTCTGTTGGCTAGGTTTGAAAATTTTAGGCCTGATAGCATAGTCTGGAATTTTTGTAAATGGAAGTTTTCTTCAAGTTCTTCATAGCATTTATTTTGTAGCTCCTTTATAGCATCTCTTATACTGCTGAATGGTTGTGTTTTGAGAGAAGGCAAGAATTGGGAAGAATAAATAACAAAAAATTTCAGGATAATAGAGCTTTCTTAATTACATCCTCTTGGTCATGTTTTGTGCCCGGGACACTCTGCTGTCTCTGAAACTGTCACTGGAATGTGTAATCAGAGCAGCAAGCCAGTGTTGCCTAATGAAAATTTGTTTTTTGAAAAATCTTTGAGAATCTTTGGACTAACTTGCACATTTACAACCAAATGAAATTGTTCAAGCTATAAGTATTTATTACTTTAGTTTTCCATTCTGTGAATTTGTGAGATTTCCAGCATGAATGGGAATTTGTGACCCTTTTCAGTTGCTGTCTTTTTCAATACCTGTATGTACCACCTTCCTAAGCATTATATACTACTAATGGTTGATTCGTAGACCACAAGCTAAATGGTATCATTTTATCCCATGTGACTTCCCCACCACCACTATGTGGTCTGAAGTCTGCTAAGAGAAGTGAGATTAATGAATGAAATAGGATGAACTGAACAAAAATTTTTCTGAGAAGTGTATTTATTTCTAAGACCCATGTTATTTACTGCTCATATATTTGTTCTCTTCATGAAGACAGCAGAGATCTTTGCTGTAATTTTTGTTAGTGTCTCATTCATTGTTTTGAAAGAAAGTTTTAGAATTCGTATAAGTATTCTCTCCATGCAATATTGTACTTACGTGTTTATGTGGGGGAATCATTCCTTATTATTATATGTTCCTAGTGTTGTGTATAAAATGTAACTTGACTGAAGACAAAATTACCATTTCTGATAGCTGCTGATACAGCTGATGGTCTGAAAACAATCCATCTTTTTTTCTCAAAAGTTGTCATTTATTGTAGGGAATTTTTTTATGTGGATTATGTACTGTGTCATTAATAAACATGCATGCATATGTATGTGTACTGCATCTATATGTGGTATTATGTATATTATACACAAGCATACGGGCTTACAGAGAAATTTTGTGAATGTAAGCAATTCAAGCATTAGCTTCAGTATTTGAGCTTTACCACTTTAGCGTAGTGATCTTTCCTCCTTTGCTTTGGAAAAGGTCTCTGAAGAAAAGAAAGTGCTGCTAACACCTGAAGCAGAACAATCTGAAAAATGAGCTCTCTAAGGGTAGTGTAAATACTGTTGCAGTAAAGCTGCCAGCTCTAGAGAGATTATCTGGGAAGAGGAGATAGAGCAACTCGGTAGAAAGAATACAAGTGAGACATTGCAAAACATTCAGTTATGGCCCAACTTTTGCTTGTAAAACCAGAGTTGTCTTCAGACCCATGTGAGCACCCTGCATAGATTCTTTCATTTGTCCTCAAACAAACATTCAGCATTGATTCCCAGGATGTGAGCTGGGAGCTGAGTGAGTTTGGGGAACCTGCTTCAAAAAAAGGTTTTTACTTCCCCTTTCCACAAAATTGTGATTGGCTCTGAGCTATTTTTATATTGGAGACTCCACAAAATGAGGCTGCAGGTGTTGCAGAGCACGGGAAATGCAAGCCCTCCTCTCCCCTGTGGTAGAACACCACCAGCATCTGGTCAAAGTTGTTCAGGACAGAGGGTTGAATTTTCAGATGAGCTCCTTTTTTTACTGCCAGGACTATAGGAGCATGTTGCTGTTAAAGTGTTCCTGTGAAAGCTGTAGACTGTATCCCCAGTTAGTGTTGTAATTTAAACATTCCCACAATTGGAAAGAACAACCACAGCAAATTACTACTGCAGTGAAGCTCATTCTTTGGCGGTCTGTTTTTGTTGAAGGGAAATACTAGAAACCTCTCGGGGTAAGCGGGAGATGTGAAGCCGTCCTGGCTATGATGAATCAAAGGTGTTCTGGAGGGAAAATCCTTTTTGTTTCTACAACTAGGGGAGGCCCTATGTATCCAAAATGAACAAGTTTTATTCTTGCTAGAAAGTGGTGCAGTTTGCACATGAGTTAAAAACACAGGTGCCTATCAATCCAGCTGTTGCCTATGCTGAAAAGGTTTCTCAGAAGCTTGCTGGATTTCCTCCCTGCTGTACTTCAGCACAATAGGCCAGCCTCATCTGACTATGTTCAAAATCAACATTGATCTTCAGTTAAACAGCATCTTACAGAAGACAAAACAATAATATCCTGAACTTTGGTGAATGTCCTTCAGCATTCATATGTGAAAAAAAAAAAGGCTAAGTACTGGCAATGCATAGGCATAGATACTGATCAATGAGGCTGTCGAACACTTCTTTAATAACTGGTATAGCCAACAGTTAGCCTCTAAGTTACTGATTTCCATATTTCATTCTGAGGTGACCTGACCGTTGCATATCTTCTTGAAATGAATCGGACCTGAGGTGACGTGGTTCATTACAAGTGAATTGGGGACAAGATGTTGCACAGGCAGAGAGAAAGCAACAGCATTTAATTTCTGGTCCAGTCTATGGAAAGTACATTGGAAATGTATTCTTCCCACCTCTCTGAGGCGGTCATTTGTTGAAAAGTGTTTTTCCCATAAACTGGTTCTGCTTATTGCAGTGCTTAAATGAAGTTGTAAATAGTATCTAAGGGGCATTGTTAAGATTGTGGCCATGTGTTATAGGCTGTAGAAATGTCAGAAACAAGGATCTACAAAAGCTATGAAGTCTGGGTGGATTGAAGAATATGTATCATGAAAACAATCAGCTAAAAAAAAAAAAAAAAAGGTCTGCTTGATAATACCTCAGGTGAGCCCAGAAATGCTGTCAGCTGCTTTAAATTTAGTGGAATGTCAGCTCAGCTGGTCAGAATTTATCAGCTTCACAGAACATGCATCCTAGTGAGTTGATTTTAAAATGGAAACGTAATTGGAAGCCCTCTTTTTCCGTAACTGACTTTGATTTATGATGTCTGTTTTATTACTGGTGTAGTAATTTCTTACATTTTTTCTCTCTTGGTATTCTAGCTATATTGTGTGTGCTTTCTGAAAAAGCGACTTACAAAAGTTACATGAAAAAGAGTCTCAGGTGAGACTCAGTCAGCTGAGTAAAGTATTACTGGCTTTATTGGACATAGCAGCTGGAAAGAAATGTCTTGCTTAAGTAAGTAAATTAAACATGCAGAGAGAGAATGGGATCTTGCAATGATAATTTTCAATCTAAGTGTTCCTGAATGGAGAATTTGACTTTTGCCCTAAGAGATGGCTTTGATATTTGTTTCTTAACTGACTTCCAGGAGCAAAACTGAATTTCAGTTTTATAATCTTCTCTGCTCTCAAAAGTGTCATAAGGAATTACTAAACCCTGATCTTTGATGAACAGCAGGCTGAGGAGGGGTTACCTGCCAGGAGTTCTAACCCCAGTTCTTAAACACCGTGGACGTTGCTGGGAAAAATTCCACAGAAGCGTTCAAGACTTCTGAAGTTTTTCCAGTCTGTGCTGGGTTGAACCAGAAATTCAGAAACTTTGTTTTATTTTTATTTTTTTTTTCCTTGAATGAAGGAATCCTAAGGTTGCTCCTCTGTTGATCACTGGTCTGGATAAGGTAGAGCAGGGACCACAGATGTGTGCACAGCTACTATATTGTAAATTAAACTGTCCAACTAATGCCAAGGGGAAAAGAAATCTAAAATGTAACAACACCCTGTCTAAGCCTGTGTATGTCATTTTTCTCCATTAATTCATTGGAAGATAACTTGATTTCCTCAGAATAATTCATCACCTACTTCTGAACAAACCTGTAGCCCCTAGGAGCCTATATCCTGAGCTGAACAAAGAAGCACCGTCCTGCTAGGGTGAGGGTGAATTAATTGGCTCCACAGAACTGAAGTGAGTATATTTTGTGCTCCCAGAGAACAACAGAAATTCACTACGGGCCTCTGGATGTGACTTGTTGCACAGATATTAGTTACAGTAAGTCCATGCAGCATGCAAATGCCAGTGATAAATTGGCTCTCAAATTTATAAGTAAGATTTTTACTATCTGGACTCCCTGGTTTGGAGAAGATGCACTCTTTTAAAGAGATTATGAATCAAAAGAGGGCTAAGGCTTAAAGGCTAAAAATGCTATGCTTTCTTGTTTTGTCACTGCTCCATAAGAGCTTTTAAAGGGCAGAAATGCCCTCAGAGGTTCAGAAATTTGGCAGAGGAGCCAAGGCTGGCAGGCTGTTGCTGGAGAGCTGGAGGTCCGTTGGCTTTCAGGAAGCAAAGAACTGTGCTGGGTGTGATCTTTTTCTGAGTATTTCACCTCTTCAGCCATGTGAATGTGTGAATTCATGTGTGAAGCTCACTGAATTTGAGACGTCTGCATGTGTCAAGAGGACAAAGAGCATCAGTGCTTCCTGAACTCTGCAACTTGCATGATCACGCTTGTGACATGTTTGTTCTTGCTCCAAAGTCAGAAAATGCTCTACAGGCTTCTCTATAGGCCAGGTAACTAGCTTCTTCTTTGTTAGTTACCTCTGAAAATGAATATAATTCACATGATAGCAAATTGTGAAGATGACTGGAGAAAAATCCTTTGCTCCAAATGATTATAATTCCTTCACAGAATCACAGAATGGGTAAGGTTGGAAGGGACCTCTGGAGATCATCTAGTCCAACCTCCCTGCTCAAGCAGGTTAGACAGGGTTGCATCTAGGTGGGCTTTCTCTCCAGAGAAGGAGACTCCACAACCTCCACTGGCAACCTGCTCCAGTGAGCTGTCAAGAGCTTTACATTTTTAAATTGCAGGAGGATTTGTGTTCAGAGCACAACATTTGATCTTTGCTCTTAGCTAGGGGCTCCTCTGCCGTGTTTACATTGCTGTTCACTCGTAGTTCACTGGAGAGGAGGAATCTTAATGTGCAGATCAGTGACTTTCAGGGAAGCTGGAAGTGACTCTATAGATCAAAAGTTGCTTGACAAAATCATCAGTACTGTGATATTTTGTTCTCCCATGGTGTTGAGGACCCCAAAGCATGGATTCCTCTCTGCATATCTCTCAAAGCACCTAAATGCGAGGGGTTTGTCGTTTCCAGACTTTTGTGCTATTGCTGAACTTGAGCATTTTCTCAATGTACTTTAAAGTACTGCCTTGAGAGCCAATGTGTTTGAGGAACTTTAATAAATAAGGACTAACTTTGTTCAGATTGTTTCCTAACCAGCATGATACAGTTCCTGGAGCACTTTGGGTATCCTGTAACAGAACTACACTGCTTAAATTAGTTTTTAAACAGCACAAACACTTAAGGTTTGTGCTTCTAATCTTATGGAAGCAATGTTTCTGTCGCAGCGCACTCCTCCTTTGATGTAGGCCGGCACAACTCAGTATTCAAACACAGCTGCTCACCCTGCGATCGAGCTAAGTCCTGACTCTCACCTTTGTTGCCAGCCGCCTGTAGCTCCCATGTAACAGGGCTGCAACATGGTTGACGAGTGCTGAAATGAGATTCTGCTTCTGAGCTGCAGATCACTGGTTTAGCAGTTGCCCTTCTTTGTTAGCTGTGTTTTTATTATGCGTCTCCACCCACCCCCTCCAAAATAGTAGTTGTATTGAGTAATATAAACTCTTTACTCTGAGTAAAGATTGAAGAGGAAGTTAGCAGTGCTTCAGGTAGATTTATGGAAGGTTAAGTTAGTATTTCCTTGTTTTTATAATCAGGTCTTGCGGTGGAGGTAGAATCATGTGATATGCTGGCTAGTAAGACCTTCACAGCAAACTGTATTCAGGTAGATACTTTCCTAAGCTACAGGAATATTTGGGGCTGAAATCTTGGAACATGACTGGAAGAGTTGGGCAGGCTAATAGGGACACTAACATTGTACTGTTCAGAAACAACAGCTTCAGCTGCGTCTGATGCTGTTGGCTGTAAATCAGAGCAAGGTCACTGTAACAGGCACAGAGCAGGAAGGGCAGTGATGATGCTGTCAGCAAAGGATCAGGCCAAGTAGAACATGCTGAACTTCACGGGGAGATGGAAGGAGAAAATGTGCAGAACAGTTTGGGGGGAGGGTGTTGAGGCCTGATTTATAAGCTTTCCATGGCACTTAGGTTTTTATGCTGGAAATCTTCCTTGTGCGATTAAACTGAGGTCAAGTGGAGCTCATTTAGCAGTGGTTATTTTAGGTAGGTTCGTTTATGATTTGTGGCAGTAAAATTATTATAGGAGACCCCAAACTTACTCAGGCAGAAGTCAATATAAGTTGCTGATTTTCTTTACAGCTAAAATCAAAGCGTTTGATAGCTATGTTTCTGCTAGGCAGTGTGAAATAAACAGTGTGATATAGTTTCCAGAGGGTTATCTTGGGCAAGGCGCTGAAGAAGTGCACCCTTAAGTGTTCCTTTTACAGCTTTCCTTTTTTAGAATCTACTCGATGCATTTATTTCCCAGGCTTTTATGATCACATTGATTTATACATTAGGTTATTGTTCCTACTCATTAAACAAATGACTGCTGCAAACTTGCAGCACCATCCATTAACATATTGCCATGGTTACATCCTTATCACAGTTTAACCTTTCCTTTCATTACTAACCAAATCTAGTTCCAGCTTCCAGTCTAGGCAAAAGCCCCAAACAAACAAATTTTATTTCCTTTTTAGGGGCCAAACAAGGTCACAGCGGTCTTTTCAAGTGACAGGATAGTGGTTGCGTACCAGTAATGCAATGTTAGGGACTCCTTCTAGACCTGTGTTTTCCTCTTCCCTTCTGCAAAGTGGAAACACCTTATTAGGATTAAATATTTTGGACTGTTGCTGCTTTTCTGGACGTACTGTGATTTCTAATTTCCAAGAGAAATTCTTGCTCTGTTGAGATCACTCGGCTTTAGCAGTGATTAGCTGGCAGCCGAGCGGTGGGAGCGCAGGGGCCTCTCTGCTGCAACGCCCCTGCCGGTCCCGCTCCACCTCTGCGTCCAGGACTTCATTTTTGTCCCCTGGGCAGCACAGGGCAGCGGGTCGCGGCACTCCTGCTCACTGCAAGACTCCTTTTAGCAAGGATCTGCTCACAGATGAGGTGGGGGGAGTCTCCTGGGAGCTTCTCACGAGAGGCTGCGGACTAGAGCCGTGCTGGCAGAGCATCCGCGCAGCGGAAAACACCAGCGGATTTCACAGCAGCCAGTTATCGGGGCGAGGGAACGCGTTCAGCACGTGAGACCTCCCGGGCGCTCATCGCACCAGCGGCCCGCTTCGCACCGCGCCGGGCTCCGCGGCAAAACCACGAGGCCGCCGTCGCTCCGGCCCCGCTGAGGGTCTCCCCCGCGGCCGCGGCTGCACCAGGTCCAGGCTGCGGGAGCCCTCTTCTGCTCGTTTCCCATGTCTGCACCTCCCCAGCAAAACCGGCCGCTTAGGAACGGCGGGTGACGGAGGAAGTAACTTACCAAATAATCCCAGATAAGTAAATAAACGAACTGCCTCCGTGCACGTGAGATATTACAGGGCGGCGAGGCTTTGCTACATCGTGGGGCAGAATTTCTTGTCGTGCGCACTGAGGTATTGGCTGGGAAATGGGCTACTGGGACTCTGCAGTGGTGCTGAGGTGACACCTTTGGAGAAGAAATTCTCTTGGAAAAACTGCCAATGCTAATATCACCTTGCTGCCATGCTCCAATTAGGAGCCATTAATTTTCCCTCTGTTGGTTCTGTAATTGCGCTGCAGGGCCTTTTGAATACTGCAATTGAAAATAATGAAGGTTAAAACCCTCTTACGTGATTTTATGATGAAATTAGTTCCTTTGACCCAGAAAACAGCTATGGTAGCAGCAAGCACTGCATAGGAATAAGAGCATAGGTTAATAATATTACTCAGAGCTAGCTTTAGAAATGTATCTCCATGTAAAATGACTGGATTTCCAAATAAAAAGTGTATTGCACTCTGGAGTATCGCATCCAGCCACACACCTGTTTTTCTCAATGAAAAGCATTTGACCATGCAAAGAAGCCAGCACTGTGAGCACAAGCCATGGCTGTGGCCCTGCAACGGAGCGGGCGACAGCACTGACTCCTGGTGCTGTGGGTTCTCCCGGGGTCTCGGGATGAAAGGCCCAGCCGTGCAATGAATGTCCACGTGCACTTCAGCAAGCTATTTCCATACGTGCCTCTGTGCGTGCAGCTGCTGTGGTCAGCCACACAAAGCAGCACACCGGCAGCCAGCAGGCCTCCTGCACAGGCAGGCACCTGATTTGTATGGGCGTAAATGCTGTGCAAATTTGTACGTACGCTGAGTATGCGCCTGTGATTTTGGAAATCAAGATACTGGTTCTTCTTACTGCTTGGAGCGAGAGCTCAACCATTTGACGTGCCTTGACAACCTGTTTGTTTCTTGCTCTCTAGGACTATGAGGATTTTTGGGACTTATTGCTGCTGGCTCCTCTCCCGGTTTCGAAGATCAGTATTAATGACTTTCCTTCATGCACCCCCTGCACCACAGCACCTCCCCGAGGCTAGTGAAGGGAGTTTGTCAGTCCCTGTGTGGCAGGGGATTTTAGGCCGCCCATCTCACAGATGGACACCTGAGAGCTGCAAGGAGGTTTGCTTTGGGAAAACGGACCCAGAAACTTTTCTCTCCTGCTGTTGCCCAGATGGCCAGCTCTTCCTACCACTCCTCTGCCAGCTCCCTGTTGCACATGGCCATCCTTGAGTGGCATGGGCCACCCCGGCTGCAGAGCACGCTGTGGGGACCTCAGCAAGCTGCTCTGGTCCTGCACCCCAGCCTACTCCCCAGCGCCTTGCTGCTGCCTCGTCCCTGGCTCCCTTGCCTCGGGGACGAGGAGCCGAGTGGTGCCTGGCCCTGTGCACCCCTGAGGGCAGCATGGAGGAGGGAGAGCTGTGAACAGAGCGGGGAAGGGGGCAGCTCTGCTGAGAGGTACTGCATCAGAAAAAGCTGGTCCCGTGAGGTGAAGACAGGCAGAGTGCATTGGGGGCTTGCTGCATATACCTGCCCCGTTCTTACTCTTCTGTCTATGGCCAGTGCTGGGGAGAGGGTACTGGGCAAAACTAGTGTAGCCATTATTCTATTTTTACTCTTCACCTGTAGCTGGGAAGATGGTAATTAAGGTTTTCCCTTAGTTACAGGGGCTTGGGGACCCCGAATTTGTCCCCTTAGGCTGCTGTTTTGCAGTTATCTTTAGCTTCAGGACCTCAGCTAACTTCTGCCGTGCCTCTCCAGCCTGCAGCTGAGCTTGGACTCATTGGCTGGCCTCTTGGAGGACTACCTGTCCCTCTTCAGCCTGGGCATCAAGGAGGAGCCGGTAATAACCTTTTCTGTTCAGTCCTGGTGGGAAGGTGCTTGAGCTCTGTAAATGGCTGCTATGGGCTGGCATGCAGAGGGTTGAGGGTCTCCTGACCTTGTTGTGCCCCTTACCTACCTGTCCTTCCCTCTTGGACAGAGCATGCCCTGGCACGATGAACGTAGAAGGCTTTGAGATGTAAACTACATAACATAACTCTGTTTTTCACACTTCCAGGGTGGTTAAAAAGTGGGTGGGTAAAGGAGAGAGTGGTCGGAGGGTTTCTAGCTGCTTTGGACAGTGGAGCAGCACTGAGCAAAGGCTGTGGCAGCCTCGCTGTGGCTGCTTGCTCCAACAGTGAACAAGGCTCTGCGACATATGTGATTGACAGTTCATGTATCAGCTTCTTTGATGATGACTTTCTGCCGCGCAGTCCCAGCGATGCAGGCTCCAGCACATGCAGAGTGTCCCCAGGCTGCTTGCGCATGGCTGTCACTGCCTGCTCAGTGCTGCTAGCTGTGAGATCCAGCTCACTACGACTTTAAAGCTTTCTCCTGGCTCTACTTCAGTAAACTTGTGGACTTTCTCAGCCTCCCCTTCCCTAAACTGCTTTGCCTGAGCCTTCCTGTGTTCCCCAGGAGCCCTCTCCTCTGGGCTTTCAGCCATCTGCAGCCTTTCTGGGCCTCTGCATTTCATCCGTTCCCATCTGCAGCCCATCTCTGCACTCGTACATCTTGCTGGTGCACGCACATGTCTGCAGTCCAGCAAGGGAGGGAACACACTTCTCCTGGGAGAGTCTGCTCCAAAACCCTGCAGTGGGTGAGCATACCCTTCCGGCTTGCACCCCAGCATGTTTGCCCTCCAATTGTGGTGTTTGCATGGTCACTTGTTAAGCACAGGCCACAGCTGAAAAGGTGAAGACTTTGCAGCAGCACTGAACCCTCACTGACCCTTCTCCCTCTCCCCTAAATTGCATATGAGCCCCTACGTTCAGCTCAGAGAACTCCCCAGAGCAAAATGTCCTGGGCTGAAACCTAACACTGAGCAAGCTGCGTAAGCCGAAGCAGTCGGTTTACTTTGGCTGATCAAAGTGCCTCTCTCTGGCCTCCTGTGCGTTAAACCTCTGGAGGAGTTTCAGGCATGCCACGCAGCCAGGATGCAACGGCAAAGATCATTGGTAGGATCCACAAAGCGAAGGCAGCTCCTGCGGAGAGTGATTAGCAACTAAACATACACTCACGATTCCCGAGAGTCCTCATGAAGCAGGTTAGGACACTGAAGAGATTTATTTATGGTGAAAGATAAAAATCAATGGCTGTAGATCCTGAGCAGGTGCACAGATATACACGCAGCCTGGCTGGGAGCAGGGGAGATCAGAGAGTGGTGCAGAATATGAACGCGTAGGCAGGGACAGGAACAAAATCTTTCAGGTTATTATTTATTTGTTATGTGCAGCGACCACTGGCTTAGGAGCTGCAGTGGGTTGAGGTTGTTGTTGCTTGACACAAAGAGCTAGAAAACCTTCTGAATTAGGACATGGAAACAAGGGGCAGCAAGTGGAGCCGCATGGTGGTGACGGGAGCCCAGGCGGGGAGGTGTCTGCCCGCGGCGGTGCTGGAAGGCCACCGACGGGGCTGGCCAGGAGTCCAGCACCCGCTGCTCCTGCCGTTAGAGCAGGAAATACTCTGCAAGAGAACAGGTGCTGGGTGAATGAGGAGTCTCTCCCCTCCACACCATCCCGTGAGCTGTCTGCAGCAACGGAGTGGGTGAAGCGGGAGGCTGAGGTCTCCAGAGACCAGAAAGCCTTGACCCAAATTGGAGGTTTGTTTAGGGCAGTTTTGATCGAGGCTTTATTCGGAAACTCACAACCTTGCCCAGAAAGTGATGGGGACGCGTATCAGGACGGGGAGCTGAGTGGGAATAAGGTCGGGTGGGAACTTTAGGAGCTGCTCAGCGCCCGGCCCACGCCGCAGATCTGCCAGGACGTGCCGTGCTCGGGGACTGGGGCGCACCGCGGGGCTCAGAGGCGCAACTCCGACGGCGGGTCAATGCAGGGCTCCCTCCGCGCCCCCCACCCGGGGGTCCCGGCGGGAGCAGGACCTGCCCCTTCGGCCGGCCGCTGCGCCAGCGCCGGCCCCCCGCGACCCCCCGCGCAGCCCCTGCGGCGCCGCCGCCCGCCCGCCAGGGGGCGCCGCGGCGGCGGCGGCGGGGCGGGCGGCGCGGGGCGGGCGGGGAGGGGCGGGCGGTGTGCGCGATCGCCCCGCCCCTCTTTGTTGCGGCCGCCAATGGGAGCGCGGCGGGGGGGGCGGCGCCGCGGCACGGAGCGCTGCGATTGGCGGCGGTGGCGGCCAGGTGCGGAGGGAGCGGTCCGAGCCGGGCCCCGCGCCGCGCCCGTGCGCAGCGCAGCGCAGCGCGGCCGCCGCCGCCGGCTGTCCCGGCCGGGGGCGATGGTGAGCGGCGCTGGCGGGGGGCGTTTTCCGCTCGCCGCGGGGGCGTGGCCGCGGGCAGGCGGCGGGTGATCCCCCAGCGCCGGGCATGGCCGCGGGGCCATGACGGGCGCGGCGGGCGGCGGCGGCCCGCGGCGGGCGGCGGGCGCCAAGGCGGGCGGCCGCTCGCGGAGCGCCCAGCCGCGGGCGGGCGGCGGCGGCGGCTCGGAGGAGGAGGACCGGGACGGCGGGGTGCTGTTCCTCGTCAACAAGAGCGGGTTCCCGCTGGACGGGCAGACGTGGGAGCGCATGTGGGGGCACGTGGAGCGGGTGCACCCCGACGGCAGCGCCGTGGCGGCGGCCATCCGCAGCGCCGCCCGCCTCGCCCGGGTGAGTGTCCGCGGGGCGCCCCCGCCGCCGGGCCGGGCCGGGCCGGGCCCTTCCGCGCGCCTGGCCCTGCCGGAGCCCGCTCCTCGGCGCAAGCCGCTCAACTTTTATTTTCCCAGCGAGTGGAGCGCTTCTCCGTGCCGATGGTCCCAGGGTTTCCAGCGCGCTGCTCGGTGCCTTGTCAGCCGCCACGGCGCCGGTCGCGGCGACTCTAATTTGTCTGCTTCGGCAGACTTCGGGCTGGGTGCGCCGCTCCCAGCACAGCAGCGTTGATCTGGGGCGAGCACTGAAGCCAGACCGTGGTCACATCCCTTTTTCCCCCTGGGGCAAGGCGGTCTGGGTGGTGTGCTCACACCTCAGGCTGTCACCGGGATGTCTGCCAGGTCTGTCGCGTGGGCTAGGAGGGATGAATTCTGCGCACGGAGAAGAGGACAGCGTCCTGAGTAGCGTTACCTTGCGAAGGTGCTCGTCAAATAAGATGCAGGCTGAGAGGGATTTTTGTCCCCGGTCTGCAGCCTGTTCGGTTGAATGTAAATGCAAAAGGGGCATCTCTCGGCCCTTACCTCTTTGCACGTATGGGAACCAGCCTTTGTTTGGATGAGGGACCCAATCCAGCTGGAGAATGATCGTTTTTTTTGCTGGGTTTGCTTTCAGTTCCCTGGTGTGGTTCTTCTCGTACTTGCACAAACACCTGACGTGGAGATGAACTGTTGGGGGCAGGGAGAGGGCAGAATTTCTTGTTTTAGTGGCATTACCAGCTTATGCTAGCTTGAACAGCCTTAAGATCTGCTCGGTGTTACAAGAGAACAACGCACCTGCTGGAGACTTGGTTTCCTTCCCTTGCTTTCCAGCTCCAAAGCATGTGACTCTTACCTGCAACATTCATGGTGACTGACAAAACATCTGGCAGGAGACATGGTTGTGGCTCGAACGGTGGCACACAGCAGCCACCTGGTAATGTAGCTGCGTGCTGGAGCACTGAGAAGAGTGCTGCCGATGTCGTCTTCAGCGCCGAAGCACAAAGCTAACTCTGTGCTGCATGTTCTGGAGCTGGGTGGGAGGCATAACGTTTTGAAATCTACTCCATTAAGCCATTGGGTGGTTTCCCAGGTTCTTTTCCTTTTTCAGAAGTTGAACGGCCAATTCTCGATCAGTGGAAGCTGATGTAGAAGACTTGTATTGTGTTTTTCCAGCGTTGGAAAGCAGCAAGTGCCCCATCGCAGAGTGATTAGCTTCTTTAAGGGCAGAAGGGCCCAGTTTCTCCTCTGGCTGGTTAGCTCTACTGGCTAAGCCTAAGGCCTTGCGGGTCAGGGTATGATTTAAAGACTGTCTTGTCCTTATTAAAGCTAGCAAAGCTCAGTGGGGTGGGTGAATAGTAAGAACAGGTTTCTTTCCTACAAAGTAGTGATGGATTGGTAAAGTTGTGATAGTTGTTTCTGGCCCAGAGTAGAAATATGAGGGGAAACATTTAATATGTTTTTTCAAATGAATGAACAACTTTTAAACTGGCCCATATGGATGGTTATGCTGCACCCAGCAAAAGATAGGTAGTAGTACAGGTCTGGAGGAGTGAGAGAAACTGTTACCTTGTGCCTGTGTCTGAGAAGGTAGTTTTTAATTTGTTTACATTGGTAGCTGGTGGAGGCAGAAAGGGTCATATGTGGAACTGCTCAATTTTTTGGTTCTGATCTGTTCTTAATCCGTAGCGAGAAGAGACAGTTTTCATCCCTTCCCCAGGAAGCTGCAGTTGATTTCTCTAATCATCTTGGTATTAATTGCAGCAATCACGCATGCAGAACAATAAGTAGCAAGTTTGTTGTTACAGGAACAAATGCAAATTGCAGGAATGTGGGGCTGCATCTCTCTTGCTCCGGAGTCAGTAGGCTGAAGACGTGCAGCTTGTGTGGAAACAAAGATGTGTCCTCCCAGATGGCTGTTGTTGAGCACGAGCATGTTCCAGAATCTGAAGGGTCACTTAGTTGCACACCCCATCTTGGGCTTTCGGCTTGAGCTCTGGGAGTGGTGGAAGTTCCCTGTTCAGAAGACCTGTGCAATCCTTTATTTAGCCCGTGGTCTTGGTGATGCATGTAGATCTTAACGAATTAAATGTCACCAACTTTGAGGGCTCCTATATGCCAGTTTTATTTGTGCAAAGTAACACTGAGAGTACTTGCAGGTTGAGCTAGCAGAAAATGGCTTTCTGGTTGAAAAATATGGCACAATGGAGTCGTATGGGATGAGGTTGACATGGGAGGTCTGTGCTGAACTAAGACCAGAGTAAGTCCAGCCATAGGATGGTCTCCAGCTCTAATAAAATGTTTAGGTTTGCTTCTTGCCCTGCAGTAATTCTACTGTTTCTGGAGTTGTCACTGCGTAGGAACACTGATACAAGGTCAAGGTCTTTCAATCTGTCTGGTCTCTGAATTTCACTTGCTTTATAAATTCATGATCTCTAATGCTGTGTCTGCATTTTCTCTCAGCAGTTCTGTCATCCCACTACAAACTCTTGCTGACTGCACGCTGCTGTTCTGTGATGTGAACTGATGGCCAAGGGGCTCTAGTCTAATCGTGTTGGAGCTGTAACGGCATTGTGCTTTCTTTAGCTTGTAGATACGTATTTTGCCGCACTAGTTCCTCATCTGTGCTGACTAGGTGCCCAGGATCTATCCTGCTGCAGCTGAGCCTGGCTGCTGGTTGTGCTCGTGAACTGAAAGGAGGGGAGATCTGTGCAGCCCCATGGCAGCCTGCTGTGGGGGGCTGCAGCTCAGCCTTTGGCTGTGTGGTCACACTGCTCTTTTGCTCTTGCAGCTCTCGGAGAGCTGATATGATCGAGATGTAGATTTGTTTTTATTTTTCCTCAGAGTTAGTTTTGGCTGGATTCCTCCTTGGATTTGCTCACTGTGTGTTTGGTGGGGAGAATGGGGGGGGGGGTGATGGGATCGTAGCAGCAGCCCCAATATATGCTGAGTATCTAATGTTTGTGGAGCTGTACCCTAAATATTTGTGTAGCAGTGAATGTATTGAGCAATGTTAATCTGAAGCGTTGCAGCCTTGAGTGGGGCTAGTTCACTGCCCTAAGCAAACCGAATGGGACTGAGTCACGTTGGTGCTCTCAAGGACGTGGGTTACATGGGCCACTCTGACCACTCGGACGATGTAGTGGGGCCGTTTCCAGCGATAAGAGGATCCTAGATATTTTACCAGAGAGACTTAGGAAGTAAGCGTGCAGATGGTATAGGCTGGCCTGTGGAGAGCTGCCTTGGTAATATTTCTAGGAGGGTTTTGAGGGGGGGAAATAAGTTTTGTCTGGGCGGTGTGAGAACGGTTCTGCACCGTCTGGGTTTCCCCGGCCTGGCTAGCGGTGTGATGCCAAGTGTTTCCCTGCCTGGTGCTTGAAGAGGAGAGGAGTGAATCGTCCTGCGTGAGCAGAGACCGGCGTTGGCAATTTTTAACCCTGCAAACTGAAAATCTGGAGAATCTTGAGCCTCTTGGCTCGGCAGAGGTAACTCTGACAGATAGATGACGGGATACGCTTACGCTGTTAGAAAGCCGTCGTCGTGTTGACCCGAGCGTTTCCCAGTCGGCGGCGTATCCCCCAGGCCCGCCTTTGAGGCATGCGGGGGGGTCCCGAGCAAGCTGTAGACGGGCGAAGGCGGTGGTTCGGTGGGGCCCCGGCGAGCTCGCTCGGCCTGGCACCCTTCTCCGTCGCGTTCGGCCTTGCGCCGTGCTCCCTCCTGGCTGCTGGGTGGTCTCGGGGGGAGGTCTGGAAGAGCTGGCTCTTGTCGTTAACTTGTGTGCTCCCGCTAATCTCTCTGCGCTCTTTTGTAAGAGGCTTCCAGCCAGCAGCGCTTCGCTGTGTGCGTTGCATCAAACAAGCTCTGATTTTTTTTTCTTATAGCTGCCGGGAGTTGGATCGTACAAGGCTACAAATCCTTTTAGTGCGTGACTGCCCGAAGGAGGGTTCGTCTAGCCTGTAGCGCTGGCAGGGAGGGAGACTGCCGAGGAGTCGTCTGGCGCTGCTGGCGGTGCCCTCAGCGACCCGCAGCCTGGCGGGGAGGCAGCACGCGGGGGGCCGCGAGATGGGAGCGGGGGAGAGGGTGCAGCAAGGCCGGAGCCCGAGCTGTGCGCAGAGCCTTGCCTCTGCCCGCCTCCGCACGGCCGCCTTCCCCCCGCCGTCCTGCGCCCAGGCCGCTGCCGCTGGAAGGTGCGGCTGAACCTTTAATCAGGAAACCAGTGTCTATCACCTCCTTCCCCATGCCCGGTCCTTGAAGGTGTGGAGCATCTCTTGGGACGTGCCGAACGCTTTTTGCTCCTGATGGAGCAGGTAAGAGTTGAGAGTACTCAGAAACGTACGGGGATTGTGGTCCGGCCTGGAGACGGACTCTGTGCGGTGGTTTCAAGTCACGACTGTTTCTGGCTTGGATTTTTTTGGCTTCATGCGTTCAAGGCAGACCCAGTCTCCAGTGCTCGCATAACTGATAGTCTTGTTTGTGCTTGAAACTGCCAGGCTGCCTCAAAACGGAGCTCTCTAGAGCCGTTTAGTCTGCATCTGAGATGCTCTGCAAGCTCCTGAAGTTAGTTAGTGACCCTGTTCCAACTCCGCTTCCTACACTTATGAAAAATACTTGGAAACAAAACGTTTCAGAACCAGATGCTCAAGTCCAAATGCAGCCCTCGTTGTGAGTGGGCCTGCAGGGTGCTACGGCGAGGGCTGTGTTGTGCTGCGGTGATGCAGTCCCTAAGGGACGCTGTCCCACCCCAAAGTTCAGCAAGCACAAGGGTCTATTTTACAGAGGATTGGTTAAGGAAATGGGTAATATCCTCCTAAAAGTTCTTCTGCAGCGCAGGCTTCCTGTTATTTGGGGGGGGGGGGGGCAGCTCCTGGCGCTTTGGCATCTTGTATTATGTATGTGTAATGCAGGCATGGAGAATTTTTTGCCCTTAAAACAAAGGAGTGTTTGTATCAGTGCAACAGCAGCAGGAGTTGCTTCATCTGGAAGGAGCTGGGCAAAACCTACCTTGACTCACTCTTTCAGCTACTTGCTGCTTGTGAAGCTTGAGCCCAATCTGGTGTGTTTAGTATAGCCCTTTCTTTGCAGTGGGAATGACAGGCAAATATTTATTTCACCCAAATTGGAGAGATTGGAGGTGGGGGGAGAGGAAGGAACTTGTGAAACTGAAAAATTACATCTGGAGAGGTCATATGTGGAAATAGTAATTAAGAAACATTAATGAATCTTGCTAATAACCTCCACTTGTTACCACTGAAAACCCATGTATGCAGAATTACTAGTTTTTTGTATCTTGTGGTGCTAATGATGATGGCCTGGTGGAGGCTTATCTGCCTCCTTTTCATTTAAAATATTTCTCTGTATACCAATAATACAGGAGGGTCTGTTTTGTTTTGTTTTCCCCTTCTCTGGCACCTATTTACTGTCTGCCTGTAGTAGGTATCCGAAACACTTTGATCTCCCTGGGATTACAGGTACTTTGTTCTCTGAAAGCAAACCGGCCCCCCTCGCTGTTTGTGAGGTGGGATTCTGCACAGGAAAATCTGCCTAACGGAGATAAGGAACTTGCTTTTTTCTTACCTGTAGTGGTTGACTTGGTGTCTTTAAAGCAGTGGTTTTCATTTCGTAATCTGCAGATGGAAGCTTAGGGCTAGCCTATCCCCCTTTCCGAAGGACTTCAGGGAGTAAGCTGTGGCTGCTTTGACAGAAAACAAAACTGCTCTAATATTTGTGTAGCGGTAAATGTACTAAGCTTCCCGGTGTTAGATCGCCCGCTGGTTTGCAAGCTCGTGAGGCCAAGTAGTACTGGCTGGTACTGTGGTATTTCTCCCACGGCTTTGGTTTTACTGCTTTGCTCCCTGCTCCCCAGCCCTACTGCCTATTTTGACAAACGCTGAGTGTGTGTTTTGCAGCCGTGCCCCTAAGATAACGGTGCTTATGGCAAGGCCCCGCTCCTTGCTTGTGGGGTTGTAGGCTGAGGAGCTGCCTAGCTATGAGGATTAAATATGGTTTGAGGGCCAGGCTTCTTAAGGTACTTAGGCATAAGCAGATGTCTTACAGGATTTTTGAAAAAATCACATTAAGGTGCCAGCCTATGTCTTTAAATGTCTTAATATCATTAAAGATCTGGCTCTGGGGTGACTGTCCAGCTGCCATATGATCCCTGGTTCTGCAGCCTTAGCTTGGATCTGTGGCAGCCTGTTGTGGCTGGTGAGTGTGGTGTTTGTATGAGCAGCTGGAAAATAATGCTGTCCAAGGCTCTTTCCTCCTTTTAGCTCTTTCTCTCATAGTTGAGGAAACCAAAAATTAGAATTGAAGTGAATGTTCAGGAAGCTGGGAGGGGGAGAATAACAAAGCCAGCACTGAGTGGGACACTCCTCTTCTGAATTATTTTGTATTAGGGGAAAAAAATACAAAGCGTTTGGCTTCTGTGCTAGCTTGCCTGTCAGTCTTGGGTGATGCTCAAGGAACCCTGGCAGCTGTGCTCCTCGTGGCAGCCGTGGCTGGGGCCTATCCTGGTCTCGTCATTGCAGCGGAAATCAGCCTGTCTCGGTGCACCAACAGCCCATGTTGGAAGAGGAGTTGTTTTATCTGTTGCTTGAGTTCATGTGGGGTTCGAGCCATCTGTGCCGCTATGTTGTATTGCGCTGAGCACGTGCCTCTGCCCCAGTAAATCACTTACCTGCGCTGCAGGGAGCAGTAACTGTCTAACCTCTTCATTTTTCTTTGTGTTCAGCCTTCAGTGCCGCCAGTGCCAAACTACAGGCTCTCCATGTCTATCCCAGAATGGCTTCAGGCGATACAGACCTACATGAAGATGCTGCAGTATCCTTCTCGAGCGCATGGCCTCCAGAGAGAAGGCTGCCTTGTGCCCAGGGTGGAGGGCAGCCTAATGAACTAATGGGGGGTTTACTTAAACACTGATCCACCGGTTGCAAGGGCTGGGCTTTTTTCAGGAACGAGAAGGCTCCTCTGTCGGTACAACTAAAGATTTGTGGTAGCACCTACAGCACTGAGCTTGTCACAGCAATCGTCTGGCCTGTGTAATTACCTTTAAATGATACCAAAGAGTTTAACTGAACTGACATTTCTATAATAATAGAAATGTTCATTTTGAAGCTGGCTTATGAGGCTGTTTTGATCAGATTGTGGTACCTGGAGAAATATTATGGCATCTCCTCATAAAGCAACTAAGGGAGAGCTACTGTTGTTGTAAACCCTTTCACTCTCTGCACTGGCAGCCCTTAAGGGCTTCCTGAGGACTGAGCTTGCTGGTTACGTTCCCAGCTTGCGAGGGATGCTTGTCATCGGGGTGTGTGGGGGTAGTCAGCTATCCTGGCTCTGGAGGTGGGCAGTCTCGCCCATAACGCAGGGGTGGATGGAACTGACTGGGAGTTTCCTTTACTTTCCTCCTCATTTTTGAGCCTCTTCTGAAGCACATAAAGAGCCTTACACTCTCCATGAGAAAGCAAGAACAGTGGGAGGGAGAAGGAAAGAGAGGTCTTGGAGGAGAGGTCTCCGTTCCACCCAGAGGCTGAGAGCCCAGCCTCTGAGAGAGGCTGCATGTTTGAGGAGGCAGAGCAGATGGCAAGGGAGGCTTGCTTCTACATGTCCCAACTCATCTGAGAGTTTAGTTGGAGCTGTGCATTACCTATCCAGCCCCCCTGCTGCTGCAGCTCTGTTATTTCTCCATGTTTAAAACCTGAGTGCCTCTGCTGCTTACAGGTAATGTCAGAGGAAATGAGTGCTGGCCCAAATGCTGCACTGGCTGCTCTTCTGTTTACCTTTCTCTAAACTTGCCGTGCCACCCTCCTCCTCTTGTTTTTGAAGGTATCTGTGGGGAGGAGCAGTGGATGGAGGAATGAATGATGTCCTGGTGGGGATTAGGAAAAGGTATGGGTGGCCAGTGGAAGAGCATCCAAAATCTGCAGGAGCCTTTTGCTTGCCAGAGTGGTGGCTGAGATCAAAGTGCCAGCAGCTAACCCTGGGAAAAAGGCCAGAGCCAGCCCACTCTGCAGATGGCTAGTGCTGGGCAAGGCATTTCTCTGCTGCACGTTGGCCACTCAGGAAGGACAAGAGGCTTGCTGCTCAGCCTGCTCGTCGTGGGGAGCAGCGGTGTTGTGCTGGAGAGGCGACCCTGTCCTGCGAAGCTCAAATTCATTTATTTCATGGTGGTCTTGAAATCCTGCACTCTGGTAGATAGTAGAAATGGGCCTTAGACATGGGGTTTAGATCTATATTCAAAAAGGCTTCAAAGTTTCGAGCAGGGAACAGGGTCTTGGTTTCCTTTGAGGGCTGAAAGAAGCTATGTATTTTGTTCAGAGCACTCCGTGAAAGGCCCTCATGAATTAAACTTTAAAGGCAGGCAGGAAGGGAAATGATATTTCTGGAGAACTCTGAACTCCAGTTGAGGTCATTTCTGAACATCCAGGTGCCTGATCTGATTTGGAGGTGTATTTAGGCCACAGTCACACAGTTAGCAGCTGTGCTATTCATGCTTTGCTAGGCACCCTTTGCCTTTGCGGAGTCACCCATTTTTGCCCTGGATTGCTACCTCAGTTCTGCTGGCAATAAATGTTACCATGACTGTGTTAGGAATTGATTCAACTGGAAGAATAACCCTGCACTACCGTTGCATTAATTATTTACATTTTAAGGGCATTGTATTTTTTGGAGAATGATTTATAGTTCCTAGGTGTTGTACCTGCTCTGCTGTTGGTCTATGCATCTGATTGAGTTTAAAATTAATAAGGAAATGTAAGTTCTTTCAAATGATGAATGATGTTGATTGGTTTGGGTAAACTGTAAATGCTTTCTCTAGCCTGAAGGGGAGACTTTTTTCAAACTCTGACCTAACCAAATAGAGAATGGGACTTAGAGGGGAAGAGAATTCATAACCATCAAATGCCAAGCTGAATTAGTATGTTTAAATTAGTATTAGACTAATGACCTTTTCTGCCTGACTTTCTAGATGATGCTGATTTTTATGTGAAAGCAAAACACGTAACTGTTTCATATGCCAGTGTTTCATCTCTATGCTGAGAATTAATAGCTTTTACTGCTTGTTTTATTTTTTTTAGTAGGAAATCGGAATTGAAATTTACCTTTTGAACTTCACTTTATTATTTGATTGTTTCTTACGTTGTTTCCCTTAACAGACAAAATTCAGATACAATCACACAGGAACTCAGTTCTTCGAGATTAGAAAAACCAGGCCTCTAAGTGGGTAAGTGTCTGTAGAAGTGCTCTCGTGTCCGGTGTCCCAGATAGACACCAAAGGCTGTCAACTGGCGTGAAGCAGTGTAGCGCTGTAGCATGGGAGGGCTGTCTCACCAGTGCCACAGGCTGCCTTGGCAAGGCCAAACTGTACGTGTTGCTGCCTTTGCAAGGGGGGTCCCTGCCTGCTGCCAGGTGGCAAATGGACCCACTGAGAGCCAGCAAGCGAAGAGCTGGTCTCACTCAGCAGCGCCGTGGTGGGAGCACCTGCATAGCTGCAGGCCAAAGCTGAACATTCATCGTTGGAAAAACTCTCTCTGCCTGTTGGGGTTTGGTTGGGGGCACCAGGGTGCTTTTATGGACACAGTGTAAGTGCTGGCGTTCTAGCTGTGGTGTAATGTCCTTTGCTGATGATGATGTCAAAACACTGCAGGGATTTTGATCTTGTCTTGGGGTCAGTCCTTTGCCTGGAGGATCATGACGAATCATTTAAGGCTGTGGCCTTCCTTCTTTTTTGCTGCTCATCTTGCTATTTCTTCTGTGTGGTTGATTCATGCTTGGATTGATGATGAAATGTGCAATATGAGTATGAATGTGTGTAAAGGGAGCCCGGTGCCAGATTTGGGATCCCTTGCATGTAAGACCTGCATCATAATTATGACAGCACTTTAACAGGACCCAGAAACTTGGCAGATTAGGGCAGGAATTGATGCTGACAACATCATGCTTTCATTTAGAGGGATATTCAGATAAGCAGAGTGTAATTACTCCTGTGGTTTGTGCTGTCTCTTTCTCCCCAGTTGTCTGTTTTTAATCTAATGGTCTTTGCTGTAAATCTCAGTTTCCATCACAGTTCTAGACTTCAGATTTTCACCTTGCTGACAGCAATCTTTCCTTTTTTTAATGTAGTTTTCACTGACTGCCAGGTGGAACTTTTTTAGAGGGAATCTTGTGCCTTGAATGATGAAGGGGTTTATAGAAACTTAAAACAATTTTCAGGCTGGCTTCTCATTTTTTAATTTTTTCCTATTACCCTTTTCCAAGGAAACGGAGGATGAAAATGGATTTTGTTCAGAATTTACTGCCTGAAAAGTCCATTCTCCAAGACTTGATATGGATCCGGCTTAAGAGAAGTGTACTTCCTCCTGAAAGTGTGCTGATGTAATGTTCACCTCTGGAGATGCACCTGTGCTTTTTGATCCTCTTCAAAGTGGTCACATTTCCCCTATTTACCTGCCTTAGTATTTGATTTCTCTCCATGTAGTGTTGTATAAGTACTTCTGTGAGTGACTGTGGTGACATGACTTCTGCAGAGCTCCTGAGAGAGAGCACCTGGAAATGGTCTAATGTTTAGGGGTTGTGATGGCAGTTTGTCAGGCACAGTTGCCTCCACCTGGCATATGTTGGATGTGGACAGCATTAAATTCATTAATTCTTGCCTGTCCTTGTTTGTTCCTTGGCCTAATGGGTTGGAGCTACCAGGAGTGCTAAGAGTAGTGAAGCTGTTAAGAGCATGCTTAACAGCCCCAAATCTGTCATACTGCAGTGGGGCTGGAGAGCTTACACTGTTTGTTTTCTCCAGCTGTGGAAAAGGGAATAACCACTCTGATCTTCCTGTAGATTCTTAAAGGCCTTCCTGTATCATCTTGGGTCTGAGCTGAGACAAAAGGGCTGTCTGTCTGCACCAGCTGAGGATATCTCCTTGTGCAGTTCTTGGTGATTTTTTTTTCTCCCCTTGCTAGTCCATTTTTCATCAGAGTTTAAAAAAACACCCACACTTGCAATATTTTTTTTCCTCTCCTGTGAGGTGCCTGTTTTGCAAGAAATCTGAACTGCGTCTTTGAGACGCTTTGTTCTGTGCTGGCGCCTGGCGTATGAACCATAAGCTGGAGGAGTTTGTCTGGAAGATGTTTTATAACTTCTAGCACAGTAACAACGGGCTTCTTGTGCTGAGACAACAAGGGTTACTTTTCACAAATCTGCTCTGGTGTGTGAATGATGCTGAGTGGAAAGCAATATAGGGGAGGAAGAAGAGTGAAATGAGAGAGCTGTTCCACCGTCCTCACCAAGCCTCGCTGTAGTCTAGGAGAGGACTGCACTGGGAGCAAGAATGCTGAAGTTCCTCCAAATGCTGACAAGAGCCTCTATCATTTGTTGCTCTTGTTGTTACTAGCCAAGTCCTAGCCCCAGCCTAGGGAGCAGTGCAGGAAGAGTGTAGGATTTCTCGCTCTTGTCGGTTGAATAACACAGCAGTGCACCTGCATGACCAAGTTTGTGTTAGCAAGGCAGTCCAGCAAGATGCTGAGTGCCTTCATTTTCCCTTGACTGTTGGAAGTGGAGGCTGTTCCAAGATCCTTGGTTTGTTG
Source organism: Rhea pennata (assembly GCF_028389875.1). Classification (NCBI taxonomy): domain Eukaryota; kingdom Metazoa; phylum Chordata; class Aves; order Rheiformes; family Rheidae; genus Rhea; species Rhea pennata. The sequence continues at coordinate 26,029,196 of NC_084665.1, read as the reverse complement.
ATACTAAACATATTGCTTATTTGGTATTATAAAGGCTTGGAGCTAATGAAAGTATTACAATATCTTTGGCTGCCTTTCTTCAGAAGAGCAATGTCTGGTCATAAACAAGTTGGGTTGGGAAATGGAATATTCATAAATTCATGCGAAAGTGTCCTAAAACAGCTGGGGCATATTAATGAGCATTTCTATTATGGAGGGAGGACTAGATATTATGGGGATTTACTATCAGTGTCAGTGTGATCCATGAGGGAATAAAAATGCCTGACTGGGCTTAGGAAGAAGAGCATAAATTATCTATAGATGACTCATAATATTAAGGGAGACAGGCTTGACATGATTCAATATTTAAAATCTCTGTTGAGGAAAAAGTCGCTGTTAACTATCAGCTTGCATCTAGACTGTCAGACACCCTTTAGGTTTGTCTAGACTAGAGATAACACTTTTGAAAATGTTACATTTTTGTTGACATAGCTTTGTAAGACAGGATGGTTGAGATGTCATCCGACAAACTGTGTGTTGTCCCTGTTGTACAGGCAAACTGCTTCTGAAAATGGATGTTTTCTTGCCCGGGTTTGCTGCACTTGCACAAAATCCAGAATTACAAGTGTAGCTAGATCCACTTTAGGAGTGTTTTGCTAGTATAATATACAGGTATCTTGTCTCAGGACAGTGTCCTTAGCAGAGTCTTACTGATGTACCCTTTTGTACTAGAGAAGTGAAGTTCACTGTATGGACTTCTGCTGCTCTACACAATAAGAGTATGTATGCGATACGAGTGTGTCAAACATTCACTGATAGGTCTATTTTTCCTTCCTGCAAAGGATCGTGCTGGCAAAAACTACATTACAATTTTTGCTGGTACAACAATTGTGATAAAAATGGGCATCTTTAGGTGAAACTGTCATTCTTTAAACTCCTAAACACAAAACATCTAAGAGCTTCTGAAAAAATGTATTTATGGGTATTTAGCAATATCTATAGCTATTAAACACTAACAAACTTGTGTTACAGGCTTTACAATGAACTGTGAACTCTCTGCAAGCTTCTGTGCAAGGGTACAGATTTGAGCCACAAATGAGGAAATAGTATCTCTGTCCTGCCCAAAGTAACCAGGGAGGATCTAAGCAAGTGTGGGGTTTTGCTGTTCCCTCCAGTTAATTGTGAATTGATCAGCTGGACCTATGAGTGAACCTGTCGGTCAAGGGAGGTGATCCTCCCCCTCTACTCAGCCCTGGTTAGACCACACCTGGAATGCTGTGTCCAGTTGTGGGCTCCCCAGTATGAGAGAGACATGGCTCTACTGGAGAGGGTCCAGCATAGGGCTATGAAGATGATGAAGGAATTGGAGCATCTCTAATATGAGGAAGGGCTGTGAGACGTGGGCCTGTTCAGCTTGCAGAAGAAAAGACTGAGGGAGGATCTTATCAATGTGTGTAAGTATCTGAAAGGAGGGTGTAAAGAGAACAGGGTCAGACTCTTTTCAGTGGTGCCCAGTGATAGGATGGGAGGCAATGGATACAAACTGAAACACAGGAATATGAATATGAGGAAAAATTTCTCTACTGTGAGAGTGAGAGCACTGGAGCAGGTTGCCCAGAAAGGTTGTGGAGTCTCCATCCTTGGAGATGTCCAAAAGCTGTCTGGACAGGGTCCTGGGAAATGTGCCCCAGGTGACCCTGCAGGGGGCTTGGGCTAAGTGATCTCCAGAGGTCCCTCCCAACCTGGAGCGGGGGAGGATCACCTCCCTCGACCAATAGGCCCACTCATAGGTCCAGCTGATCAATTCACAGTTAACTGGAGGGAACAGCACAACCCCACACTTGCTTAGATCCCCCCTGGTTACTTTGGGCAGGACAGAGATATTTGTTCCTCAAACCAGGTTCTGTAGTTCTAGCAAAAAATGATGTTTGGGTAGATTCTAGGGGCTTTGAGAAATTGCAGCTCAGAAGTGATTCTGTAAAGATGGACAAATTCTGTGACTGCAGATATAATGGATGATCAGTCGCAATAAAAGAGCGCAGTAGAAGCAGTCATGTGGGCATTATGCAACTAAATAACACAGAAGAAAAAAATACCGTTTGCACACACCATGTTATTAAGGAATCCTGATGGAGCTGTAAAGAAAAATTGGCTTGTACCATTGCCAGACAATAGACTCGAGAAGACGTTTGAACATCTGCTGCTGCTTTCTCACACAAAGGGAGAATGTTACAGATCTGTTGCTCTATTCAGCATGTGATAGAAGTGCTTTTGCCATTGGAACAAACTTGTATTGATAAGATGCAAGATAGCAGTAGCTGCTCTGCTGTTTTGTAGCTCCTTTATCTCCTGTCGGTGCCTTTCACCGTACTAAACGGCTTGAAACTCTGCAGCTTAGGCTTCCCCCTGCCTCTGATGCTGCGCTCTGCCACGCTTAGAGCGGTGACATTTTTGTCCTGAAGTTGAAAGTTAAGAAATCCGGTGGATCCTGTTGTTTGTGGCTCTCCTGTGAACTCTCCTCGCGTACTGCTCTTCTGCCTGACGTGAGGGTCAGCGGCAGGCGCGGTGGGGCAGGCGGAGGGGCCCCGTCGCGGGCGCTTGCCGCCGCCGTTAGTTGCTTCCAGCGGGGAGACTTCTGCTGCCGACTGCGAGCCCGTAGCAGGCAGAGCAGCTCCGCTTGGTCCTCCGCGCTGCAGGCGGGTGTAAAGGGCTATTGTTTGCAAATGAAAAGATAATTTCCAACTTGGGTAAGTCGGGTACAGAATCGCTGTGGCAGGCAGTAATAACACAGCAAGCTGTGTTGTCGTTTGCACTGAGGGTAAGGTTTAAAATGCATGAGACAGGCAAGTCAGTGGAGGAAAAAAAAGTAATGGTATGAGATGCGTATTTTTATCACCATCTTTAGTACAATGATTTTTATCATTTAATATAGTGTTTGCTTAGTGCAGGGATCTCTTTGTAAAGTTATTTCTGGGGGCAAAAGTAGGGTTAGAAAGGACTTAAAAATAAAACTCATCCTCTTTTTCTTTTTAATTATTATTATTATTTTTTTTAGCTTTTTGGTTACCATTACATCTGACTCCTTCTGGCCTCTTTTTATCTCCTTCCAGAGCAGGGTGTGTGTTTTATAAAAAGGAGTGGAGGTCCTCGATGGCTGATAGTACAGTGTTAGAGGCCTGGCAAGACAGCCCTTTTTCAGCTGAGCTGAAATTAGATTACTATTTTTTTGTCACAATGTTGCTCTGCCACCTAAGACTACTTCAGAGACAGGTTCCAGGTCATAACTAAACTTTGTGGACTTGCCAAGATCCTGACGATACGTGGTTTTCTGCATTCTGTTTTTTTTTTTTTTTTTTTTTTTTTAAACATTTTCCTTGTCTGTTGCAAAGGGGTAGCAGAGGCAAGATGACAGCCCAGTTTGCAGAAAGCTCTAGCAGCACAGATGCTGCACACCACTGCAGAATAGGCTTTAGTGATAAAAAAAAGAAAAAAACTTAAAATTTTTAAATTACTGTATCTTGTCTGCACCTATAGCCATAGGCTTGTGGAAGAGGGGAGGATATGGTCATATAACCTTCCCCTCCTCTGCTTTTTTTTCCAGAGGAGGCAGAGGTGTTTTAGAAATGAGCTAAATTGATCCTGATGTGTGAGTCTGCACAATTACCATCTTGCAGCTCAGCAAGGTGTTGTGTTACAGTCCAGGAGTGATGCTTATGTGGAGTTCCTGAGGAAGGCAGAGAGCAATGCATTTTTCCAGCCCTTTGTCAAGGCATGGAAGGCACTGGGGTGCCAAACTGACACTTATTTTTTCAGTCATCCTCCAGAAGTCAACGGGACTCCAGCAAGTCACTGAAGAGGAGAATCATGTTCACTGTCGCTCACTAAGATGAGAACCAGAGGTTTCTGGTTCTTGGTCTACGTGAGGATCCTTTTGTCCTGTCAACTGTTCTTACTGAAAACCTTTTTGTTTCCATCCTAGGTTAATGGAGACGGCAAGAGAGATGACCAGGGAGTCCTTACCTATCAAATGCCTTGAAGCAGTTATCCTGGGGATGTATCCTTTCACATGTCTGTGTCTTGTTCCACTGGAGCACTGTTTAATATATTGCCTTTCCTGGATGCTGCTTGAGATGTTTACAGCTGAAGGTGAGTGTAAACAGCTTAGAGAGTCTCCAAGGTGTTAATCAACAAGTTGCCAAGTCAATTAGATTTGTCAGTAGGAACTTGGGTGCTGAGTGCACAAGTTCACAAGTGTCAGCTGGCATTAATTCCAGCAATGCTGACTTTGCCTCCTGCCCTGGTAATTTGCATCATGTGAGGATTCGACCCAGAGTGCCCAGCTAAGTATCTTCCTACACGGTTCCTGCTCCCTTCTTTAGGTTTTCTCTGCCAGACATTGTCACAGCTTGTTAACAGCTTGTGAAACTTAAGTTCTGTACTATGTTTGTCTAATGCTTGCCCAGCCAAGTCCTGTTCCTGGTTTTGTTTCCAAGCCTGCACCTGTGCTTTGTACAGAGACATTCATGTTTTAGTTAAACACTCAAGCAAAATAATGTTTTTCCTACTCAAGCCCAGAAAAGCCAAGAATGTTTTAATTTTTAGGCTGATAACGCAGCGAGAGCACCAGAGGTTCAGGAAGTCCAGTTAATGTATGTCATCCTAAAACACCAGGGGAGGGCGAAGTTGGACCCTGAGAGCAGTTGTGTACCCAGTGTGTCTTGCACGTATGACCAAATGTGATTTTTAAAAAATGAAACAGCTCCTGGAGTCTCTGCTGTGCTTTGCTTGCTGCTGCTGCCCCCTCTCGCAGATTAGGCTGGGAGGAAGATCCAAAGGAGTGTGGCAGGTAGCACGTGAGGGAGGGCTGCCTGCTCGGAGGTGCCTGCCAGCTGGCTGTCCTGCAGCCCCTCTGCCTCCTTCCTGCCCTGGGAGCTGCTGGTCCTGCCAGGGCCCAGCAGCAGTTTGGGCAGCCGGCTCTGCTGGTGGGAATTTCGGAGCCTGAGAGGGGCTGTGGTGCTCTGCTGCAAGTATGTGAAGTGCAGGAGCTGTTGTGGGGCGGGAGGGGGAACGTGGGCTGCGCGAGCAAGGGTAGGTATGTGTGGTATGTGAGACTCGGTGCTGGACGTGGGCCCCCCTGCACGACGAGGGCTGCGGCGTGCACCGAATGCCGCTCCCGACTGCGTGCCGCGCTCCGCGCACCGGCAGTAACATCAGCTGTGATCCTTGAAATATAGTTCTCACTGACAAAGCTTTTTGAAAATGCTGGAAGGATTTTTTTTTTCCATTTTTGTCTTTTGGGGAGGGAAGGGAGCAGTAGAATGACTGAAATCTCCGGATTATAACATTTGATGTGATCTGAAGTTCCTTTGGCGATGGATTTTTAAAGATTTGGCTGAGTCTTTCAATGTCTGGATGCTAATTTTGAAAAATGTTTATGAGAATTCCTGAGAAGGCTTAAGCAGGGGAGGGAATGGGGCAAGCCTGTCTTTTTTCCATCATTCCTACTTGTTGTCTTTAGTGTAAGAATAGCGTGCATCTGCTGGGACGGTAGGCCAATAACAGGTTAATGTAAAGAAAATTAAAAGCTCCCCCTACACCTCCCAGTATAAAACCTGAAGTTTTCACTTGTGAGGTGTTGAGTATGCGAAGTGTGTAGCGATAGTGAGTGGGAGGACCGTCAGAATACACGCGCTTTGGAGGTGGCCGGCATGCTGCCTCTGTCCTTGCAGAGCCTGGCAGTGTCGTGCTGGACGGGCGCGGGGTGGATTTTCTGGGGGAGGAGTGGGGAGAATCTTTCTAACAGCACCTGGTTAAATTTGCTCATTTTGTGTGTGTGTGTGCACGCGTGTGTGTATGTAATATTTTTTTTTCCAGCCCTGAGACTTTGGTATTCAGCATCAGCCTCCTTAAGCAGACATAGTGAGGCCTGTGACTTGGTTTCCAAGGTCAGGCAGTTACCAGATAAGAGATGCCGTTTCCTGCCGATTCCCCCTCCTGAGTGTCAGATCAATCTCTTCAAGCGTGCCTGAGCTGAGAATCCCAGTGTGTGCGTGTTTCTCTCTGGTTCTCTTCTCTGCCTCTTGATGCAAGGTGCTGATTGTAATTTGTGTGCTGACAGGCTTAGCAGTGTTGCTTGGATACCAAGAAAAGCAAAGCCTAGTACTACAGCCCTCTGTGAGCCTTCATTCAAAGGCTGACTCGTGCAGCGCAGCTTAGCAAGATGTCATTTTAATTGAGCTGCTTGCTGGCTCGTGCGATTAGCTTTTACTGTGGGACTTACTATAAAACACTTCCATAATCTTTCTTGGTGCAGAATTAAGTTCTGCATAACTGCTTTTGCACTAGATGCATCTTGAAACATTTTTGTGTGGCCATGAGTTAAATACTGAGCTACCCTTTCTGCGTGCACCGAGGGAGCTGCTGTTAGGAGATTGCTAGCCACTCATAAAAACCTGCTGGTGTTAGATTCCAGGGGGCCCTGAAGAGATCTGCATGGATCTCTTGCTCTGTGTGACTGTGCTGGCTTTGTATCTCTCTGCTTACATGGTCTGCTCATCAGTGCCCAACCAGAGGCATTCCTCCTGCTGTCTTCTCCAGGGTATTTCTTTGCTCAGTTGTAAATCAGGGGAGTAATGGTGCATTCACCACATCTGTTTAAAGCAAGGATCAAAAGTGCTTATGCCCAAGAAAGGGAATAGTGGACCAAAAGGTGCAATGGGAATTTTATTCATGCTATATCCCCTTTAATAAAGTGAAGAGAGCAAAACGTTGGAGGAGGAAGTGGCACAGTGCATCCATCCTCAGGGAATCTTGCAGAGTGTGGTCTGTGACAGATGAGTATAACTTGCTGTCATTGACTTAAGTGCACCCATCCCGGCTCATGCGAGGTAGCAGTCAGGGCCATGCAGTGTATTAAAAGGCCTCCCCCCACCAAGTAGTGTCGTTAAATGAGGAAGGATAGAGCAATACAGAAGTGCCTCAGGGGGGAGGAGGTGATTTAATAGCTTCTGTATTGTGCCTTCTGCGCATCTTATCAGTAGCTGATATTTGTCACTGCTGGAGTCCTGTGCCCATCCTGGTTCTCTTGCCTGGTGGATATCTTCCTGGTCTGGGAGTAACTGCTTTTTAGTGTGAGAAAGTTTCTTTATCCAGTCACAGCAAGATGACTGGAATATTGATAACCTTTCGGTGCCGTTCTTTGCCTCTTGCAAGCTTGGCCACAGCTTGCCCGACTTAGTAACAGACATACGGACAAGAAGGTCCTGCTGAATAGCTACAGTCTCTCTTACAGCTAGGAAGAGCCAGGAGAGAGCTCCTCATCACTTCCATCTTCATGGTCTAATCTTTAGTCATCTCTCGTTGGGTGCTGGAGAACTGGTACTTCTAAAAGGGTGTTACTGGCTTGGCACTCTGCGCTTGTAAGGCTGAGCTGTCTTTTTGAGCCCTGATAGTACTCAGAAAGGACAGTGCTGCTTGAGGGAGCCATACTTCTCATGTGGGCGGTTGGAGCAGATTGCGTCCAGATGTGGGTTCTGTAGCTATCTGCTTCCGCGGTAAGTTGGCACAAACCTTGGATCTTGATGTGCCTGGACACTGTAAAAGATGCAGTGTGCATCTGGACTGTGTTTTGAAACTTTTCCAATTGTTTATTTCTGGCTCAGTCAGAAGCTCTCTGCTGTTGCTAGCAGTTGCTTGGTTGCTTTGAAAAGTAGCTTCTCTGTTTTTGCTGAACTTTGAAGCCTTATATGACAGTAGTGAAGTGTGAGGTTTATTTTCTCCTGGCTCCGCCTCCTCATTCTGAGCTAACAGCTTCAGCTTTGCCAGCCTAAATAAAGTTGCCCCCTGTCACATCTTCAGCCTACTTTCATCCTCTTAAGATTTCTAGAGAAATGTGCGTGGGGTGCTTTGTGCTGCAGCCTGCTGTGAGCGCTTGGAGGGCCTGCTCAGCCTTTCCTCGCCCAGGGGAATTGCAAGAGAGAAGACAGGAATACCCCATGCTTCTCTGTGCTGAACTCGGCCAAACTTCAGCAGAAAGATCCCTGCATGTGTCCCCTCCATAAGACAAGAAGCACTACTGCATCATCCTGTCTGAATTAAATAAGGGAGAATTTTAAACAAGTATGAATAGCACAAGTGGTGTAAGGAGGACTCATTTGCTTGATATCAGGTTCATCAGACTTAGCTTTGTGTGTCTTTGGCTAATGAGGAAGAGTAGAGTTTGTAGTGAAAACACCTACCTGCATCAAGAAACTGTAAGGAGAAGTGCTAGGTGGTGTTGCAGCTGATGGAGAAGTACTCATAGATTTGGGTACTGGAGATAACTAGGTGCTTAAATGCACTCGAGGAGTCACTGTTGGCTGTTCTGGTCAAACAGCTGATACTGCATACGACAAACTGAGCGTATCTGAATTTACTTCAAGCTGTTTCAGGCTCTGTGTGGTCTCACCGCGCACTGACTGACTAGTGGGTATTTTTCCCTACACAGCTATAAGAAATAGTCTCTCCCCGTGTCCCCTGTTTGATCTGTTCTTGAATCTTGGGTCCTGTTCTTGCAGCAGGGTGTCTACAGGCTTGAGAATTAAATGCTGGGCCAACTGAAAAGCCCAGGGCCAGGAGCAGCTGGGCCCGGCCTGAAGCCGGGGTATCCTGCTTTGGCAGAGCTGGTTTGTCCTGCGCTCCGTCCCAGGCACCTAAGCAGCCCTGGCCCTGCACTCAGTATCTGAGCGTCTCTGGCTCGCTTGTGATTTTACCCTGATGACAAATGTTCTTATAACACAGTGAAGGCCAAAAAGTTCAGCACCTACTATGCATATTGCTTCTCTTAAATCATTTTGTGAAGGGAAGAGTCCCACCGAGAGAAATGAAACCCGGGTGATGCTCCCAGTGTGCTGCTTGTGCAGGATGGTGTCTCTGCTGTGGGTCTGCTTTGGTCCTTGGCGTACCAGGGAAGAGGGGAAGCTGGATGGTCTCTCTTGGTGCCTCACTGTCCTGGGCCTTCTCTGGCTGGCAGCTCTGTAGCATAGCTCCCTGCCAGCTCAGGTCACAGGACTTGACATGGCAGGAGGGGAAGTTTTTGGTGCCAACAGGGCAGTAGGCAGGGAAATCCTTCTGGGTGGAGGGAAGAGTTGTCTTCTGTATCCTGGCCCTCTGCAGGGAGGGCCCATTGCTCAGTGATAGTGTTGATCTCTATCTGATGCCCCATATGCAGTCAATGTGTTTGTCGGAGCTCTGTTTGGCAGTGACGCTAATTTTTTCCCCATATTTACTCAGGCTAAGCTCCTGTTGAAGATGGTTTAGAGGCAGGTGGGCTAATGCCCTTACAAGTGTCCCCTTCCATCATGTCCAGCTGGCTGTGGGTCTTTGCTGTGGAAAACTGCTGGTAGGAAGTAAACTGAGCTCATCTAGCCATAAAAGCCAGCTGGTGCCCTGTAGATGCTGTCAGCTGTTACAACCTATTTCCAGAAATGTCAGTGTTTAAAGCCCAGAGCCACAGTGGTGGCACACAAAGATTCTTCTTAGATTATTTATTTTAAAAAGAAAATAGAGATAAAAGTTTCTTCTAAGAAGAAGTAAAGGGAAGTAAACAAGATTAAGGGTTCCTCTTCTGATCAGGAATTGCTCTGTGCCCTTTAATGTGATTGCAGAATGCCTGTTGGTACATACTGTGGTGGGGGTAACCCTGAGACGTGTGTTGGGGACTTTTTGGATGATTAAAGTTCTCCTCAGGAAAATACCTTTAAAAAACCCACCACCAACAACAATGAAAAAACACAGAAGGGCTGGCTGTAAAGCACTGGTTGAGTCACTGTGGGAGTGTGCAGATTTAAAAAGGAGCAGCTACTGCCTGTTTCTGCTCCACTGTTCTAGAAGTGACTTGTTGGCTCCCAGCTTGCTGGGGCCGAGGCTAACTCAGGCTAAGTCTCCCCCCCCTTTTTTTTTTTTTTTTTTTTTTTTTGTACTGACTAGGGCTACTGCTCATCATTTATTCCACTGCCCAGAAAAATCCATGTAGTGGCCAGAGTACAGGTTTTGGGTCCAAAGTCTTACTTGTATTTGAGCTCTGAATGTCCCCAAGGATCAAAACTAGGTAAGGTGTTTAAGTCAGGAAGTTGGGTTTGAGGTTTTTTTGATGTGTGCTTATCATCAAAGCAATGGAGGCTTGAAAATAAATCCTCTTAAAATAACAGCAAGCACTGTCTGCACCCCAATCGTGCCAAACCCCAAGCAACCCCTAACGCCTGGGGTAAAGTTACAAGCAGAACAATCTTGTAGGATCACCTGGAGCCACAGTGGTGGGCTGCGTAGGATGAACTAATATATTGGTATAGCATATTGGAAAGTCAAGTATCCAAAATTGCTGCTCATCTTTGCTGTGTAGTTAAACATTTGCTGCCTCCATGGTGGCTGTGATTCCCTTCATCTCAGTGGTGCTCCCTGGGGAAAGGTGCAATGTGGCAGAATCGCAGCTATAGATGGAAGCATGTCAGGGAGATGACGTCTTTGGGGGTCAGATCCTGATCCTATTCGCTTTGGCATGCTGGATGAGGATCAAAAAGTCTCTAGAGCTAAAAGCAGGAGTTTGAGTGGAGGGTTGATGGGGCTAAGGGAAATGCACAACCCGTGGCTCAGTGCACGGTGTGCTTGTATTGATTTGCAGGGTGGTAGTGGCAGTGTATGGAATGGGGGATTGGGCTCTCTGCAGGCTGCTAGCAGTGTTTGTGTTCGAGAAAGACTGTTAGTAGACCCATACTGTGTTATGCCAGTGGACTGTCCCCCTTCAATAACGTTGCGTGTTCTGTGTCCAGTTCCTCCCTCTCTCCTTTGATGCTAATGCATTGTTTTTGAAACCGGCTTCCTGGGATATAAGAGCAGAACCCATTAGTTACCTAATCCATGGCTAGCAGGCATTAATGTCTCTCTGGGATGGAAAAATTGAAGTAGCATGACTAACGTGAGGCTGCAGAAGAGCTCAGAGTCAGGATGGATTGGGGAATTTCTGAGAGATGGAGACGAGCTCTCCTAGCTCCTGTGCTAGTGGTGTACAAAGACCTCGATGGAGCTCTGGGTATTGTCCTCTTGTGCTCTCTGGTGTGAGGGAGTAGGGGAAGAGGAGGGGTATCAGGGCAGGGAGCTGGCAAGGTAGAAGATTGGTATCCCTCTTAGGTGGTCTCTGAGGAGGCTAGCATCTGTCAGTACTGTTTCTTTTCTGCTGCATAGCCCTGAGGGACAAGCCTTGGGGAAACCGCTTTGATTTACACGAGGGCCCAGAATCTGGAGGCCCCAGGGCTTCCATTAAAGCTGCTTTTGCCCTTTCCTGCTCTGCGCTGCTTTTATATTGTGGCACATAATTTACTCCCTGACTCTCAATCCTGCAGTTACAGCCCTAGCTCAAAAATGTGATTACAACTGTGGCATTGGTGTGTCATTGCCTTTTGTTTGCTACAATACAGTTCTACTTGGGCAAAGCAGACAAGAAAAGAAATAATAATGATACATGACAGAAGGGAAGATCTGATGTGCCTTTCCAGCCCGTTTCCTGTGTATTTCATCTCAAGTGGAGACTCTCATTAACTAGTCACTTAGCAGAAGCACCTTGTATCTAAAGGTTAATTTCCACAGTGGTTGTTGCAGAGTTGTTTGATGGGTAATTTTCTTCCTCAAAAGATTTACTCCTACCTAGTATTTAATGAGATTAAATTGCAGCTTCTCCAAGACCTTGTGGTAGAAGTGTGTGTGTGCTGGTGGCCACAAAAGCTTTGTGTGAATTTAATAGAAAGGTACTCGGGGTACTGAGAGAAAACCCTTTCATAATGAAGGGAAAAATAGCGGTGATGTTTGAAAGCTTCATAGGTGTTAATAAAAGACACTGCTTTTTCAGTTGCACAGAGTAATAAATACAATGAGCTTCCACAAGAATCCATCTATAGGACAGAAATTATTGTAACCTGACTTTGATGTATACAGGATGTTCCTTTAAAGGCCTTGAGCTGGGTGACCTTTTAAATGAGGTGACTGTAGGCTGAATTTTTCAGTTGGTGTAATAGTGCAGGGTCTGATTCTGACCTTGCAGTATATTTATAATCTTCAATACTACTGCTGACAGTGTGTGAGATGTGAGATTTTTTTTTTTTTTTTTTTTTTTTTTGGAGTGGTGTTGATGCAACAGAGATCCAACAAGACCACTGAAGGCAACAGAGGTATTTCTCATTGGTGTTAGTGTAGTTAAAACCAGAGTAAGCTTTTATAATTGGTACATGGCATTCCTGTTTAGTCTAGACGGGCTAGTAGATGGTCAAAGGAGGGTGCATCTAACATTGGCTTGGTGAGGTGTTCTGCATGCTGCACTTGTGCTCTATGCACTTGTCTGGATTTACTGTTGCGCAGATACCAAAGTGCACCATGTATGCTAGACACACAGCACTGTTTGTTCCTATGCCTTCTAAGCATTTCTCCAAAAAGCTGCTAAAGCTTATGACATCTAGCACTGAGCACAACTAAATACGCTTGACATCAAACCCAGAAGCTTACCTGTGGTTGTCCTGGAAGATGTGGCCAACGAGTGTGACGTTTTGTTTGTTGTCATGTTTGCTTTTTTAATCAGTACCTTTGACCTCAGATTATGGGCATTTTTCAGGAATCTCAGTACTGCATTTCTGAGCTGTGTTCACTTTGGCTGAAGAGTTTGAAAGTGTGAATTTTGGCAAGTGTCAGACGGGTGACATATCTTCCTGAGAAAATGCCTTGGAAACAGATGAGGGCCACTGGATGCTTTTTCTGCATCCCTGTAAAGAAGAGAGGTCAAATACTCAGTGCTGATGGGGAGCAGAATCTAGGGGTGTTGTACTGGTGTTGTGGTGAGGTGTCAGGCTGGGCACAACTGGAACTAAGCCTGAATTTTTTGTGTGTGTGTTTTCTTTTTTTAATGATACTGGTTAAAAAGTCTTTTTGTTTTCTCAAGTTTTCAGGCAGCTGACAGGCTCTCATGTGCAGGCTTGGTGAGGAAGGCAGGCTGCAACGGGGTGAATGTTCAGAGTAACCTCCAAGGCCATCTCAGCTGTGCAAGTGCTATTAAAGACCTCTTTGGATGTGAGGGTGGAGGGGATGCTGGTGGGTGATATTTTGCTGATCAGTCCTTCTCTGCGTTGAATTCGTAGAGATTTTTGGCTTGGCCACACAGAATTGTCCTGGTAGAGCCGCAGGAGAGCGCAGTGGGGCTGTCAGGTCTGTTTTTCCGAGGTTTTGGGCCTGGATCTTGGCTCTGCTGCAGTACTGTTTTGACCCAGGAGGGCTCTGTGGGATTGATGATTGCCGTGTGAGCTGAGCTGCTGATTTGTGCGTGCTTAGTTTCTGTGCTGTCTGGGAGGAAAGGAGCATTAAAACAGTTTGAGAAGAGTGGAGAGGAGTGAGGAACAGAGACTTTCTCCATGTTCAGCAGGCCTGAGTTGGTCCCTGAAACTGCAGAGGGGACAGACCCCAGTTTTCAGCTCTACAGACTGTGGCAGTGGTAACCTAGTAGGTGCTGCAGGTCTAGCCAGTTTCTAGTGAAACTAGAAACTAGTCTAGCTAGTCTAGCTGCAGGTCTAGCCAGTGAAACTGTGAAGTTTCACTTCATAGTTAACTGCTCTGACTGCGTTGACTTTGGGGGAATGACTCCTGAATTACAGCGTGTGCCTCTGCACAGACCCCAGGCTGGAGCATCTCACCCTAGCCTTTTCCTGGCATCCCTCCACCTTCCCTTGGATGATGGTAACTTGATTGCTGGCTTTGCCTGTGCCCTCTGCAGCCTGGGGCTTTCACTGTCTCCTTCTCTGTGCTCAGGTCCCAGGGAGAGAGCTGCTGAAGCAGCAGCAGCATTTGTCCTCAGTGATCCTGGCTCAGCCCCCGAAACAGTTGCCAGAAAGCCCTCCTGTCTGCATTCATGTGGCGTGGGAGTAGGGCAGGCGCCAAGCCACAGCTGCTGGTGTGGTGAGAGAGGAAACAACGCGGTGCAGGTGATGCCATCCCCGCGGTCTTGGCCTTGGAAGGGAAAGAAGGCTGCTGTCTGGAGGGCCTGGGAATCCTTCGGTGGGTGTCAGCCCTTGGAGCGAGGGTGGATTTCAGCTGTCAGTGTGGATTAACAGCAGGGAGCCGCACAAAACGTAAGCACTGACGCAAGCTGATTCGCGTGAGGGAATCTGAATCTCTCCTCTGTTTTCAAGAGCTATCACGGTCCTAAGGAAGTGGATTGGACCAACATGTAGTTTCTAACCAAGGTCATATATTACGCTGTTACAAATGTCGGTCCCTGGACTTTTCACATGGTGCATTCGAAATAGCTGGCCACCAATTCAGGAACAAACTCTGGGTGGGTTGGTTTTTGTTTATTTGTTAATGTCTATGCCTGGCTATGTGTACTTATCTGGAGAGAACTGGGAACTTGGGAGCTTTTATTTACTACATCCCAGCAATGGATTGCAAGTATAATATGCAAAGTATAATATGCCTTTTGCAGGAGTTGCCAGGCCGAGGGTCTGTGTATAGCTCGAAAGCTAGAGCTCTTGCCCTGGAGGGAAATAAATTCTGACCTTTAGTACTGTTTGAAGGCTGCAGAGATGTGTGAACATGAGAATCAATAACCTGAGCCATACCAAGCTCCAACATGGAACTGAGGGAGACGCTGTTCCCTTTTTGGAGCAAAGGAATTTGGGATTGGTATCAAATAAGAGAGTCCCCTTATTATTCTGGTCTCTTCTCTGGCATGCTGAACTGATCACTCTTCCCTCCTACCCTTTGCCCTAAGCATAGTTAAGAGTCAGGCCCTTTCCTGGCTGAATAATTGCATCTTATCCTCCAAACAGTATAACGGGTATTAGCAGTATTTACTGTTTCTGGGGCACAATGAGAATGAATTTGTGTTTGTAAGAAAGCGTAGCCTTTGGCAGTTAAAACAGCTGGAAGTGTCTTACAGATGTAATTCTGTTTTGTCCCCTTCACAACTCTGTTGTTGCCTTGATGCAGTGCACACCAGATACTTAACCAATGGGCAGCCCTCCGTGGAACGATTCCCCATCAGCTTTAAAACCCACTTCTCAGGGAACTATTTTCATCATGTGGTGCTTGGGATTTACTGCAATGGCCGGTATGGGTCACTGGGCATGAGCAGGCGATCAGATTTGATGGACAAACCTTTAACTTACCGAACTCTGAGTGACCTCATCTTTGAATTTGAAGACTCTTACAAGAAGTATTTACATTCAGTGAAAAAAGTAAAAATTGGATTATATGTCCCGCATGAGCCGCACAGCTTTCAGCCCATTGAGTGGAAACAACTGGTCCTCAATGTATCCAAGATGATGCGCACAGATGTCAGGAAGGAGCTGGAGAAATTTGCTAGGGATATGCGAATGAAGGTAGGTCTGTGTGTCTGGGCTGTGATTTCCTTATGATGTACTCTGAAATGAGTGTGCTCTGTCTGATCCTGCAAAGGTGGTTGTGCTCTGCTTCAACAGACTGACTCTGGTCCAAGGGAGGTGAAAATGCTTCAGGTAGGCTGGGATTGTGTTTAAATCCATTTTGGTGGTTCTCCTACACTCCAGTGTGTTTTCAAGCACGCCAGATTATGTATTTTGCTTAGTTGTAAGATCTGTCCTTCATTTTAGGAAACACTTGAACCCTATACTTGTCCCTGGGTGCAAGGAGCTAAAGTGCGGGTCGGTATTTGTTTGCTTCCTGCTGTGTCTGGAAGAAGGTGGCCAGGAAGAGCTAGTGAATCTGGGCTGGGTCCATGGCTGCTGGTAGGGTAGGTGCATGCCTTGGTCACCAGAGGGGATCTCTGCTGTTTGCTGTCCTTCTCGGCCAGCTGAGGTTCAAGGGATGCCCTGAGACTGCTGAAACACGTGCCGAGTGCCGGCAGTCGAGGGCAGTAAGCTGTAGCTGGGCTGATTCACAGCTGGTGAGATCAAGGCACATCTGAAATTGTCACCTGCAGTGGCCTGGGATTAGGGCCATCTCCTGTTCCCTTTGTACTCCCCAAAATGGGGCTTCTCGGGTCCCTCTCCTCTGCTGAGGGCATGAGCTGATCCTTGCAGGGGACTGGGGGAGCAGAGGAAGGAAGGTGACACAACTGGGTAGTTGTGGTGGGCAGAGTGGGTGGATGCTACTGAGATATTGCACTGCTTCGTGCTCCTAACTAGGCCAGCAGAGCATTAGCAAGTGGTGGCTCCTGCAGCATACGAAAGGCAGCCTTCTTCTCTATCCGATTAGCAATGCAAAATTAAGTCTGCAGAGGAGTCCCACTTAAAGTGCGATAACCAGCTATCCCCAGGATATGGGAAGCACATGTTGTTGTAGTGGATGACTTCTCCTCTCAGAGCGTGCTGCTGGGCTCACCCCTTCGCTGCATGCATCCCACCATCAGTGGACAGGGGCAGCAGGGTCTGTTACTGGGCTAAATTGGGAAGAAGATTACATGGGAAGGGTGAGGAAAATGAACCCTTAGAAGGCTTGTGCTTCCCTGCTGGCTGGTCAGACTGAGTGGGCTGGGGGGGGGGAAACATGAGAGAAAGGGGAAAGATGAGAGCTGCCACCCGTTTCGAGGATTTGGCTACAGCTCATGACCCTGCCTCAAGGACTGGTGTGAATGAGGAGCTGGTTTCAGTTGCAGTGAAATGGGGTTTGATGCCTTTCCAACCATCTGTTGGCAGTTAGAGCAGAGCAGGTGCACTCACCAAGTATGGGGCTGGATCTGCTGTAGAGGTATGTGGAGTCAGGTCCAAGTTATTCTGGGTTGCTGTTCCCTGCTCTGCTGAGGAATGGCTCATGTGCAGCAGCTGTGTGCATTTTTTTGGGAGGGGGTGCTAAGGGACATGCCCCTGGCCCTGATTTTGGAGTGGGAGTGCTGCCTGAGCAGCGGGATTGGCAGCTGCAGCCCCTGCTGCCACCTCTCCTACCCTGGCCAAGGAGTTTTGGAGGACAAGAGGAAGACGTGAGGTGACTCTCAGTCTCTGCCACTTATACACATGTGGTGCCAGTTCGAGGTTCCCATTGGTAAGAGGACTGTGTCTGCTAGCCATCAGGCATGGTAGTTGGACGTACCAAGACGTACCATGCTGAGTCTCTTCCGTGCTTGTGTTTTAAACATGAAATGACCTGTTGCACTTGATCGGTGCCAGTGTAAGCATGTATTACGCTGTGAACATGAAAGGTGTCCTATTTGCCTTGCTCTTCTGTACAAGCAGGGACTCAGAGCTGGAAGCTCTGCCTGAGGTGAGTCTACCCTGTGGCTGATTCGGAAACATCCTTTTATTTTAGCAAGATCTTTGAAAGGTGACTGTTTCTTCAGTTTTTAAGTATGAAGAGTCTCTATTTCTTATACCCGACAGCTTAATGGGGGATCTTCTTTGTGGATGTGGGGACAGAGGGAGGGAAGTGAGTTGCCAGCTGGGGCAACTGGTGGCAGCAGAGAAGCCCAAGGCTCGCCGCAGTTGCCGTTGTGGGGGAAGGAGGCTGACGTACCAGGAAGGGGTATGGCCAAAGTGGTCCTGCTAGCATAGCCAGAGGTCCGTTAGGCAGCATGACCAGCATGGACTGGGATCTAGGCTAACTTGTACTGTACTGTAATCTTAGGCAAACATGCTCAAACACGCACATAATAAAGCTTTTTTCTCTTCTTCTCTATTAATGTGCTTTCAATTCCCTCTAGAGAGCAAACAGGGCTCTAGTGAAATAAGTGTGTGTGGAAGGAAAATTTCCTGAACTTAAGTACTGGTGTTTGACAGGAGGATGAGCTGGTGTTTGTGCTGAGGTGTGACATTGAATCCAGTCCGCGTCAATGTCTCAAGGTCAGGACCAAGGCTCTGAGCCTGCATCTAACTTTGCACACGGGGTGAGACTGTGCTTAATGCAGTCCTGCCCCCCTGAAGTCAGCCACAGCAGTTTGCACGAGCTAGGTCAGAATCAGAGCTGTAAGTGTCCCTGCATTGCAAGGGTGCTGGCTTTGAAGCATCAGGTCTTTGAAAACAGCACAAAGTATGAATATGGTACTGATAGACATTGGAGCTTTGAGTAACTGGGGGGATGTAGGGAAATGTGTGAATGGATAAGAGACTTCTAAAAGGCCTCACAGTCCCAGAGAATCAACCACCTGCTGTACATACAGATGGCCTTTGTACGGAGAGGGAAAAGCTGGAGAATGTGATTTGGCTGTGTGAGACCCCTTCATTTGAGGGTCAAAGCAGTTTTTCTCACTCCTTGTTGTTGCCAGCTCTGAAGAAATCTGTGGATGTGTGTTGTGTTTTTTTTTTTTTTTTAATTATATTTAATTGGGAACTTAATTGGTGACACCAAACAATTTTTGCAAGGGACCCCTGAACAGCTATCACACTGTATCAACTTTGAGTATCTCTTAATCTAGGCAGGGTTTGACCCAAGGGACTAAAGGCTCTTTGTATGTCACCCCTGGTACCCTATAACCTTTTTAAATGAATCATTGCCTGTATTGAATGGTGTTTCCTTCCCTCCCCCATCTCTTGCAGATTCTGAAACCCTCAAGTGCCCATTCTCCGGTCAAAGAGAGATCACGGGGTAAGTCGCTGTCCCCTCGCCGAAGGCAGGCCAGCCCTCAGAGACGAGCGGGCAGAAGAGACAAATCGTGAGTATTCCTGCGCTGTTGGTGCTGCCGTCACTGAGTCAAAAGTTGAGGGTGGTGATGTTATTTTACCGTGCAAAATACGTATACACTCACTGGCATGTACGGGAAAACTGCAGCAAGTATCTTGGCTACTTGTGGAGCTCTAGAGGCCAGTACTGCTGATGTCCTGGTGTTGCTGCGTTTGCGACTTACCAGCTCCCTGCCTGTTCTTCTGTGCAGTGTCCTTTGAGGCCTGGATGACTTCTTTTCAGTCTTACTCTACTTAGTGTTGGACGACTGTAGAAATGCATGTTTCATCTTGCTAGTTTTTTCAGCTTTTGTACAATCCCCGTTCTGGAGAAACCTAAGAACCTAGCTTGGGGTGTGGGAGGCCTTTACAGAAAGGAAGGTAGTTTGATCACACTTAAGGGAAGACTTAAGAACAGTAGTACCTACCTCCTTGTGATGGTGAGGTGTCCTTGCTATCATGGTCACTCAGATTGAGGGGAAAAAAAAAAAAAAAAAAAAAAAGATTCTCTGTGATTAGCTTTATTGGGCTGTTCTGCTGATGTAGCAGTTTTCACTGTGAACTGCCCACCTTGCAGGGAATATGAAAAAACGAGTCTTTTCTCTTCTTGCCAAAGCAGAAATATCACTCACTTTGGATACTTTAAGTGGTTTAAAAAACGATCACCTCTCACATATAGTAGGCAATTAATTGTTTCCCTTTAACTGTGTGTGGAAGGATGGATTAACTGCACATGACACCTCTAAATGGATAAAGTTATGCCTTCAGGTCATGGGCTTTTTACAGACACCAGTGATTCAGGCACTCATGCATTAGATGTGGAAGAGCTGCATTCCAGCTGCACGCTTCGTGCCAGAAGGCTGACCCTTGTGAAAGCCTATATGTGCCCCAGCTTAGCTGCATATTTATGATCATTGCTTTTTAAATAGGCTCCCTGTCTGTCTCAGCACTTATTTATTTTAAAGCAGCTAACAAAGACATGAGATTTGCTTTCTAAAGATAACTTTAAGATACTTCAGCAGCAGGTGATTTCACAGTGGGCTTTTATTTTTCCATGTGAATTCATACCGAGTCCACAATACTTCAGGTCTATCACCAAGAGCTCCTTGCTTAGCATGTGGATGGTTATAGTTGTAATAGGCCCTGCTACTCCAGATTCTTTGCTTAGATTCTCTTTGAGGGATAGTTTAATCTTTGAGTTTCTAAAACTGCTGCTGCAGTTGCTGGAGTAAATCACATGCATTTGGAGAGTCTTGCTGGGCCTGGGAAGACAAGCCAGTTAAGCTGGCTTTCGTGGAGAACTGCTAAGTACGTGGCTGTTCTGTAGCAGTTGGCTGCCTCTCAGCTGCTTTGCTTTTATAAGATGCAAGGATAAGAGAAGTACGAGTAGCCTCACTGGGGCTTGTAATGGTTTCAGCACCCATTAGCTGCTCAGTTATTCAGCTGTCTTGCCCTGCATCTTGAGTGGACTGTGTTATTCTAAAATAAAACCTTGGTCTTGTATAATGGTGACTCAGGACCCAACTATAGTTGCAATGCTGAAAGCAGGAGACAGAGGCTGTGCTCTGCAGCTGCATGAGAGCCCCGCAGGTCCTGCGCAGCCCCCTCACAAGCCTGGACCAGCATGCTTGGAAGCAAGAGTGGGGCAAAAGAGCCTTCAGCAACTCCAGGCAGGCTGACGTATCTTTAGCAGCCCCTTAGAGCTATTTTGGGAATGGCCATGCAAATAGTCCTTGTTTTGGGGCTGCTGGGTGGCACCGAGTCACCCTACTTACCCAGTGGGATGCTCTGGGAGAGTGACGCTGTGCCTTGGTCATGGGAATACTCAAGCCTTCGCCTCCTTGTGCCTCCAGTTATCCATCTATGAAATTGGTTCTCAGCAAGATACAGGTCTCTGCACGGATGCAGTTGCTAACTGTTAGAAGCTATAGGAAGGATTTTTTAAAGGTTAAAACGTGAGGCTTGTGCTTGACAAATCAGCTTTACATTGCTGCTGCTCAGCTGTATGAACGTTGGTGGGTCCTGTTGCTTCTCTATGCTTCAGCTTGCCACTGTAAGATAGGGATGATTTCTGTTCATCTTCAGGGCATAGAGTAAGGCTGTTTGTAAAATACTTTAAGAAACAGAGTGGGAATAGCCTAGTGATGGTGTCAAATTGGCCTTTTAATTAGAGTTTGTCAGCTTGCTTGGAGGAGTGTCTGTAGGAGGTATTATAAAATTCCAGGCAGGAAAAACCTGAGGCATTTTTATTTATTTTTCCCCTCCCCTTTAGAGAATAAATTATTCCTCTGTATGACTCTTCACTGAATAGCTGAAGAGCAGAGAGATTCATGGTTCTCAGTCTCCCTTGACTCACCTAAATGCTGCTGCTGCAGTGGTCTGCCTGTGGGGCAGTGAGTATTCAGAACAGCCGGGGTCCCAGGTGGAAGTCACTGCAAGGCGCACTGAGGCTGCTGTTCTGAGACATTTGGATAGCAGTGAGTCATGCCTAGGGCAGTTTTTAGAGCTGCATGCACCAAAGTCAGTGGCTATTGTAGCAGCGTTAAATTGTCTCCTCATTTTGAGGAGGTGATGGGAGTCAATCCATGCCTGCTAGGTTGGTCACAGCAAGAAAAACTTCAGTGCTGCCAGTCATAACCCGGTCTGCTATCCTAACATAGAAACTTAGGATATTTAACTTCCTGAACTCAAAAAGACAGCTGGCACCAATCTGCAGGTGCTGGGCTGTGGAGGCGGCCTGTTAGGACTGGTGCTGAGCCTGGAGTGGGAACTGCTTGGGAATGCTGTACGAATAAAGCCGAAGAGCGGTCTGTAGGCACGTGCAAGATGGCCTTAACACTGCTGGAGTCCTTTCTGCTGGCAATGAAGAGGTGATTTGGAACTTGTCTGTAACCCAGGCACTTCCAGACTGGGGTACCTACTCCAAGCCTGGGAATTTTGGGTATCAGATCTAGATGTTGAACTTGAGCTCCTCAGAACTGGCCTGATCCTCTCCTAGGGGCTGCTCTTACTGACTCTTACGAGAGTGGGAACACTCCTCTGAAACCTGGACTTCCTGCGAGTGAAATGAGTTGGTGTTCAAACACTTCAGTTGAAAAAGGTTGCATGAAGTGACAGCGCTTTCAGTAACTGTGCATTTTGTTAACACTTGGGAATGAGTCACTGAAGGCTGGATTTTGAAAGCTAGTTTGATACCAAAGAAATGCAAAACATGCATGTACCTTCCTGGAGCACCCATCTCCCACTGGTCCCATGGGGACTGGGTATATAGGCATCTAGTGGGACTTCCCAGAGGGTTTATTTTAGCAATGAGGCAGTGACACTGCAGCCTGTAGGGAGTTTCCTGCTGGTGATGCAACCATTTCGTTTCCAAAGTCAAGCTTCTGCTGGTTTCTGCCCGCTGCTGCAGGAGGCCCCTGAGGTCTGAAGGGCATTAAGGGGTGAGCTGAGTGGTGCATACCAAACTACAGTTGACGGGGTAGGAAATAAGAGAGGCAAAATTGGGTATTTTCTTCTATATATTGATGGGATCCGCGAGAATCTTACTGCAGTGAGAAGCCTTATGTTACGCATAAAAAAGGACAGACTTTTAGACACAATTTTTTAGGCTGAATTTCCTACTAGATAATGGCACTGCTTGTGGACACTGCATCTTGTCTCTATGAATCTTAGTTGCATGGTCTAATTATAGCTTTTTAGAGCTTACAGAGGAGGGGGAGAGAAGCTTTTTGCTCTAGTGTGAGCAGGCAGGGGCTTAAGAAGGCATTTATTGTAGAGAGAGAGGGTTCACCTGCAAACTTACTGCCTGCTTTTTGCCAACAATCAATTATACGGGCCTCCTGGGAAAACCTCCCAGTGACAAATACTTGGAGTTCAGCATGGTGAACTGTCATGGCTTTGCTGGTTTGTTCTCTGGAGGACAAGGGCTAAAGCGAGGCTTAGAGGCACTGGTGGATTCTGCTGGCTCAGCTCTTTAGCTGGTCATCCTGGTTCCTCACTGGTCATGTTACGTAAATGCTTGTGGTTACCGTTGGTAAGTTAATGATAGCATTTCAGCCTGGACAGGAGGTGCTTCCAAAATAGGTGTCTCCTATCATGCTTTGACTACTGTTGCAGAGCAGTCTCAGAATATAAAAACCAGGCTGCTTTTGGATGAAGCTGGGCTGGCAGGTGTGTGCCTGATGTGTTTCAGCTGCTAATGCACATGTAGCACATTGGGAAAAGACTAGAGCCCTTCCCATGTAAAACCACCAGAATACGGATAGCGCAAGGCTATCAGGTCATTAGCACATCCACTTCTGCTGGACTGCACTACTTGCTGCTGTAGACAGAGCCAGTGTCTTTGCATTCAGACTTTCAAAGAGCAGTTGGTTTGTAAATGACCAAATGGGTATCTTCATTTGTTCTGTCGTTTGTTAGCAAACTGCATAACCCTTTAAAGAGGAGAATTGTAATCTAGGCTTTTAGAACCAAATCCCTTCTAATTCTTTCTGCACTGAGCATAGTTACAAGTAAACTATAATAAGGTTAGATTATGCATGAGCATTCCTAATTATGTAGCACAGCTGAATTCATGCTATGGAAAAGAATCTCCCCAGCTATTGTTTTCTACTGAAAATCACTTAATACTTGTTTTGTTTGATATTTAAAGGCAAATTTCAATTAGCACTGTATCCTGCAAGTGCTTCCTGTTGAGCATACAGGGCACGTAGGGTATCTTGCAGGACGTGGGGGACAGTAAGCAGTATGTTCCCCCCAGGAGACTGGTGTGTAGTCAGGTTGCAGCAGCTCATTAGCTGACTCTCCCACATCAGCAGTGGGCTTTTACTGTGTCCAGTTGTCCATCATCTTTTATGTCCAAAGGTAGGAGGCTGCAGTAGATTGCAAGCCCAAGTGCTGGGACAGGGAAAGCCTTGTTTTGCTCAGTAGCAGAATTTTGGAGCTGGAGGAGTCTGGGAGTGTTAATCTGAGTTTGAGAGGGATTGTAATGTGACAGCATGAAGCAATTTCTGCTCCTAAATGTCAATTCACCAGAGGTATTTCCTCTTCATTTTAATGTTTGAGGCTTAACACAGGCGTGCTCTGTGAATGTCAAAGCAACGCAGACTTGTATACTTCTGGCCTAATTTAGCTGTTGAAAGGCAGTTTGGAGTTGCTAGCTCTGTTAATACAGTGTGTTTGGTTATTCAAGCAGATTCAAAACCAGGCAGATCCAGTGAAGACAGCCCATGGATGCTGTGTACCAAGCAGCTATGGACAGCTTCAGATGTTCATAGGGGCACTTTGGACAGAGATGCTGCCTGGACCTTTCAGCTAGTGTAACAGAGTTACCCATGTAAGGTGGAGCAGTGTTGCTCCCCTGGTGCTTTGAGAGCACGCAGTTCGATTGTAGCCATAATCACTGTGTAGGGGACGTTCTGCTTCAGGTCAGTGTCTAGCCGAGGAGAAAAGGGGCTCTGAAGCCTCTGCTCCAACAAGTCCTTACCTTTTCCAAATGCTCTGCAGAGAGAAACACTAAAGAGGACAGTCTGCATGTAGCTAGAGGATTGTGATGCAGCGTAAAGAGCGTGGTCTGCACAGGTATGCAGTGCCTCCCCATCTCTCTTGGATCATGGAAGAAAGTAGAACCATCCAGGTTTGCTTTAACTGAAACTGTGTTTTGAGGTGGCGGGGGGAGGAAAAAGGAGTGGAAAGGTTAGAAGATTCTTTCCTATATTTGAGGAAGGAAGAAAGGGAGCATCATTATTCACTGTGTGAATAATCTCAAGGTCTCCTCAGGTGCAACTCCTTCCTGCAGGTGATAGAGCCCGGTAAAGACTTCTTCAGTAAGCTAAGTAATAGGCTAGTGGCTTAAAGTGAGTACTGCAGAAGTGGGACAAGGCTGCATGGACTGAGGAGTTAAATACTGGCTTTGCATGTGCAAAAACACAGGTCACATCTGCAGCACAGTGAGTAAAAGGTATGCGTAAGAGCTGGAAAACCAGCTGTAGGAGAAGAGGGTGCTGGAGCACTTACCAACTTGAGATTTTACTGCTCAGGCTTTAGTGGTGTTTTTGCGGTTAAGTGGATACACTGTACACTGCTGGGAGAACCTTACTGTCTTTTTTAAGGAAAGTAAACATAGGGCTTAGTGTGAAAATAGCTGGAAGCCTGGAATAAACCCACAGATTAGATACTTCCACAGACTATAAAGCACTGGCATTATTTAGCTTTATTGATTTTGTTGCAGGATTTCTTCCATTGCTCCCTAAATAGGGAGACTGCTAGTTCTAAAGGTTTCATTTGCCTAAGGTTGTTACTTGACTTACATGACCTGCCAGTATACATGTATGGGTGTATTCACTTAAGTGAATGTTTTTTCTTTATCAAAATATAAGATGCCTGGAGGCTAAAAGAGTTCATCTTGTGTTTTCTATTTGGCTGGCTCTAGACCTTCACACAGACCTCACCAAGAGGAAACAGCAGGGTCAGAGGGACATCAAACTGTGACCATGTAAGAGGCCTTGCTGGCTTGTTTTCAGCTTCTCTCAACAGTTTTTGTTTATTCTAAAAGCTGGAGTCCTGTTCTGGGCTAGCTGAAGAGTGTGATGTGTCTAGTCTAATCTAGTCATTTAGGCTCTCTCTCAAGGCAGATGTGGGAGGGCACTCTCAGTCTTAGTTCACCTACCTTTGGATGGGGTGACTTGTTCTTTGCAAGTGCTTCACTTCAGAGGGAACCTACATGACTAGCTCACGTAATGCTTGTTTACATGATGGAAATTCAGGAGGACTGTGCTTGTGATGAGAAACTTAGTTAGATGTATGCAGTCCTATTTTGAAGTAAACTGGTCCTGGTCTGAAAAGTGCACAGCGGTGTCAGATTGCTGTTGAGCAGCTCCCTCTTTCCTCCTTTGCTTGCAGGCCTGCAGTAGTGGACAAGAAAGCAGATCTGGCTACGCTCAACGAGGTGGGCTATCAGCTCCGCATCTAGCAAAGCCATAAGCTGGACAGAGGGCTTCCTTGATGCTTCCTGCTGCACTTTACCTGCACTTCATTGGAAGGAAGAAGGAATGGGACTATATTAGCTTGTGGACTTTAATTTAAAGTTGTACTAGAAAATAGACCACAGGAAACTTTGGTGGCAATATTTATTTTCTTTCAATTCATGGAAATGGCATCAGTGAAGAGAACCTAATATTATGTTCAGCAGGAGATGGGATTTTTTTCCTCCATCATGTAGGTGACTCCAGTGGTACATGGATTTTAAGTATAATTTCTTTGTGTAAGTTTTAATTTAATTTGGGCACTGTACTGAGTGGTAGGTCTGGGATGATTATGAAATCATAGTCTTCTCAGTGTTAAGATGTGCTGAGGTACAGTGTGTTTTAAAAAAATCATGTTCAGTATTAATAGTCAGCAATAAAAACAAGCAGTGCAGAAGTAACATGAGTTTTTGAAGTGTCAACATTACCTCACTAAACTTAATAGATATGCAAAACTGTCAGTATTATTGTTTTGTAACTAATTTGTACCGTCTCCTAGCATTACTATATTAAAACAGCAGTGGATGTGCTTTGCCACCTGTATTACTATTTTATGCATGTTGCTGAAAAGGTCAAGGTAAAATAACATGCAAGTGTATTTTCATACACTGACATCTTATTATGGAAAAGATAAGGATTTTTTTTAAACAACTGACCAATTTTTAAAAACTTTTGTAGTTTTTTTTTTATATTTTGTCACAAGCTTTTAGTCTTTCCAATCTACATTGCTGAAGCACAAAACGTGGAGACTGCTGTTTTGTAGAGACAAGGCTTCATAGTATAGTGCCATTTTTTTTCTTGTATGTTTGTGGAATAATGGAAAAAATGCTAGAATTGCTAGCTTGAATCTTTACATTTTTCTTTCAATATTTGTGTGTAACTTGGAACCTTGTCTTTGAAAGGCTGAACAGTCTCATATGGTGATGCCTTGACATCTTATATTAAGATCAGACATCACAGACTGGAGTTATGCTTCCACCATGCTACTACAGGGGGTTCTTCCTATATGCATTACAACAACGATCATTTAGTCAGACCTGAAAAGGAAATTTGTACTGGAACAAATTCAGCAATAAAGCAATTAATATGTCAGAAACAGCTACAACTCAAGCTTGTCTGCTTCCTCCCTACTCTGTCCTTTTGCTGTAAGGCTTAGCTTAGGACCTGTGATGAAGGCAGTGTTTTTTAAGTGACAGGGCAAGACTTTTATTGGGGTCCACTATTTACATTAAGGAAGTTCTCTGGAAGGATTTGAGTGCTGCATTCCTGAAAATATTTCATTAGGTGCCTAAAATGAAAACTGGATTATTCTGAAAGTCCAGCCTCTACACTTTGTGCTATGCTTACAGATGATATTAGGATGGGCCTTTTATACCTCCCCTCCTGGGCTTTTATTGATTGGACTCT
Source organism: Rhea pennata (assembly GCF_028389875.1). NCBI lineage: Eukaryota > Metazoa > Chordata > Aves > Rheiformes > Rheidae > Rhea > Rhea pennata. Next base: position 26,002,153 of record NC_084665.1, on the reverse strand, counting down.
CTGAGAAGATGACACTAATGCTTGCTCAAAACAAATGATTAAAGCTCCTAGAACACTTCTTGGATTAACCAAGGATGAAGTGAACACAGGAGGAGATGACTGCATGTAGTACAGACCTCTTTCTTTGCTCAGAGAAATCAATGAATCTCACTTACCTAGGACAGGAAGACAACACCAAGTCTGTAACTTTTCTTTTACAAACAGTGAAACACTTCCAGTAAGTTGAAGGCCAAACTAGAAAGCAGACTTTTCAAACCTATTACACTTCTTTATACAAGATTATTTTATCAATTACAGGGAGGCCCTTCCCATCCCTCTCCCCATAACTTTTCTCACTCCTTTGTTCACAATGAGAATGTTTTGGGTCAAGAGTCAAGGAATAGTGCGAAATATTCTTTTGATATAAATTCTTGTTGTGTAATTTGACATTAGCTACAGAGTTTGTTTTAACCTTTGTGCTGCTCAGTGTTTTGTGACCTAAACAATGTTTAAGTATCCTGTAGATCTCTTACAAATAAAATGATGTGGAAAGCTGTTAAATCTTGATAAATGGTACCTGTAGCACCAGGTTAGCTGATGCAAGGTTTTTCTACGAAACCATGCTTTACTTCTCTTCAACTCAAGTAACAGTGGTTGTTATACTGTTTTTACTAGTGTCCAGAGCAATTTGAACTAGTCTCTCTGAACCTCTAACTTATACTGAAACTTTTCTAAGCTGTAGAGCTGTGTGACAAACTATGTTTGGGGTGGTTCTTGTTTTAAAGTCCATCTGAAATATTCTCTTGAAATTTGCTTATGATGGCATTTGTCTTAACTGTGGTTCTAGTGACTTTTTTTCTATCTATCTCCCTGCAGCATGGTCAAGTAGTAGTAAAAACCTGTGCATGATTGTTTTTACCTCCTTGTCCCCACACACACTTGTATGTTTATACACAGCATGAAACTTTAATAAACTGTCATGGTAGTCTTTTTTAATGACTTAGCTTTTTTTTTTCCTTTGTCTATCACAATCCAGACAGTGATGTGTAACATCTACTGTTATTCTAGAAAAGTCTACATTATTTCTTTAGCCTACAGTCTTGAAGCAAGACACATGACAAAGGGGAATCAACTAAAGCAGATCTTAAGATTGTTAAATACCCATCTTATCTACTATTTTACAAAGCAATCTTTAAGTGCTTAGAGATCACACAATATAGCTAAGCATTAACAGGTTATGCTAATAAGAACTGAAACAAGTATCTTAACCCCTGAACATACATTCTTATGAACCAATAAACAAACACCATTAAACTGGTGACAGCACTGATTTCTACATCATGTTAAGCTACTATTGCTTTTTCCTGCCAGTAAAGCCTTGACCCTAATCCCTCATGCATTGCCATCAGAATAGGGAGGGGAGGAACTTTAGGTGACAGTTTCCTTTTGTAAAGGGAAGGAAATAATAACTGTGGTCCTTCACTAATAACAGGCACACATGAAACAGAACAAATACTTTGTTGCTTTAACTGTTTCATGTAATAACTTTCAAAAAATATATCCCCATTTCCCTGCTGATCTTTACCACTTTGAAGGATTAGGCACTTTAAGGTGTGACAGGGACACTGCTGAATAGTTGAGTATAAGCCAAATATGGAAATCATCAGTCAGCAAGTCCAAAACTTCTGCTTTTAAATTAGTGTAAAGATTCAAGCTGGCACTGTATATAATCGTTTACTGGCTTCTCTATGTAAAAGAAGCTAGAACCAATGTGAAAAATTGTTCTTTGGAGGAGTACAGCTTTAGACAAACACCCATCCAAACACTAAACAAGTAGTGTTCCAGTCAGGAGGCCCAATTCCAAGTAAAACTTTGCTACCCACCTTCCGCTGTGCTGTCGCCTGAGGCCTGGAGATAGCACAGACACCCAGTGAGTAAGCAACCACCTCTTTACCAGCAGTGCTCCGGAGCAGCAGCTGTCTCACCTTTTTCTGCACTGAGAATGACACTGCAGTCCCTCAGGCAAGCAAAGGCCCTTGCTCTTGAGACAAGTACAGGAGTTGCCACAGCTGGACAGAATTTAGCTGTAACCAGGCCTTACAAGTGTATGTTGTATCTGAGGAAGCATGTTTGCACCTACCAGCTCCAGCTTTGAGCATGTTTGGTTTAAAGTATCTAACTGGAATCCAGGGTTGAACATCTTCACTATTAATTTGACCACTACCATGAAGTAGAGGAAAGAGTCCCCAGGCACAATTAGTTACAAGAAAAAGCAATGTAAGCTGAATGGTTTGGTAGTCAGATTTTTCAATCCAACACTGAAGTACCTTTTCAATTTAACTGGCTTGCAGTTACCATCACTGGACTTCTTGATTTAGTCTCCAACCACAAAATAATCCCTGTAATAATTCCATCAGAAAAGGAAAACAAAGATGAAAATTCAGAAAATGAGACTGGAAAAGTAGAACAGACAGGAATTTCTGGACAGAGTGGCTCAGCTGAATGTGATTTCAAGAACAAGGACCAGTTTCTCCAGCACAATGATAGAAAGTCTTGCTATTTTTAAGTCAGTTTTACACAACTATCCATATGTAGTTTGACCAAGATAAAAGACCTGTAACCCCAATCAACCAGTTTCTTAGACTTAAAACAAAAGACAACTGCCAATTTCACAGAGGATGTTTATCAATGCATTATGAAAGTGAATATAAAATCCTGAATATTTAATACCTCAGAAGAGCTCTCATTTGAATACACAACTTTATATTCTTTACAACTAAATGGAAAAAAGCCTTTTCCTACTTGTTCAACATAGATGTTTTCTTTTCTTTCTATAGGAAATTTAGTTGATTTGCTATAGTGCTGCATGCCCAATAACTTTGATTTTATTTCAGGTATGTTTTAAAACATTCCAGTGGCTAGTACCAGTACTTAGGTTTTCTAAAGTTTAAGAAATAACTTCTTCACATAAATATTTTCCTTACTGTGAAAAACAAAAAACAAAAAACAAACAAAAAAAACCCAAAAAACACCTACTTCTTCTTGTGAGTCCAGTCTTGTAGCCTCTGTACTGTCTCCACTCTAGATAATTGAGGAAATCTTTTTGCAGAAGTATTTAGAGAGGTAGCTACAGAGCAACTCCTTAATAAACATTGCTTTCAACTCATTATAAAGTATGGCATGCACACAAACTCACTCCCCTTTACTTAAAGAAACACACAATTCTTAAAGAATAGTCAGTTTTACTGCAATTTACAATAAAAAACCATTTATAGCGTCTTTGTGAAAAATAATGCCATTTTGAGACTGGCACGGATGTTTTCCATTATCAAAAAGAAGCTAATGTAAACTCCCTTTTTTTTTTTTTTTTTTTTGCTTCAAGGAGTTCTTCAAGGAGTAATTTAAACAACCTTAAAAAAAAAGTCACTTTAAAAAGTCTACTTTACACAACACTAACAAATCAGCATGCAGGCAAACATATTAAAACCGGACCAGCAGTGCTTGAAATATTTTTTTTAAAATTACACAAAGATAGATGGTGATGGAAGCTTCAGCTATACAGGAAGTCCTTTAGGTATTACCGTTCAACAAGTCTGAACTCCGCTAGCAATGGCAGATGGTCAGAAGAGTTATTTTCATTAGGAAGACCATTAACAGTCCAAAGATCTTGCTCTGTTAGAAGTGCCAGCCTACCAAGAAGTTTCAGACCTCCATTGAAAGAATCCTCTGCTCCTGATAAAAGCGTAAATATATTCGTTAGTGTGGGCTAAGAAAATTGCATTCATAGCTATGCAGAAAAAGCACTACAGTATGGCAGAAGTGATCTGAAGTCATCAGTGTGATATGCCAAAGTCATCAATAAAGTAGTTTGGAAATTCCTGAATTTTTCTTTTATTTCATAGTAGGACTTCTAATGAACAGAGCTTAAAGCACTCAGAAAGACACTATTTCTCCTTATTTTAACAGGGGATGAATTGAAGTAGAAAGGGAAAGGGATTTGCCCATTATCACTCAATTGCCAGAGTGGTTTTTTTTTTTTTTTTTTTTTTTTTTTTTTTTTTTTTTTCCAGAGGGGGGAAGTAGAGGGGAGAGGAGAGGGAAAGAGGGAGGCACCTGAAACTCAAGACTCATACAGTCCAGTCCTATAGTCTAACAAAACAGCATGGCTAAACAAAGTTGAAGTTTGCAAATCTAGGGACCTTTGAGGGTTATTGCTTCACATAACATATTCTATTTCTTTATCTTCAAGCATACACTTCTCCACCAGGCAGGTCATACTGCAACTCTTGCTTACAAGGATGAAAGCTTTCTGGCACTTCCATCCCTAGTTCTTCATAAGAAATGAATCTTCCTCCAACTTTTTCTGCTACCTGTTTCTGTAATGGCCTGAAGAAAAAACATGCCATGTTCATGGAAGAGGGGAAGATGACTGACAGCATTACTATTATTACGCCTTACTATTATTACACTGTATTTAAAATATTTTGTGTCCTCATTAGAAAAAAGGAGAAAAGCAGCAGCTAAGAGTAAACATCTTTTTTCAACTCAAGAACTTCCATCAAGAATAAGATTCTTCAACAATGTGTCAAACTACATTTCTTCAGCTGCATACTTGAATGAGAGACTATTCAGCAGCACTAGCTATTGCTTTCAGAGAGCAGAGATGCTACTGAACAGGTTGAGTGCATTCATAAATAACAAAAACAGCTGCCGAAAAAGCTTTTTTCTGTATCAAAGTGACCAGCAATTTCAGAACTTCCTGGCTGGGCGTCTTCAGTACTTGCTTACCACTAGGTAGTCAGAAGATTTTCTAGTACTTTGAAACCCCTCAGACAGTTCAGCAGCTTCACTCCTTTGCCAACTGCCAGCTGCTAGACATCTAATAGGTAAGCAGCTGACATTGCTGCTTTGAAAAAAAACCCACTTCCTCCAAATATGTCCAGACAGCTCTAGAGCACAGGTCTGCCCAGCTCTTGAGCCAAATTTATCATTTTGCACAGCACACCTGCATGTCTACAAAGCAAGTTTGTTGCTACAGTTTGCTCTGTAATGATTAATGGCAGCACAGAGCATTCTGGAACCACAAAACTGAGTCCTGCAGAACTGAGGTAGCTACCAAACCCCATTTTCATGGCAAATTGTGAAAAACAAACTAAATGCTTGCCTGAGTGTAATGCAGACCGAAGCATGAAAACGTTCAAAAAAAATTCCTTGAATGAAAAGGATGGCATCCTCAGGGAATCAGCCTCATACCACACCAAAAACTTACTTGTATTGACTTTGGACTTTGAATAATTTGTATGCTAGAGAAGCCCAAAGCATCAGAAAACTGAAAATCCAGATGATTAGTTCTCATTTATCAGTTTTTAGATTAAAAAAAAAGGAGAAGTCATGTTTACTCCAGTTCTGTACTCAAACCTAGGGTGAAAAATATATTTGAAAGAAACATGTGCAGCAGAGGCTCAGCTTGTTCCTCCTGTTTAAAAAAACAGAACTTAAAACACCACACAACCCCACAAATACACAGCTTTAACACTGCTGCATAACACACACAGTGATATTGCAACAATATACAGAAGCAGGTGAATTAGGATTCAATATTCCAAGGTACTGCACTCCCTAAAATCACACAGAAGTCAGAAGGAATTCAGACACTTCTGACCTCTTAGTTTTTCAAAGCTTTTATTCCTTTATTTAAGCTTTATATTCTGCATTTTGTACTAAGTTAATTTGTTGTGCATGACTAGTAAAGCTTTCATGCATCGGTTCAACAAATTTTAAGAGTCTATCACCTGAGGTATGACAGATGAGGACTGTTTTCATTATGTGAAATGGGAATACCATCAGTGTTAATTTGCAAAGATCACAGTTGAAATCTGCACTGAGAGCAGGAATGAAATCCAGGTTCCTTTGTTATGATTTCTGCAGAGCCACTTACCTGATAACACTGCACTGTGCAACATGGAAGCCTACTGCTCAGGAGTACCCACACTAAGAGCACAAATGCTGTAGAGGATATCAGGCTTCACTGCTAACATGTGCTACCCATCAAGAATCATACCCTCACAGGTTCTGTGTCTTTCTTGCACCATCTGGTGAGCTTTAGCTGCAATTGCAACCAGAAGAGCAACAAACAGTTGTACAAGTGACTGCTCTCAGAGCAGAGGCCGCAGGGATCATTTACTTGACAAATATTTTATCAAGCTTATCTGAAAAGTAGCTTTCTAATAAACTGGTCATTTTTCAGCGTTAATGCACATCGTAAGTTGATGTTCACCATTTTGTTGATTAAATGATAAGAAATTCAGCTTTGTCATAGGTCTGGCCACTGAGGTCTCCTATGAGTTACTACTGAATGACAACAATGTTTCTCAGGTGCAACTTAGATTACTAAGCATTTTCAGCCTCCATGCTGAGACGACAACTATAAAAATGTCTTATTAGGTGACAAAGTTTGTCCTGTGCATGCAAAGAAGCAAGCCCAAATACATTTCTCAGATAACAGCTAACATTCAAAGCACCACAAACATCTGAAGTACCTGATGAAATTATTACTATGTTTCCCTTTGAACAGATTCTAGATGTTCTCTTCTAGCATTCCTGAAAATACTTAAAGTAGGTTTCCTTACCTGGCTGGGCAGCAATATCATCATTTACTGCAGAAAAGAAAATATAATCCACAGTGACAGCACTTCGGGAGTGACAGGTTGTTACTTCTGGCAGTCCAGTTTCAGGGAAGTAATGAGAATAGACTGAAGACAGTTTAAAATGGTGCTGTAATTTTGAAGACAACCTAAAACAGGAGTTAAAAAGAAAAAAGACGATTTTGCTTCTTTTTATTTGCTAGAAAGGGAATAAGCGATAAAGGAGCACTAAAAAGTTTTTGGCTACATACAAGATCAGTAATCTGGATATGCAAACTAATTTTTAAATACGTAAGTGTTGCTCTCTTGCACTCAGTCCCATCACCTTTTGTGTTGAGGGTCTAAACTTCGAGGTAGAATACAGACAACTTTGTGCCACAAAGTGGCAGATAAAAACTATAAAAGCCCATTAAAAACTTAAAAACTAAAAATGATTCATCCCTTTTTATTTTTAAATAGTTTTGTTTGTATGCAAATATGTATAATTCCAGCATTAACACACAAAGTGATAATTGACAGCCTTTTTGTTACATTTATGCCATATTACTATAATTAAGAAGATAAATAAAATAATATTTAGATAGAAATACCTAAGTGTTGGCACAGCACAGCTTAAACACTTGCAATTTCCTAAAGTCTCTGACTTAATGAAAATTGATTTTTACGTGACCCATCTAATACAACACCTATAAAATGCTGAAAATGAGTAATAAAAACTCTGATACAGTCTAGATAAACTCTGATATTGTTTTGTAATCAACTGACACTTCAGATATACAGAGGCTTCACCTCCATCTGTGCTTTGCAAGATTTCACATGTGTCCTCATTCATCAGTCTCTCCCTGGCACACTGGTAGAAGCATCTATGGTAATAGCTTGTATAAAAGGGACAAACCCTGAACTCATCTAACTTGGTCCTTCAGCATATTGGTAAATTATGTTTTTTTTTGGTTTTTGATTTTTTAAACTATAAGTATCAAGCATTTTCCATATGGCTATGCCTAATCTTTTCTCCTCTGCTCAGGCTCCCATTTGGTCTCTCCCCATAATCTGCCAGTCTATTTCTCCTCCTGTTCAGCCCATCTTGTCTCACCTGTTTTCTTTCAAATCAGCCACAAAAGGTGGAATTGCACATTTCAGCAAAAGAACTCTCTCCCTCCCAGCTGTTTGTTCCCATCAGCTTTGCAAATCACCCTTTCTCAGCTGTATCTGTCTCACAGTGCATGGCTGCATTTTAAACCTGATCTGCGACATGTCCTGGTTAAAAAAAAGAAGTATTGCTTTCAAAATCAGCATGTCACCAGCCTTATCTGAGGACAGTCAGACAAACACGCAACTGGGTACAATTTGGGTGGCAATTTCTGCTCTGTAAGTGGCTGCAGAGTAAGAAGCTCTTTTCAACTGATTCTACTGCCAAATGATACACATTATAGCTTCCATGGGCTTCTGCATCTTGTGTTTTGAGGAACTTCTTAATACACAGTTATAAGAAGTGCAGCTGTATTGAGTTAATCCAACCTGCCCTAACAGCCTGAGAATAACAAATTCTTAAGAAGGAGTAAGAACAGGACAAGCATATGGAATTACTGGTCACAGGAGACCATCCCAACTTCCAGCAACCTGCAGTTCACAATTTCCTTAGCCAATCATTGCATCCACATCTGTTAGTTAACATGCAATGAACTTTCTAAGAAGTAGTTAGGAAAGCTCACAGAAGGAAACTCCCACAACATCTTTTGGGGGATGATCTTTGCAGGGCAGTCTTTTGCCTCTTGTATATTTACTGCCCATCAATTTCTTTTGACAATTCAGTAGTTTCAGTATATTCACTACTTTTCCCTCAAACAGTATTTATCCATGTTCTCCCACCTCTTAATGATTTCCCAGCAGTTTATCCCCTCTCAGTTGTCTTTTTCCTAAGCCAAGAGACCCAACTGTATTTAGTCTCTGTTCATATAGAAGCTGTTCCAGAACTTTGATTGTCTTTGCTCCTTTATATCCTTTTCAGGATGAGTCAACAAAATTGCAAATAGCGTTCAATAAGTGGCATGCTATGCCACATATTACTATAGTCATATATGGCTATAACGTTTCCTGTATTGTTATCTACTCTTTTCTCAGAAAGACCATTACTTGCCTTTCTGATCATCAGAAATCACTACAGGTTTTAACAGAACTATCCACAGTGACACCCAAATCTCATTTCTGAGTAAAAATGGCTAACTTAGAGTCTGACATTGTGTGTGTGTGTGTGTGTGTGTGTGTGTGTGGATAGTTAGGGTAATTTCCTTCTTCTGTGCCTTACTTTACATGCCTTTACAATTTTGGTAAATGCAAATATATTCTTCCTTCCTTTCAAAAACCAAACACATTCCACCCCAGCAGTCTAATGATAGTCATTTCCTTCAGTTTAACAAGCAGACTTTCTGATCTGACTAGTTATACTGCCAAATCCTAAGTAATGTTAAAGATCTTTTTTCCTTATAAAATACTACAAGTTTCAGGGATTCAAGGATTTAAAATTTCTCCTACAGAACTCCTGACAAGGAATATTTTCTGTTCTTCCTAGTTCTTTTCCCTCTTTTATTCAAATTTCACACTGTATTGTAGGATTTTATTAGCTTCCATAAAACGGTATCTCAGAAACAGTAAAAAGGGGAGAGCTACTGCCAACATTTAAACAGCTGGACAACACTATCTTCCTATAACATGATTTCTGCAACTGGACTGAAGTTCACAGCTTTTCTATATCATCACTGTAGAGCAAGATGTCCTGCTTAGGACAAGATGTTACTAAATGTCAGAAGTATTCTTTAACAAGCAGATGGAATGTACCACAGTATCTCATCACTGCATTCTGAGATATCACCTGCAAATTCCTGCAAGAACACATACTCTTTAACTATTTCTAGTCCTAGCTATCTGATCAGCCTTTTACATAGGAGTGGAAGATGAATTTTTGCCACATGGGCAGACTGGGTTGGATAGGCACCTTGTATCCATACCTAGAATCAGACACAAACTTGGTCTAAAAACTAAACAAAAATTTCTCCAAACCCAAACAGAAGGAACCAACCAAGTGACTCTACTTTTCTACCTACAACACATACTTTTCAGATGCTATTACAATCTCTTCAGTGTTGTCCAATTTTGCTTCTGTCATCTTTTCTCCTACAAAATAAGAATATGTTCATTTCAGATTTAAAAATATCATGTAATTAAGACCAATAAAATAATAGCCTACTGTAATATCTTTAAAAACACTTTTTTTTTTGCATCAGGCAAGATACAGTTCATAAATCTAGATTAAGTTCTTGCATTCCAGTAGCAAGATTGCCTTTAAAGAGTCTTTCAAATTACCTCCCGTTTAAATTGTTGGTCTGTCAAAGAAAAAAGACAGATGAAAGATGGAAAGACAGGCAGCTACAGGAACAGGGATCACTTGCTTTTCCTATTTGTTCCATGGAACATACACACTATAATACCTAAACACTGGAGATAAGGTAGGTTCACACTGTATGCATGTGCTACATTCCACCATCTCTTTTCCCAGGCACACTGCAACTGGCTTCCATCATGCAAACACAGTAGTTCCAATATTATGCATCAGATTGAAGGGGAAAATTCTAACTTGCTAATCTTTTAAAGATTCAAATCAGCAAATACTTATGCAAACAATAAACTTCACACTCCAACAACTGTCCTCTACTAGAAATGATAATCAGTTTTTCAATGCAACCCGAGATTATCTGCAAATGATCATAAATTTCATCAGTCCAGAAACTGACCTGCATTTTCTTCTTTTTGTTGCTGTTTTATTTCATACACACAGTTTTGTGAAATACCTAATTTTTTTGGCCAAATTGGAATAGATAAGATTCTTTGTCCCCTTGGAAATTGTTCTTGTCCAGAGACCTAAGAAAAACAATATAAACTTGTTTCAAACAGAAACCTGATTAAAAGAACTTGAAACAACCGGACATTCTCTGTACTACAAAGCTTAACAGTTTAAACAAACAATATTTCCCTAGAATAAATTTTTTATACCAATGCATCAAATCTCTGTCAAAATACTCTTAATTTACACCACCTTTGCTACCCCATTGTCCTAGATAATTCTTGTGACACTAAGCTAAGAAACTGCCAAAACACTTTCAGCAATACAACAGGACTAAGAATAGACAGGTCCCTAGCAAATACTTAGTTAACTATATTCACGATATTCTTCTGCAAGGCAGTCAACTCCAAGTGGGGCTAGAAACAATCACCCTCTAGAAACAAACAACAATAGTGCTATTTTTTCTTATTTTATCATTTTATGTGCTTCACTTTTTTATATTGGATAGCATTTAACATCTCTAACAGCTACATACATGAGCTTACAAAAATACAGCTAACCTGAAATAGTTTAGGTTCAGCATCTAATCATATTTCTGCTCTTAAAATAGCTCTAACCACTGCAAATCAAAGTTTATCTAAAAAAGTAATCTTTTTAGATAGAACACAGTAGGATATTTGATTATGTAGTTATTTTCTTCTACCTGCAAGCTGTAACACTTAAGAACACAGATATAACCATCCTGTGGATAATCACCTTTCAAAAAGAACTAATTTGTTTGTCTAATTGTTCATTTCAGAATGCCAGGAGCAGGCATAACATTCTGTAAGGCACAGCTAACGAGCTTAGGTTTATTTTATTAACTCCATAGCAACTTTCACTTTGCAGCCTGCAGAAAGGGCACTAAGATGGATACTGTAAGGAAAATGACTACAAACTGATCCATAGTGTGCTAGACCATTCTGTTAAATATCTTCCTCTCTCATTATCCTTAATGTTTTTTATGAGAGAGTAAAAGCATATCCTACCTTTCCAATAGCAAGTCCTTCATAATTTAACTTTCCTTCTTTTATAAATCTGTACAGTGGAGAACCAGGAACAGAATTGAAGTCACCACAGATAATAATTGGACAGAAAGTACCATCCTTCTGATGGGCAACACTAGCAATCTCTGCCAGGAGCATGGCAAGTTGGGTCAGTTTGATGTCCCCTCGCCTTGGGTTATACAGCAGATGTGTATTGGCTATACAGATTGCAGCAGTAGTTTTACAGTGAAGTCTAGGCTGTAAAAGCAACACCAGTCCAATATTGTCCCTGTCCAAGAGTGGAATATCATGGCGAAAAAATTCCACAGGGCTTGATGAGATCAGATTAAATTTGGAAGTTTTGAAGCAAATAGCACAGCCATCAGGTTTTCTCCCTGTCCTCATCTTGTACTCACAGTGATACCCTGCAAGAAAGAATTAAAAACATTAAGATACCATTAAATAAATATAGAACAGTTTTCAAAAAATTTAGAAAGACTTCATACTACTTTTCTCCTTTGGAAGTCAATGCCCAGTCTAAAATAACAAAAACTGAGGCAAGTTCCACTGTGCCTTTCACATGGCCTTTTTCTGATACCCATCATAGACCTCTATACCTTCCACAGTAAAATTTTTTGATTACATTGTTTTGAGGAAAAATGGGTTATAATGGGAGTTATTTGGCATGACTAAGTACAAAGCTGAGAACTGTTCATAAAACAAAATTCAGAAAATATCTGTCACAAATTCCCTATAATTAACACTTAATGGTTTGACAGGAAAAAAAGAAAAAAAAAGAAAAGAATACCCAAACATCTGAGTCATAATAAAAAAAGAAAGCGTACGAAAACCTAGTTGTCACTTATACTGGATGATCTCCATTATCTCCTGTTTTCAAAGGAAAGTTGCTTGATCACCTTACTGAATTGCCATCCCAAGTTGGAAACAGCACAACAGTAACCATCCAAATTGGAATGTTAGCTAAAAAACACCAAATGGCAGAGTGCTCTGAACCTTTATGAAGTTGTTTAATGTTGTATTCTTTAAATGAGAAATTATTTAAAGGTAACTAACAATTTATATACAAACATGTAAACCTTAGCAATCACTTTATTCCATCTCTGCATACTAATATTTGACCCATTAAAAAAGGCTTCAAAATACGATTCAGCAAGAAAAGTCAACACGAGGCTTTTCTGTTCTAACTTCAATCTAAATACTACAGTAAAACTGATTCTATACCTTTCGTGATGTGTAAGTGTCTAAATACTTTTCTCTATGTGGAAAAAACTAAAACAAAAAGTGGAGTTGTGTACTGAAGTTTATTCTAGGTTTATAACTGTTGTTACCACAACAGTTCAAGAATATTACTGCAAAGCATTGCAATTGAGTATCTATTCCAACAGTACCTAGTTTTGCTTTTCTAAAAATGCCTCTCCACAGCCCATGTCACATGGATTTGTAAAGTACAGCTCCCTGAAACAGACTGAGCTGACTTCAGAGCTCAGAAATGCCTGAATAGAGAATTCCTGCTCTTTTCTTCCAGCTCCTGGCCATACACTCCTGCCACTTGTGTGCTAGCATGAACTACTTTACTTCATTAAGCCTGCAGAAAAATAACCCAGGAAAATAAAGTGAGACTGGACAGTCTTCTGCTGGGCTAGTGGATTTAAACAATGTAGAGGTGTAGTGAGTGCCCAAACTAGCCCAAGAGAAGGGGCAGGGCATACATCTGGGAGCAAGGGAGGGGAAGGGGAAGGGGGAAGAGTTAGAGCGAGCTCCAGATCCTTTTTAGCAGTAGGAAACTCAGTTGCCCACAGGAACCTGGCCTTACAGTGCTATATCACAACACATCAGGCCCATTTAAGTCAGTACCACATTACTCTGCCTTCTTTACAAACACTCAGTCCTGGGAGCTAGACTGTCAATTAACCAAGAAAGGAAAATCTTGGGCCAATGCTGCTTCTTGAACTGGCTTGTCCTGGCATCAGAAAAGGATTAGCCCTTGGACTTGGGAGTGAGAAGAAGTGAAGAGCAGAATAGATTTAGATCAGTTTAAATTGCCATGGAATCACACCCTTGTATGTTCCTTACAATAAATACATACATAACACACATACGTGTGTTTATACATATATAATATACACACATACACATATATATGAGAGCTATTTAGGCTGAATGGAAGTACTCAAACACTACTATAAATTGAACACAAATTAAATTTAGTGCTGATATCAGAAGATTTCAAGCCAAGAAAAAGGAACTCCAGAGAAGCTATCCAATAGGAGTACTAGGAGAAAATACTAAGGTAGTTTCAAGAGTGTTTGATGAATTATGAAAGGAAGTGTACAATACTGTAGCATGGCATAGGAGGGGACTTGATTCTATGAGTAAGAGATTCTTTCTGGGGAAAAAAAGCACAAGGATGGGTAGAGAAGACAAAGTATTGGTCATAGAGATTCATCATACCCAGGGACTCCAGACTTGACTTGATCTCTGTTCTATAATGGTCTTCTTGGACTTCCTGTAAACAAAGTACCTAAGGCAAAAGTTTACAATTGAAACATATTAGTAAGTACATCAAAATATTAATTCATGTCTCAGTTGTCAAGTTTTTTTTTTCTTTTTAAAAAAGAGATTTCAGAAGTTTTTTGCCTTAATAATCCTGTAAAAGGATTCACCAAACTCTTAACGGTCTGAAAAATGACTGATGCAAGAACCTTATTGACTTGACTTCATTATTAAGTGTTCTAGAAAAACAAACAAACAAACACCATGTAAAGCTGTACAAGCAAAGGGATTTTTCAAACCCTGACTCAAGCAGGAGTTTAGAAGCACGTCTTTGGTAGAGAAGGACAGAAAACTTGATCATAAGCCAAATGATAAAGGGGCAGAGAGAAGACAACGCCTAAGAGGAACACTTCTGGATCAGAGTCTCCCTGGAAGGCATGCTACTAACAGCTGCATTTTTCTCTTAACTGTGAACATTAATCATAAGGAAGCAGAGAACCACTGTCACTTGAGACCTTATGTGATCAAAAGAGTAGGTAAAGAATTTTAGTTTGTCTGCCTTCCAAACAAAGGATTCACACACAATAAGTTCCCCATTACCCAGTCTGACAAACAGCTCTAAGGGATTAGTAGCCAGATTTTAGAAAGGGACTTTTGATTCACTGAATTTACTGACACATGGTGTTATGACTACCTAAAAAAGTACTAAGTCACAAAGTTGCACACTTCAAAGAAAAAATGCTGGCACCGACCATTGCCTTAATTTGACTGTCTTGTACACAGGCATACTACTATTCCTTCACAAAAGCATGGGGTGCAAGATAAGTATTTGCCAGTGGTGATGATCTGTTAAGTCTTGTGCTCTCTTCATCCCACTAAATAACATATAACTTAAGGAAAAAGAGACAGCCTCCAGCTCTTGAGGTTCCTAAGCCATATAGTGTCAGAAGGTGAGACCATTGTGGCAAGAGGTGCTCTGTTCTCCTTCTCTAAGGATCCATCATTAGCACCTGCTGAAAACATGACACAAGACTAGGCAGATCTTTGGCCTACACAAATACGGCTATTCTTCTGTTCAGTGCCTTATTTACAGCATTCTATTCAAATGCATCCTAGGCACAGACTGGAAAAGACCTGGGAAAGAAAGTGTATTTGATGTTATATATATATAAAAAAAAAGTTACAGTGTATCAACAGACTGTCAAAGTTATGTCAAAAGGACCATCATTAGGAATTACGGACAAATAGAAGGCAGCTACGAGCAGTATATACTTTACAGCTGCATTTGCTGTAAGTTTAGATTACAGAGAAAACACTAATTGCTTAAGTATAAATCAAAACTACTGACTTAATCATGATATAACTGAAGACTCAGTTGGATTCACTGCTTACTAAAATAAGCAAACAGCAAGAATTTGCTACGCCATTTATAGCTTCCTGAGAAATACCCACATGTTCATTTTCTACTCACATCTGCATCCAATTGTTTGATTTCTTGTAGAATGTTGGGAAATCTGTATGTCCAGATTAATAAGGTCTGCCTGCAGTGTTTATACAGGTGGGAGTTATCTTCTAACAGATTCTGTGAAAGGATATTGTAGGACATGACTGTAAAATCAAATTTTGCCTCACTTTCTCTATTGCTTTGGTCAGTTGCTTTATTTTCAAAAATCTTCATTGTTCTACTATGCTGACAAAAATATTCCCAGTGTCTTTGGATTGCTCCTGTTAAAACACACGAAACAGAAAACAAGTTATGTGATATGCTATATTACTTCTTACTGCTCTTAGAACTCATTCTACAGATCAGTATTTGCCTTTCAGATTGCTTAAGCAAGTTAAAAAACTCATTTGATTAGTAGTGCTTTAGACCACCTGTTCAGTATGAACTATTTATGAGTATCAGTAAAAATACACAGCTCAAGACCATTATATATCTCGCATTTTAAACTGCTTTGAAATTAGGAAACTGGTATGTTCAAGGGTGATTATTACAGTCACACTACACCATCCTGCTCCATGTAGAAATGCTGTCAAACTGGTAAACCAAATCTAGTCTGTGACATACTTTTATGCTACTTTCGGTACTAACTCCTCAGTCGAAATTGGATATGACAGTCTGGAACACACCCTTTAGAGCAGCATATACCCATCTTCTTGATCCCTACATCCATGTCAGAGAAAGGGTGAGGACTAGAGGCTCACCTTTTCTCTGTGCATAGTCTAATGAATTCAACAACAAACCCCAAAAATGTCCATTTAGGGATCCCAAAACAGATATTAAACCTGGATTTCCCTCAGTGAAGTTGAGAAACCAAGATCCATAAATCTCAGAATTAAAAAGAACTTCTGAAGAGGTTTACTTTGTCTTTCTGCATACTTACTTTCATATTTATTATTTTCATGTGAAAGTTGAAAAGCATGTATCTGCACATCATTAAATATCCAACTATTTTTCAAATATTTATTTCTACAATTTATATAATTCATGACCAAAGATGACTTCCAGCAATGCCCCAAATCATCTGAGAGTATGCTGAAGTCCAGTTATCTGCATTATCAACTAGTGGCAAACTGAAGCTATAGGTGATCCTATCTGCTCCGAGTATTTCTTTTTATACCCAAAGGTACAATCTTCTCTGACAAGCAGGTAGTAAATTTCATCACTGTGCTCAAGTTATTCAGGACTTTACCTAGCATTTGTAATGAATATAGCAAGGCTTTAAATAGTATTTTTACAACAGTAGAGAGGCTGCACTGCTTCCCAGCAAGTATCTTTAATTATTGACATCTTACAATGTGTAAAAAAAAAATAACTAGGAAGGTTTATAATACTAACCACTCTCTCAGACAAAGGCATATCAAGATGTACTTGCTGAGAGGTTTAAGAAAGGACAGAGCAACCTCCTTTCCTTCAGCTCCTGAAGATACATATGAGGTTTCTGTGCCTTCAGGAACTTCATTTTTATGCACTTGTGTGCCCCAAAATCCTTTTGCAATGCTGATAGCATTTGCCCTTCTCAGTCTCAAAACAATGTCCAGTTTATTTTGTTAAGGAAGTGATTTATGCAAGAAGGCCCGGATTGCAACTGCGCCCCTCTGGTTTTTTTCCCCTCCACCATAGACAAAACTGTTAATATCCACAATAGTCAGTAAAACATTTGGATGCTCTGTGGAGGATTATATGGGTGATAAATTAAAGATGACACTTTCAAGTTTCATAAGAGTCTGTTATAGAGCTGGGTAAACATCTTCATGCTTCTTACTGCATTTATCCGGATAAATACATTTGCTGGTTGCTCTGTCAGACATGGTACAGAACTTGCTCAAATGCCTGTGGCAAAGCACAGTGATAAAAACAAAACACAAAAATCACACTGGAAACAACATTATGTCTCAGTTATCCATTAATTCTCAGTTAGTATCTAGAACACGGATAACTCAACTGGCTCTGAAAGAAGCCAATTCAGGTTCAGCAGGGCTTATGAGCTCAAGTATAGTGCAAGGACTTAAGCTATACAACTTCCAGGGCCAATTCAGCTCTGAAAGCAGTTTAGCTGAATCTTTTGCTTTAAAAAGAATTCACAAGCTAACAGACCTGAACTGGGAACACATCCTGGAGAGAATCTGAATCCGTTTGAATCAAACATAGGACTCCTCAACAGTACAATCCCTGGCATGTGATCTTGCATTCATTTTGTGAATTATCTCAGTTTGTGCTATGCTAGATGATGCATAATTGACTGTTTAACCGACAGACTGCTTGATAGCATGCACACACATGCAGTTTACAGAGTAAATAACAACATAAAACTGTAACACTCCCTCTCTTTTAAGAGAGGCTCTCTGTTGCAAAGCAAAACAGAGATAGAACTCAAAAGATGCAGGTAATACAGCTTATAACTTGTTAGAAGTATTTAGTATTACAAATTAGCAAGTAAACAACATTTTTTACCTCTCTTTTTGGTACAGTTTTGTTCATTCTGCACTACAGAAAGACACAATGCTTCCTTCTGATGAGAGCTGCTTGTTTCTTCTTCAGGAGTTGAAGTATCATGCTGGCCACTGAGTTTTCTCTTTTTTGTAGATGGTTCTTCTCCCTCAGATTTCATATTGGAATTAGATAGATGAAAGCAACAATTCTGTGTGAAGTTATCAAGCTGCCAATTTGAGTTCTGCGATTGTCTCCAAGGTCCAAAAAATGGAGGCAACCTCCAGTTTGCTGAGAAATCAACTGGAACAGGAAGGGGAAATGAAGCCCAGGGATAGTGTCCAGCCCATCTCATACAGTTGAAAACTGGGCTGTTCCAGGTAAACACTTGAGAACTATTCCAGTGGGCAATCCAGTCTCTGCCCAGCCTCTGCATTTGACGGGGCAGCATGGAGTGTCTGTTAAATAAAGGATAATTTTTATTACTTAAAATGCAGCTACATCTATCTGTAACCCACTGTTTGTGGATGCAAGTCATCTTGGTTATGATTTATAAGTTTTATTCTTTCCTTAAAGTAACCTGTACAAGATAATGGATATTATTTTCCTATTAGTTCTGACTCAGCTACGCAGGATAAGAATTTAATGTAACTGGAATATGTAGAAATTTAAACCTTTACCTAAAAGATCTGCAAAGTGGGTCTTTGCAAACTGATCTTGTACTTTCTTCCCCCTCCCTTCAGCTTTACAAATAATGCCATTTAGTTTTCAAACTCCATCCATATGACTATTTTCAGTTTACCCTCTCCTCTGCCTTGTTGAAATCAACAAGCTCCTCTTTCAAGCACTCAGCAGAAAGACCTCTACAAAAAGTCATTTTTGCATGCTGCATGCTGTTTGAAAGAATCAGAAAATCACTTTCCCCCAAGAAGTCACAAGAGCATTTAACGAGCCACTGACTTCACAAGCCAGAAGGTCAACTAAACACTAAGCACAAGACAGGGAGATGGAGGGTGCTAACGCTGTCTCCTTTGCTGACACCAGTGTATATATACAACTCTTAACTATTTGTATTCTTATTTCTGTTTTCCAGGTGGAAAAAAAAAATGTAAGTCAGTGATTAGAACCATGAAAGTGATTTTTTTTTCCCCAGCAGAAAAAAACCCTCTCACTCTCAGCAACGATCACAAACCTAAGCAACATCACTCAGTCTCAGCTTCCTCACTGGTTAACTCAGCTTCACTGCGAGTTCAGAAGCAATGAATGTCAAAGCTAGATGTGCCAGTTGAATTAGAGCCAGAGCATCCTAGTTTTCATACCGTGTGGTAAATAAGCAAAAAAACAACTTTGAGAAAAACCAACCTGTCCTGAAACAGCAGTTTTCACTACTGTGCACTAAAGTAGTCCCACAATCTCGTAAGAAAAACACGTGCCACTGCATTACAGCAGGGTGATGCACACCGAGTGCAAGAGGTACCCCCTCTCTGCAAAGCCTTGTTGCAACCCTTGTTTACGGAAAACAAGCGTCTTTCAGACTGCCTTAATTTTGACCCGCGGCCTCTCAAAAGCAGTGTGACACAAATGCCTTCCTATGATGATCTGCAAGCTGCAAAGAAAAGCTCAAGCCTACACTTAACGCTCACTAACCGCTGCCTAGCTGCGAACAACGGGGCTCACTGTAAATAAATCCGACTGCGGCCCGCCCCCGCCTCCCTCGGAGTCCAGCGCCGGGCATCGCCCGCAGGAAGGCCCCGGCCGGGGGCTCTGCTCCCGCGGCGGCGCCGAGCAAGGGGCAGCCGCGCCCCCGCCCCAACCGTCACTTATGGCCGTTAAACGCTCGCGGGGCCGCGCCGGGCCGCCTCGGCGTCCACCGGGCCCAGGTCCCCCGCCGGCGCACGGCCCGGCCCGGCCTGCGCTACGCCGCCGGGCCCAGCGCCCCCCGCCGCGGCCGCCGTTACCTCCCGGCGGGCCCGGGCCCGGCGGCTCGGGGTCCCGCTAGCCGCTCCGCGCAGCCCCGGCGCCCCCAGAGGGGGTCATCCCAGGGCAGCGCCAGCTCCGCCCGTCGCCGCCGCGGCTCCCACGCGCGCGCGCTCACCTATGGGACTTGCAGCCGTAGGACCGCCCGCTGCCGCCATCTTTGTTCCGGGAGGCCGGCGCCCGAGCAGCGCCGCCATCTTGGATCACGGCGAGGAGTGCCGCGGCGCAGGGCAGAATGAAGCCCCGGGAGCCATCTTGGCTGAGGGCAGAGCGGGGGGCGAGGCCCGCCCAATAACGCTCGTCCTGAGCGGGCGGGCTGTGAGCTCTCTGCTGCGCGACCAAAATGTGGTTTGGGCTGCTGGATTTCTTTCTTTTTTTTTTTCTTTTTTCTTTTTTTAATGGATATACCACTGTATTAATGCGGCACTTTCCATAAGTGATCTTCTCCTGAAGATACTAGCGTTACAGTTTGTCCCTGTAAGGTATAAAGCACCTCAAGGAAGAGAAGCAGTTGACTTCCTCTCCATGAGTGCTTGCCTGCAGGAGCAAGGTGCTGTTTCAGTATGGTAGCACCACATTCGCCATTTACTGAAAGATAAAAGCTGTCACCTGAGAATATATTTTAATTCTCTCACATTAAAACGCACCTGAGCTGCTTTGTAAAGTGTTCCATGTAAGTTAATGCTCTTCTATGCAAATATGGGAGACCTGATCCCACAAAATGGGTAGGAGAACTACCTGCTTAGGAGTCCCTGCAGAAATACACAGTTAGTTACTTCCCAGCTGCATAAACAGCCCATTTTAGTTCTGTCTGTATTTCACTAATAAGCAGTTAACTGCTTCTGTGAGCTCCTTTGAGGACAAAGTAAATGCTGGCTCTGTGTACTGTAAGAAAATGTAATATAAAGCATATGAAATACAATAGTGCTGAATGTTGCAGATCCTGTGCAGGAACTGCAATCAAGTAAAAAATTATTTCTCCCTATTCCTCTTATTTGTTTCATATAAGTGACTTTAAATGGTTTAAGGTGAAGAAAGATATGCTGATAAACACAAAAGCTTACTGTGCTACAGATAAAATAGAAGGTAAATAAAAGATTAACCTATCAATATGATGGAAATTGCTCCGCAGTTATTCATTCTGCTATTATTTTTTGCCTTGATCTCAGAAGGCCTTACTATAATATAAACACTTAATTGCAGATTGTTTACCCTCCCTTAATTATTATTTTATATATCTAGGTTGCCTACACTATGTTGAGTGATATTCTTCAAGTGAGGTCTCTCCAAGTCAACTATAAGCCAAATATTTTGAGTCATTTGTGTTTTTGAAACTCCCTGCTGACTCACTGGGGGATGTTGTGATTGATTATACTGAACATAAGAACAGCCATGGTGGTTCAGATCAATGGTCCTCCAAACTCTATTTCCTACTTTCAATAACTGGTTGGCAGCAGATGCCCAGAGACATGCAAGAACTGGGCAAAACTCACCAGAATATTTCCCCTGCTTCTAGCTAGGAATATTCCCCTGCTTCTAGCTAGCAGTAAGGCAACAAGCAGGATTGCAACCCTGGACTTCAGGCGAGCAGACTTCAGGCCCTTCAGAGACCTAATTGGTGGACTGTCATGGGTTAAGGCCCTAGAAGGAAAGGGGGGGGTCCAGGAGAGCTGGCCAGTATTCAAACATCACTTCCTCCAAGCTCAAGAGCGATGCATCCCTGTGAATAAGAAGTGCAGCAAAAGGGTCAGGAGACCTGCATGGGTGAGCAAGGAGCTCCTGGCCAAATTCAGACAGAAGAAGAAAATACACAGAATGTGGAAGAGAGGACAGGCTACTTGGGAGAATTATAGGAATGCAGTCAGAGTATGTAGAGAGGCTGTGAGGAAGGCTAAGGCCCAGTTGGAACTGAGTCTGGCAAGGGACGTTAAGGACAACACGAAGGGCTTCTTCAAATACATCAGCAGCCAGAGGAGGACTAGGGAAAATGTGGGCCCACTACTGAATGGGGTAGGGGTGCTGGTGACAAGGGATACAGAGAAGGCAGAATTACCGAATGCCTTCTTTGCTTCAGTCTTCACTGCTAAGGACAGCCCTCAGAATCCTGTAGCCTGGACGTGAGAGAGAAAGTCTGGAGAAGGGAGGACTTTCCCTTGGTTGAGGAGGATAGGATTAGGGACCTTCTGGGCAGGCTAGACATCCACAAATCCATGGGCCTGGATGGGATGCTCCCATGGGTACTGAGGGAGCTGGCAGATGTTGTTGCCAGGCCGCTTTCCATCATCTTTGAAAGGTCCTGGAGAACTGGAGAGGTGCCTGAGGAGTGGAAGAAAGCCAATGTCACTCCAGTCTTCAAGAAGGGCGAGAAAGAGGACCCAGGCAACTATAAGCCAGTCGGCTTCACCTCCATCCCTGGAAAGGTGATGGAACAGCTCATTCTGGATGTCATCTCCAGGCATATGGGGGAAAAGAAGGTGATCAGGAGTAGCCAGCATGGATTCACCAAGGGGAAATCCTGCTTAACCAATCTGATAGCCTTCTGTGATGGAATGACTGGCTGGGTAGATGAGGGGAGAGCAGTGGACGTTGTGCACCTTGGCTTCAGCAAGGCTTTTGACACTGTCTCCCATAACATCCTCCTAGGCAAGCTCAGCAAGTGTGGGTTAGATGAGTGGACAGTGAGGTGGATTGAGAAATGGATGAAAGGCAGAGCTCAGAAGGTTGTCATCAGTGGTGTGGAGTCTAGTTGGAGGCCTGTGGCTACTGGCGTTCCCCAGAGCTCAGTACTGGGTCCCGTCCTGCTCAACTTTTTCATCAATGACCTGGATGAGGGGACAGAGTGCCTCCTCAGCAAGTTTGCCAATGATACCAAGCTGGGAGGAGTGGCTGACACACCTGAGGGCTGTGCTGCCCTTCAGAGAGACCTGGACAGGCTGGAGAGTTGGGCAGAGAGGAACCTCATGAGGTTCAACAAGGGCAAGTGCAGAGTCCTGCACCTAGGGAGGAATAACCCTGGGCACCAGTACAAGCTGGGGGCTGACCTTTTGGAGAGCAGCTCTGCAGAGAAGGACTTGGGAGTGCTGGTGGATGACAGATTGACCATGAGCCAGAAATGTGCTCTTGTGGCCATGAAAGCCAAGTGTATCCTGAGGTGCATTAGGAAGAGTGTTGCCAGCAGGTCGAGGGAGGTGATCCTGCCCCTCTACTCAGCCCTGCTGGGGCCTCATCTCGAGTACTGTGTCCAGTTCTGGGCTCCCCAGTACAAGAGACACATGGAGCTACTGGAGAGAGTCCAGCGTAGGGCTACAAAGATGATCAGAGGGCTGGAGCACCTGCCCTGTGAGGAACGGCTGTGAGAGCTGGGCCTGTTTAGTCTGGGGAAGAAAAGACTGAGGGGGGATCTTATCAATGTGTACAAGTACCTGAAGGGAGGGCGTCAAGAGGACAGGGACAAACTCTTTTCAGTTGTCCCATGTGACAGGACAAGAGGCAATGGGCAGAAACTGAAGCACAGGAAGTTCTGCCTGACCGTGAGGGGAAATTTCTTCACTGTGAGAGTGATGGAGCCCTGGCACAGGTTGCCCAGAGAGGTTGTGGAGTCTCCTTCTCTGGAGATATTCAAGGCCTGCCTGGATGCAACCCTGTCTAACATGCTCTAGGTGACCGTGCTGAGCAGGGAGGTTGGACTAGATGATCTCCAGAGGTCCCTTCCAACCTTACTGATTCTATGATTCTATTTTCAGCTCAGTAGATTTCCTGAGCCTGTTATGTCTGTCTCTTTAGTAACTCTGGATGGCTCTCTCCCCCAAGTACTTGAACTTGTGACCTCTTTTATCAACAACATCTTTTGACAAGAGTCCTGCAGGTCTAGCAATCCTTATGTGAAGAACAATTTTATTTTTTTAGACCTGGTTCCTACCAGTTTCATTGGGCTCTGGTTCTTGTGTTAAGAGACATTGAACAGTCCATCCCTATCTACCCTCTCTATGCCACTTGTGATTTCATAGATCTCTCATTCCCCTTCTTCCAGGCTGAACAGTCCCAGGCTACTTAGTTGTTCCATATGAAGATGCTATTCGATATACCTGATCATTTTTACTGCCCTTCTTTTGATATTTTTTCCTGTTCTAATATATAGGTATTCTTTATCAGATAAAGGAGAGAGAACTGCATGCAATATTAAGTGTGGTCCAATCATGGATTTATGCAGTTACAGCATACTGTTTTCTGTCTTGTTCTATACTCCTTTCCTTACAATTCCTAACATTTACTTTCTCTTTTGATTACCAAGCATGAAGATAATTTTTTAAAGGAACAGCCTACTGTAACTCCAAGATCTTGCTCCTGAGTGATCAACATGGAGTTCATCACTTCATATGTGACACTAAAGCATTTACCCTCATGTTACTTTGCATTTATCTAAACTGATTTTTTTCTGTCATCTTACTGCCCATTCAATTTCATAAAATCCTGCCACAATTCCTCATAATTTGTCCTTGTCTTTACTACTCTTGACAGTTCTTTTTCAACCTACTTCTTGATGCCTCATCAATATCGCTCATGCATCTGTTGAACAGCGCAGACCCTGATGGAACTACACTGGTGACCACCCTGCACTGAGACAGTTCATCATTTATTCTTACCCTCTGTTTCCTATCTTTAACTAGTTATTATCCATGCAAGGATCTTCCTGTATATCCTATAGCTACTTAGTCTCCTTAAAACTCCTCTCCTTTAATAAGTGACTTTGTTGAAAGTCTTTCGGAAATTCTGGTATATAATGTCTACTGCATTCCCTTATCCATATATTTGTGGACATCTTCAGTGAACTCCAGCACAACTGCAAGGCAGGACTTCTGTTTATTGGAGCAATGTTGACTCTTCTGTATATATCCATGTCTGCTTATTCCATTCTTTGACATCTGCTTATTTCATTCTTTGTTGTAGTCTCCACTAAATTGTCTGGAACATATTACAGGTGAAATACTAAATCTGTAGGCCTTTCAGGTTTACCTGAAAAAATCAAGATGCAGCGCTGGATCATTTAAGTTTCTGAGTGTAGTCCATTTTAACTATAACATTATTTTTAAGTGTTTTCCCATATTTTAAAAATATGACCTACGACTAGTAAGCATCATAAACAAAAGGCTCTTTCAGATGTTCTTGAGGCTATCCCTTATGGAAAAAAAAATGCAAAGGCTTTATTAAAATGCCTTTTTCGATGGGTAAAAAAATATTCAGTTCAGCAAGCTAACACAGGATTCAACACAAATACCCTGAATCACCTCATTACATGAAGGGAAACTACAAAATGAGAGTAAGTTACTCTCTTTGAAAATTAGAACACACAATCACAGAAAAAAATAAAATACATGCTATTGAAAGATACCTGTTACCAATATTGCACTATCTCTAATCTGTAAATGAGATGTACTCAACTCAGTTGAGAGATTCCGGTCCAGTTTTTAACAAAAAGGTATGTAGAAACTGCCATCCTTCTAGGAGTCTTAGAAAGACCATAGGCTGAATAGGCACAGAGGTGGAACTCCTCAAATACAGGTTGATATAAACTAGCAGAAGAAACTCCTGGGAAAAATGTCACTAGAATAAATTGATATTAAGAGTATCAGAAGGAAGGTAAAAAAACAATGCTGTGCAATGAAAAACACAGATTTATTGCACAGTTCCAGTAGGCTAATACCATGGACAGCTTATAAAGGAGAAATATAATGCATAAGCTAAGGCTACACTGTACCTTACAACTAAGATTTCTCATGACTACTTCTTAGCTGAACTTTTGACTTTCTCTTCTTGCATTCAGAATCCCTCCTTCGAAGAACACACATGGTTTGCCCTGGAAGCTCCCCTTTAGGTTGTCATGGTAATGTCAGCCCTGTTCCCAGAACTCCCAGACCACCACTGATTCATTTTCACAAATGAACACCAGTGAACACTTGAGATTGGAGTGCATTATTAGAATAATTAACAAGCAAATTATTTTTATCTTTTTCAAAAAGTATGAGACTTCTATTTACAAGTTGAGTAACTGAAGATACTGCTTATTCTCTCCTCCTCCCATCCAATAACTAAAGGTAGGCAGCATTTTAAGATGGATTTTTTTTTCTCAGAAGATGCTTGAGTTAGCTATTTAAATGAGATCTATTATATCATCCATCAGGAATTAATCTATAATGGCTTCAGTCCCACTAATTTTTGTTTATATCACTAAAACCTCAGAACAATAACATCTTAAGAAATGTAATAAACAAGTGCTGCTTCATAAGCATATTTATACTAGCTGTGGAAGTAAAAGACAATCAAAAACTAACTGCACTTTTACTAACCACTATCCTAAGGTGAGAACAAAGGAAGAATCCCTGAACTTCGTATGAACTCACCAACTATTGCCTGGCATCCCAGGAATTCAAACTGGATAGAACTGGCTAGAAGTTGCAGAGTTTTCCAGTGGAAAATTCCATTTTCTTTGTTCTTTACCTTGGATGTATAGCCAATCAACAGAATGTTAGATAGTAAGTATACCAACCAAAGAAACATATATAAGTCGCTCACTTACGCTGATTGGGAAAGCCTCTGCCTGATCTGTGTATTGAACATGCTTCTCCTGCAGCTGCCGGTGTGTGTGTGGGAGAATAAAGGCTCTCTATAAACTAAATTAGGACAAGCGGAGTTTTTCTACAGCAGTTCTGGTGCTGTGACTTGGATCCTCCAGAAGCTGGTATCACGTGGAAGGATTGCAGGCCACCCCTACTCAAAGCCCAGGCACCATAAAAGAAGGTAAGAGACCTTTCAAATCTCTATATTGGGAATTTGAGTGAGGATTGCCTGTAGGCTTCCAGACAATCACCAGACAAGCGAGGATTCATATTTTTTTAAGGGGCAGTGGTCACGTGCGGCGGAGCAGGCAGCAGGTACAGCATGAAGCCAGGCAGCGGTGGGGCAGGTGTGCCCCAGTTCCTCAGCAAAATCTGGGCACTGGTGGAAGATCCCCAAATCAACGCGTTCATCTGCTGGAGTGCAGATGGGCAGTTTCAACATGCTGGATGAAGAGAGTTTTGCTAAGAAGATCCTCCCCAAGCACTTCAAGCACAACAACATGGCAAGCTTTGTGAGGCAGCTCAACTCCTATGGCTTTCATAAAGTTATGCAATATAAATCAGGCTCAGCTAAGCAAGAACAATGTGGTTCTAGCAAATATCAACATCCCTTTTTCAGAAAAGGCCACGAAGAGTTGTTGTCAAAGATAATGAGGAAAGTGCCTTTACCTCGAATAGAAAATGGTAAGATTGATCCAGAAGAGATCCACAAGATGTTAGCAATAATTCATTAGGTGCAAGGAGAACAGGATATAACAGCTT
The DNA here is from genome assembly GCF_028389875.1 of Rhea pennata. NCBI lineage: Eukaryota > Metazoa > Chordata > Aves > Rheiformes > Rheidae > Rhea > Rhea pennata. The sequence continues at coordinate 25,974,869 of NC_084665.1, read as the reverse complement.
CCACGCTTGAATCATTAAAATGGGAAAACAAAGCCCTTTGGAAGGAAGTTCTTGATCTTAAACGGAAGCAAACCCAGCATCGACAGCTCTGTGACACAAATATTGCATCACAGCGTTATAATTTAACTATGGGTCTGCCACAAAAACAGCTTCTTATGATAGAGAGCACAGGAGACTACAATCAACAGTCTATTAAAGAACTAGTTGACCAGAGCCAGACTGTGGAAAATCAGTGTGATAGGACAGGAAGTAGGAGCAAATCTGAAGTTAGAGTCAATGACCTTGAAGATCAACTAAGAATTCAAGCAGACCCATCCCAGATGTGGACAAGGATGGCTGAAGACTGCTCAAAAAACTTCCATACCACTGGCGCAAGCATAGACTCCATCAAGAAAGATGCAGGCAGAACTGATGCTGCTTCTAACTTCATCTGGATCAGCAAGGCAGGCATTAAGTCAGAACCCTTTGACATGTCAGTGAGTGTTGTATCTAGGTTTGGATCCTCTTTGGCAGAATGCTCAGGAAAAATACATCCATCTGATACAGACTGGGTACTCAAACATCGCAACAGAAATTGTGAAAATCTAGAATATTTAGAATCTGAAAACAGTGGATTAGACATAGGAGCAGAAGATTACAGTTCTGTCTGCTCAGATTCATGGCATGTTGAGAAGAAAAATTAATCACTTTTCCATCCAAAAAACTGAGCAGCACTTGAATCAGATGCACAACGACATCGTAAAACTAACTGAAAGAGTATTGGCTTTGGAAGAAAAGTCTTTTCGGAAGCACTCTGAAATTTCATCTACCTTGGCTACTCTAGCCAGTTTCATCATGAACAGAGAAAAATCTCAAAGGCGGTCCCAAGCTCAAGGAGGATTAACTGAAAGCTAGGCATCTTAGGGCCACTTTTAATTTAAGGAGATCTTAATATGTGCAGAGTTTGGACTACTAGGAAGAGTCTCTCAGGTATTTAAATGGCACACGGCTTTTTTGTTTTTCTTTCCTAAGATGACAGATATGCTTCAAACTTGACTAAAGTGCTATGCACAGCATTTGATACTATAAACATTCCAGGATGATTTACCTGTGGTCTTCTCTTCCAGAGGCAAGGTACATATATGCAAGCTATGTGACTGATTTGTCTTTTGCCTTCATAATGATCAATACAGACAAATCAATGATGATAACTGCAAAAAAAAGAAATGCAAAAAAGAAAAAAAGAGAAGAGAAAAATAAACAAAATAAAAGAAAGGAAAAGAAAAAAAATAGTTAAAAATGGTGCCCAAACACTCAAATCACTACTTATCCCATCAAAAGGTATACTGGCTTAGTATACCTATACTAATTGTTCTCCTAAGACTTGTGCCTTTTTAGATAAATGAAATTTTTACACAAGTTGACCTTTTGAACAACTCCATGAGAAGGATCCTTTGATATGAAAACTGTGTATTTAAGGGGGGGCACAGGAAAAAAAAAATTAGGAACTAAAGTGCCTCAGAAACAGTGAGATGCTTTCTTTGGCATGAAAAAGCTACACAGTTACAAGTACAGTATGAACATGGAATGAATAGGCTGGCTTCAGGACAGTTCTGAAACCACCCCAAGCTGCTCACGAGCCACACCACCAATGACTGGCATAACTCAAATGCATGGGTGTATGGTGGAGGTTTTGTCCTTCACTCCTTAACTGCCAATTATCCCTTTTCCTCTCCTGCCTCTGGGTCCAGCAGGAGCCTCCTTGGGTTCTGTCATTAAAGACCCCAACCTCTGCCAACACGGTGGGCTCAGGCTAGACATAGTGACCAGGAAGATCCTTGTGTGTCTTGTCTCTTGCCTTGAAATGGGAACCAGATAGTCGAAAGAAATCCCAATATCCCAAAGAGACTGCAGCATAGGACATACAAGTACTCCAAAACATGGGGGTATTTAAATAAATGAAGTTTCTGTGCCAGCTTCATGGACCTGTGACCTTGTTGAACTATTCCAGTACCATGCTTGGTGCTGTACAGAGGCTACTTGTTCTACCCTTAAATGTTCTGACTTTCCTGCTTTATCACCTTTTGAGGAAGTAATAAATGTCTTTGGCATAATCGGGCTGCCTATTTTACATTCTCTTTCTGAGCCAAGTACTGTCTCAAATGGTTCAATTTCTGCACAGCATGCCTTTCACTAAGTCCCTCTACTCCTGTTAATCTTTTTGGAAACGATCTTTTGTGCAGGCTTGGGTGTATTATCTATTGTTCCCTGGATGGTGAATTCCTGAAGGTTCCTGTACACCAGAAATGGCAATTCCTTGCCATATTACATCATTATGATGATTCAATGGAAACAGGACCTTCCTCTGAATGTGAGGATTCAACAAATGACCTATTAAATCGACTTCTGACGTGATTACAGTCCACTCGCTCTAACAAGATGTGACATCAGCACAAGTGGCTGAACTTACTGCTTTAACTTGTGCCTGCATTCTCACTAAAGGATTCGCTACCATAATCTAAATAAGATAAGCCTTCGGAGTTGCTTATGACTTTGGACAACTCTGGAAACAAGATTTTTTTAACTCAGCAGGAAGTTCTATTCACAACAGACAATATGTAGAGACCCTCTTAGAAGTCTTACAGCTCCCTCTAGCACATGCTATTGTAAAATGCCAAATTCATACCTCTTCCTGTGATGATATTGTTATTGGAAATGATCTTGCAGATAGCTCTGCAAGAAATGCAGTCCTTCTCAGTCCTCCAGCTGCAAGTTCTTTACTTATTTCTTTGTCAAAAGATCAAACCTCCTTCTTATTCCTGCAAGACCGTGCGCAGTTGCAGGACAACACCACTCAAATCAAGAAGGATGTTTGGTTGTGACATCATTTTTTTACAGGCTGACACTCTTTGGTGCTCCCTGGACTGCTCCCTAATTGCACCTCAGAGTCTCCTGCCTTACTTGCTTCTCTGGCCCATTCAGTGTCCCACATGAGCAAAGCAGGGATAATACCCGATACAAAAGAAAGATACTGGTTTGCACCAGAATTTTCCTCAATTGCACAGCAATATTGAAGTACCTGTCCTATTTGCTTAGCCCACAATGTGGCACAAAGAATGCAAACCACCTGCTCAGCCCAAACCAGGCCCTATGGACCATTTGTTAGATGACAAATCGATTTTATTCAAATGTTTAAATGCTGCAATCTGGAATATGTTTTAGTAATAACCGACAGGCTTTCATGTTGGGTAGGAGCATATCCCTCTAAGTGAGCTAACACTACCATGGTAGCAAAAAAGTTGCTGGAAGAGTTTATTCCCTGGTTTGGACTACCTTTGATAACTGTCAGTAACCGAGGCACTCATTTTACAGGACAGATTATTTGTGATGTATGCAAAGCTTTCACCATTGAACAGCAGCTGCACTGTGCATACCATCCCCAAGCAAGTGGAACTGTGGAAAGAAAGAGTGAAGAAAGAAAGATCTGAAAACTTGCATTGCAAAACTTTTGCAGAGACTAACCTTAAGTGGCCAGAGGCCCTGCCCATTGCATTAATACATATTTGAAACACAGCAAACCGAAAGCATGGACTATCACCATATGAAATTATTAGGGGAAAGCCTATGCGGTTTCCACCTACACCTCCAATTGGGCCAAGAGACTTAATGTTAGAGGATGTCTGAATGCTAGATTATTGTAGAGAACTAATTAAAAGTTTTAGGTTTATATACCCACACGTACACGATGCTCTTCCTGAACCTGCAGCTGAGCTGTGTCACCCGTTACAACCAGAAGACAGGATATATGCGAAAGTACACCAAAGAAAGAACTCTCTTCAGCTGTGTTGGAAGGGACTTTAACAGATCCCATTAACCACCAACACTGCTGTAGGCTGGGCAGCCTGTAGACTGTGAAGGACTGACCACTTGGGTACATGCATCCCACTGCAAGAAAGTGACAGCACCTGCAGAGCCCGGCCTAACTAATTCCTCTCCTGAGCAAGAAAAATCAAATGAGGAACTTTATTGCAATACAGATGACTCTTAGCTCCTCAGACTCAATTTCCTCAGTATAATCTTAGATCTTGAAAGAATTCTTGAGTTCTACTCACATTGTTGCAGGCAAGAGCGAGCCACAGAATAGCATGCCTACTAACAGAACAAGTGTTAAGTATCTGAAGGGAGGGTGTCAAGGGGTCAGGGACAAACTCTTTTCAATTGTCCCAGGTGACAGGACAAAAGGCAATGGGCAGAAATTGAACCACAGGAAGTTCCGCCTGAATATGAGGGGGAATTTCTTCACTGTGAGAGTGATGGAGCCCTGGCACAGGTTGCCCAGAGAGGTTGTGGAGTCTCCTTCTCTGGAGATATTCAAGGCCTGCCTGGATGCAACCCTGCCTAACATGCTCTAGGTGACCGTGCTGAGCAGGGAGGTTGGACTAGATGATCTCCAGAGGTCCCTTCCAACCTTACTGATTCTATGAAAAGGTATCCATGGTCCCTAGTATCACACTGTGCAAAATTTAAATGGTGCCCACCATCAAAGGGTGGATACTTTTGACTGTTGTTACTACTTTCCTGAGCTCTACATCAGCACACATTGGGTGGCATGACAATGTTTGCGGTTCAATGGACGCAAGGGATGGCCGATTCCATATCACAATCACAATGTTGGTTTTGTGCCCATGTACTTTTTGGCACCTCAGGGGAAATTCCAGTTTCCTGACAATAAAAGTTGGACACAGAGGTTTAATGACACACCTGGGCTATCTAATTACAGACAGTCATGGTCCCTAAGGACATATTCTATCATCATCTAATCCAATGCTCTATGACAATGCCATTTGGTGTCTAAACGAGAGTTAGTCTGAGAATGCTAGTTCCTTTGTAGGGACAATGAATTCATCCCATTGCCAGTTTGTGTTGCATATGTCAGATAACACGACAGTTACTGTGTTATATCCAAGTAGTGTCAAAGTAAAGAATGACTCAGTACATGGAAGGATGATTGTTCTCTTAACCATGTATAAATTCACTGTAGGTAATGGGACCTAGTGGTTAACAGAAGATGACCGCGTAAATGACCATCCTAAAGCCAAATGCACACAAAAGACGTGTAAAAACAAGAGCTGCCAAATTAGTTCAGCTGGCACTGAAAGCAAACAACTATGATGCTAATGAGTAAAATTGGACTGTAATGTCTACTGGAGTGCTAGGATTGTTTTGGGTCACTGACCAATGGGCTTTTAAAGCCCTCTCTGTTAGCTGGTATACATACACTAGGGTACCTTGTGCCCAGTGAGCAGGGATTTAAAAATTTAAGTGCCCAGACAATACATAATCATTATCCCCTACATCAAAAGAGAACCGTTAATAACCCTTTACCTGAAAGAGCAACAGGATTCCACCAAATTGCTTGATGGTTCATACCTGGCTAGGTATGCAACAACTTGAAAAGGACATAATTAACATTTTGACTACAATAGAACAGACAGATAATTCGATCTCAGATGCTTTGCAGGCACTGTGTCAGGAAATTAAGTCTAACTGGAGTAGTGAGGCAGAACTGCATTACCCTTGACTTTCTCTTAGCTTCCCAAGGAGTAGTTTGTGCTTTGTTAAATGAAAGCTGTTGCTTTTACGTGAACCAAGATCAGAGAACTGAAATAGACTTTGCAAAGATCCATGCAGGCCTACAAGTATTGCATGCAGTGACAACAGAACAGCCATTTGATTGGTAGAGATGGCTGCTTAATCTAGGACGGTGGATAGGTGCATGGTCAAGAGGACTGCTAAAATCAGTGATTATGGGAGTTTTAATCATTATAAATTCTGTATGTTTTTGTAATGCTCATTTGTGGATATGTATTATTATGTATCAAGTGCTGTAAAGATACTGCACTCTCCACTGATAAATCCCAACATGAAATAAGTAAAATCTGTAAGCAGATGCTGCAAATGCTGCAAAAGGAACAAGAAGACATCAGTCAGCTTACGAACATAAAATATTGAGCAGAGTGAGGCTGTAAAAGACTCAAAGAGGGGAATGTAGAAGTAAAAGACAATCAATAGTAGGAAAATAACTCAATTTTTTACTAACCATTATCTTAAGGTAAGAGCAAAGGAAGAATCCCTGAACTTTGTATGAACTCACCAACTCCTGTCTGGCATCCCAGAATTTCAAACCAGATAGAACTGGCTAGAAGTTGCAGAGTTTTCCAATGCCTTGGATGTATAACCAATCAAGAGAGTGTTAGTAACTATACCAACCAAAGAAACGTATGTAAGTCGCTGACTTATGCTAATTGGAGAAGCCTCTGCCTGATCTGTGCATCAGACATGCTTCGCCTGCTGGTATGCGTGAGTGAGAATAAAGGTTCTCTATAAACTAAATTACAGCAAGTAGAGTTTTTCTGTGGCACAGCAATGGTTGTCTAATCATTCTGTTACACTGAAGGGTTATAAAAGCTGCATGATGTAACTAAGTGGTCAACTAACAGTCAATGAGTAAGTAAATGATCAAGCAATTGGTCCACCATGCTAGAAAACGTTAGTTCCTTGACTGAAGAACAAGTGTATTTTCAGTCAGCTCTTCCTATTTTGGATGGGGCCAACACAAATGCTATTGGACTAACTGCAAGTTTCCTATAGCTAAGATCAGGGAAGGTAACAGTAACAAAGTATCCTCTGAAATCCTCTTCAGTTCAGGTTTAAGCAAAGCCCAGATTATTTTTCCTCACTTGTACACTAGAACTACTTCATACAAAAGATTTGTTCTTGAAATGTCTCTTACAAGGAAACATTACCTCCATTATTGTTGCTGTAAGAAAACAGTCACTATCTATTGGAATTTGATATATCTTTTAGACTTTGGGCTGGAAATTTTGCTTTGGAGAAATGATGATTGAGATCGTATTATTTCTTGAGGCATTCTTTTTGATAGTTACTTGTATGAAGTTAGATATACAACATCTTATTAAAAGATGTAAAAGACAGGCTTTTCCACTCTCTCAGAAGATTAGTGAGAGTGGCAGACCACATTCTGAGAATGAATGTCTTCTCTCTTTCTTAAGAAAATATTGCCCATGCAAATCAGACTAGACCAATGAAATAATTCTTAGAGACAAAAAGGAAATGATTTTTTTCTAGTAATTTGATATCTGGGAATGTAGAAGTAATCCCAAGAAAACTGAGAGAGAGCATGTTATAAAATTCACCTTTGGACCATTTCTGCCCTATGCAATGTTAGGAAGAGTCATTGTATTCTCCCCCAGAAAATGACCTTTCTCTGGGATAATACAGTTCAAGGAAGAAGCTGTATGTCCAGGATGTTAAAATACTTGCATTTAGACACACTGCACGCTCCTGTGACTTAACTTTGGGAGGCTTTTCTGGGTTTCATAAGGAAAAGTATTGTATAATTAACTGTTTTCTGTCAGACCAGTCCTGGAAGGGGAACAGTTTGTTCACTCATGCATGTTTTTCTGCCCCTGTGTATTTGCAGGAGCTACTTGCCACGAGTACACAGGATAGAGTTCCCATTATAATAAAGTAAGAAGTGAGTGAGGGCAACATCCAAATCAAGAGTAACAGTAATCTTGTGATCACTAGGAAGAGGACAGAGCTGAAACTCTGGCAGTACCTCCAAACAGTGAAACAGTGAAAACTGCTTAGGAGGACTTAAAGGTGAGCTCACAGAGTGATACTTCCAGATCGGTAGCAGTAAATCTGATCTGGAACTCAGAAAACTAATGTAATAATTGATAAACAGCTTTAATTTCCACAGCAGTAATTGGGAGAGTTGTAAATATTCATGAGAGTTCAGTCTTCCTCAAAGGAGACGCCTGCTTATTGCAAGCTTCAGAACAAGAATCTCTTACAATTTACAAAGAGTTCTAATTAAGTATTTTTCTTTATGTCAGAGATTTGTGTGAGATCAGAGATGTTAACCTGGTTATAAAAAGCTGATTTTTTAATATCTGTTATTAAATGAATGAAAATGTAATGATAAAAAAGTAACTGTTCATATCGTGTCAGGTAGGAGATCTACGTTTGTGTAGATCCCACTAGACCGGTAATCGAAGGCGTCTGTAATCTTATGAACCCATGACATGAGAATACCTGGCAGCACAAAACTGCGTTGCTTTGGACTGAAGCAGAATGCTTTACACTCTGAAGTGTTTCATCATGCCGAAGTGTTTTGCAGACCCGTAGGCATGGACGAGCTCATCTAGAAAGAGAGATACAAGTCCAGCTTAAAGCATCTGGAGAAAGGATGAAACATAAACAAAGTGTTTTAGTAGTTATTAGGTTTGACCTTCCGTTAACTTTCCTCTTTAAAAATCTTGTGATTATTCCCCCTGTATTTTAGATCTTAAGATTTAGGGCTGCATCTGTTAAAATATCCTGCAGCTGGCTTTGGAAGTGGTGCATTAACGCTGTCAGCGGAATACCTTCCCTTCTCAGAGGTATGCAGCTGCTGCGGGGTGCCTGTATTTAACGGCGGCTGCCTGGTCACTGCTGTGACCTCGCAGGTCCCACCCTTCAGCAGGACTTGACGGCCGCAGGGCTGCGTCCACACGGCTTCGACGTGGCACTGGGGCCGCGTCCCCGCCCCGCCGGACTCCCAGCCCCCGCCAAGGGCGGCCATGCCCGGGTTGGGGTTTACTTAAAGCCTGTACTTGCGGAAAGGGCGGCGGAGGGCGACACGGACACACAAGCGGCGGCGCGGCCGCCACAAGCCGGCTACGGCCGCTGCCGGCGCGCGCCACCGCCCAACCGCCCCGCAACCGCCCAACGGCCTCCAACCGCCGTCCGGCGGCGGCTCCGCCCCTCCCCGCGGCGGCTGGGCGGGCCCGGGCGGGGCGTCTCTCGCCGGCGCTTCCGCCGCTGGCCGCGACCTGACCCGGAGCGGCTCGGCGGCGGCAGCATGCTGAGCCCGCGGGAGCGCGGCGGCGGCCTGGCCCGCTTCTACACGGTGACAGAGCCGCGGCGGCACCCTCGCGGGCACACCGTCTACAAGGTCACGGCGCGGGTGAGCGAGCAGCGAGCGAGCGAGCGGCGGGGCCCGTGCGGTGCGGTGCGGTGCGGTGCGGTGCGGTGCGGGCCTGCCCGTGCTGCCGCCGCCGGGTGCCTCTGCCCCGCAGCGCCGCGGGGGAAGGGGCGGCCGCCGCTGCCGGTTGCCGTGGGTGGGAAAATTGCAGAGCGCTACGAAAATGCGAAGGTTTGGTTGACTGAGCCTTGGGTCTATTCTTGCTCCTTGTAGCTTTACGTAATGTTATTCCTTCAGATGCGCTTCGAAATTGATTTTTTTTTCTTTCCTGTTTGCTGCAGGGTATAGAAGAATAATTTAAAAATCAAACAACCCCTTTGCTGAGTGCTTTTCTCCTTTCCTTCTCTCCCAAATCTCGTCAGATGGATTACAGTGAAATCGTTCTGCCTTCCTCTCCATCCCACAGTGCAGGCAGCTCCAGAGTAAAAATTAGCAAGCGGAATATGCATCTCCAGCACGCCTACGCTGGACGCACAAAGCTGTTTGAGTTGAAGACTATTTAAGAAGCCCCTTTCTGAAGGGCTGCGAGTTCCTCATTTCCCCCTCCATTCGGGTAGGAGAGAGTCAGAGCGAATGAGAGTGCTGGGCCTGGTGGGAGAGGAAGGTTAGGTGAAACAAATAGCTGGATTTTGGGAGAGCTGGCTTGGCGCTGGTTTTGCTGAAGGCTGCTTCTCTTCCCCCAAGGAAATTTCTTGCTTTCTTCGTTCCTCTGTTTTCTTATTTAAGCAGGAAAGGAAAGGGGAGTAAGTTGAAACTTCATGGAGGTTGATGCAAGGGACTGGAAGTCCGATTCATGCATATGACGGGGTATATTGAGGTATATCAGGAAGTGTTGTAAAAGGACAGACTTTATTTAAATGATCTGTGTGTTGTTTTACAGCTATCGCAGTTGCAATGTTCTGTGAGAGCAACAAACATTTATATGTGCCCCTTCCCTTAGAGAATCCAGCATTCTCTGTGTATGTATATCATATGTACACATACAGACATGTGCATGTATTGTAGCTCTCAGGTTATTTGAACGTGATCAGTTTGCACGACTTGTGAAAATACAGATCAATTTCCCTTTTATTCTTCTCTGTCAAATGCACTTGTACTAGTCCACCAAACAAGCATGGGAAATAGTATTTGTTGAGAGGAGATAATATTGCTTTTCCCTCTGACTTTGAATTTAAAAAGCCTTTTTTTGGGGAGATAGAGTCAAGAAAAATAGTGCCTCTACGTTTTTCCTCAGTAGGTCATGATGGGCTAAGTCCAAAAAAAAAAAAGTCATTGTGGATATATCAGTGTACTAGGGAGTAATGCTCTTGTATTTAGGAATGAGTCAAGATTTCTGTTTGTTGTTCTCTATACTAATGGCTTTGTTCTTATTGGCTTAAGTTAGTTAAATGCTCTATGATATTGTGGTATGTGCAGAATTGTTCAAGAACAAAATGTGTTTAACTTGTGAGGAATGTCACTGTTTCTCCACGTCTGATGAGTTGTAGATCACTAGTGCTTTTTCAGGTGACATAATTTAGAACCAAGTAATATGCTGACTCTGAATGATTTACTACAGAACAGGGAACAGATCAGTCTGTGAGCTAACCAAATTAAAATAAGCTAAACACAGATCCATTAGTGTTTTATGTCTAGAATCCCCAAAGTGCCAAAAAAGCTTTCTTCTTTCTTTCTTTTTTCTTTTTTTTTCTTTTTTTTTTTTCTTTTTAATTTAAATGTACCAAAAAATGCTTTGGATCCACAAATATGGATGTATAAATAGCTTTTGTCTCTAGGGCTGTGTCTGATGGAGTGTTATGTAGTAGTTGAAGTGAGGATGACACTGGGAGAGTTAGATGCTGCACAAAATCATTTAAAAATTATTTTACTTACATTTCTGTTACCCTCCCTTTTTCTTCCCTCCTATTGCTTCCTCCTATACCTGCAGTGATCTAGCTTCATGGCTGATTTGACAGCACTGCTGTTGTCTTTGCCGAATTGATGATTGGCAGCTTTGGGGGACTGCCTGGAAAAAAGTAAGAGGGAACTTCCCGTTGTATTGGCAAGATCTCGGGCACTCAGTACATGCTAGTTGAGATTTCTGGTTCTTTCCAGTGAATCCCTTGTGAAACTAAGTTAAGTTAGAATAACTTTTAATTTCAGTATTATGATAAGTTAATAATCATAGAGAACTTGTTTAGAGTGTGCTAAACATCTGACACAAAGGCACAGCTACCCATGCAATCTCTTCTGAATACTAAGATGGACTGTCATTAATGCAGACTTTTAGGAAAAAAAGGTTTTTGTTTTTACACAGTAGTCTCATAAATTTCTTCTGGGTTTTTGCAAGTCATGTATTTGTAGAAACTGAATGCATTGCAGTATTTAGTAGAGAATACATTACTTCATATTTTGCAAGTAAATAATTTAAATGCAGGTAAAACTCAATGAATGTTGTCTTATTTCCAAAGGTTAAAGAACAGAAAGAGGTATCAGCAAGTGATAATGCTAAGAGTATTGTGGAATGAAATGTAAAAATACAGGTTACTAGTAAAAGTTCTGATAATTCAGAAGGTTACGATCATTATTGATAAAATTAAATGAATTATATTGGTATCTGGAGGGCAGACAAGGAACAGGATAGTCTTGAGTATTCTGTTCAGTGGTAAGGCACTAGATCCATGTAGGATCTCTGTTTTCAGAGTATAACGTAGTAGTTACGCATTGTTCAGCTCATATTGGTGGGTAGCCTACTGATATATTTTTAAGTGGATGAAAGTTGATTGTATTAAAGACTTGCAGAAGAAGCTGATTGCATTGGTTCTTAAGGGAGGATTTAAGAAATGCACTGAAAATTTGGGGGATAGTAACACATTTGCCAAGTCTCTGAATTAGCATAGTTTGGATTGAAGGGGAAGACCTCTTTTGAGGTTGACCTTCAGAAAAAGGATATGAAGAACAAAGGAGGTAACACATAATTTATTACATACTAACTTAAAGTTGGTGTGGTTGGTAGGTAGACAAGGTGATATAACATTAGAACAAGTGACTGTGAAAAAGGGCCTCTGAGTTTTATTCCAGATTCTTACTAACTGGCTGGGTAATTACTCATCTCTCTGTGTCTCCTTCTGTCCATCTGGTAACTTACCTAACTGCCAAAATTGTTGTAAGGCTTTAATTAAAGGTGAACTGCAAAGCAAAACAGTCAGTGTGCAACTTTTGGTGTTCTTCTGTGATGTGTAGTTATGCCTGTGGCATCTTTTCCCTGCACCCCAGCTCTACAGGTTCCTTATATCAGGTACTCTAAATCTTAGAAAAGAAGGGTAGAGATGCTTTAAGAAGTTCCACACATGAACTGCCTGGTAGTGAATGAAAGCACAATGACCAAGATTAAAAAAATTCTAAAATTACGAGATGTTAGACTGCTTAGAGTGAAGAAAAGTTGTGGAATGTTTTATCCATGTTGGAAGAAGAGGACTTTTATGTGCTACGTGAAAGAACTTGGAACTGAGAAGGAAAACGTTTCAAGTTTTTGATGAGCGTGACAGAGAAAATAACCTTCTCTTTTGTGTCACATCTCCTTCAAAACATGTAAAAGACTACTGACTCGACTGTGTAGTAAGCTGATGCTGGGAATCTCGGAGGTTTCAGCAAGGATTCTTGGAAAAACAAAGGGAAGAAGAGAGCAGGTTTATCTGGGGAGTGTGGAGAGCACTTAGCAAGATGAAGGTCTGGGTTCAGTGACTTCCATCTTAAAGCATCGGCTGAGTGATGCTAGTGGTACTGCTGGATGCTAATTTAAGACTGCAAGGTGGAAGTCTGGTCATCTTTTATTCATTGTTTATTCATGTTTTAAGGTGTGTATCCACACACTGGTGTGGATAGTCTTAGCTTGGACTAAGAATGCCCTATGTTGGTTTAGCTCACAATAGGCTAATTATTGTATATACGTATTTTTAACAGCTTTGACTGAGTTATACTGGAAGATACTGACTTGCACAAGGTAATTGTAGTTATGAATTAAAGATATTTTAATTTTATTTGCTTGTTTGTGTGGATGTGCTCTTACTGGTGTTTGTAAGCCTAATACAGAACTTGGTTTTCAAAGGCTTTTGCAATCCATATTTATTTAAAGAAAAGAGCCTGACAAAATTCAGGTTTCTTTATGGTGTGTAGCCAAGCCCGTTTTTCCTCAGGATGGCAGTTTTTCCTCAGGATAAAGTAATTTATAATTAATTAGGTAAATAGTGTTTAAGGAGAAACAAAAAACATAGGGACTGAGTCAGCTGGTGTGAGCTGTGCTGTGATGGCTGTTAGTCAAGTAAATGCGAAGCCTAACATTTGTAGCAAGGTTGTGCACAGCTTGTAGCAAGCCAAGTAGCCATCACTAACTCTGTTTTCTGGGACTAAAGTGACCCTAATATGAATTTATAGGAAGGGACTAGAAAGATTGTTGGGGTATATTCTATGTAGCTTTGTTTTTTGGGATGCTTTCTGAGTCTTTTTGCCTAGGATTTACATCTTTGTCTGTGACAACTGTGTCCACTGCTAAAATACGTTGCTATGTTGTATTTGGATATTGAACTTCTTTAAAACTGAACAAAATGTTTCTGAGTACAAATTGAGGAGGAACATACCTTTCCCCTGCCCCTGACTTCTCTTTTCAGCAACAGATCACCATGTGCTACTCTAACTTCCAGAATGAAAATCCAAGCACTGATAATTTTTTTTGTTTTGCTTTTCAGATTGTTTCAAGAAAAAATCCAGAGGATGTCCAGGAGGTAACAGTTTAAATTTGTGCAAATATGTTTGTGTACCACATTATGGCTTTTGAAGCATCTTTGACGTAATTTAGCAATTTCTGTGTATGTTTAGTCATTATAACAGAGCAAACACTTTTTTTGTATGCTTCCATCTGTCTTTTGCTTTCAATTCAAAAACAGAATAGCTAGCATAACATATTGCAATTCTGCCGTCAGTGATGAATTGTGACTTGAAACAAAGTCTTAGGGAGTAAAGTGTCTTTTGATGACAAAACTGCTTTGATAACTTTACAAGCTTTTTTCTCAAGGCTAGAATTGGCAAATTGATGGTTACTTAGCTCCTACTGGTAAAATTACAGATCAGTCCACAATCCAAGTCTTAGGTCTCAGCTGTAGGTATTCTTTCCCTCTTTAACCAATACTTCACTGAAAAGCCTACATCATTACTGTCTATTAGTGAACAAGGAAAATGGAGGAGTGTGGGAGTAGTTGAGAGGCATTAGACTGCAATTCATATATTATGTGCCTCTCTTGGAAGCTCTGTAAGTATCTTCCTGTGATATACTTTGATAAGACTTAATTGCTTGCTTTTTACCTCTTCTGAGAAAGCTCTGAATGAGGATCAAGTGTATTTCTGTGGCACTTTAATATCTCAAAAGAATGTCAAGAGCCATTTTTATTGAGACAAAAAATTACATCAGGCTCCTTGGTTTGATTCAGGATAGAAAAAAAAAATCATATATTTTTGGTTTCATCTGGACCAATGACTTGACATATTGATACTATTACACTATACACACACACACACACACACACACACATATATATATATATATATATATATATATATGCAAAATCTTCCTTCAAAAGCACAACCTTGTGGTTTTTCAGATATTGAGTACTCTGGATTTGTTGAATTTCTAGTGCAGTTTCTTACCACAATTGAGGAGAACCTGGATAGCTCATGAAGGCAGAGCCCATAAATGAATTGCGTGCACCTCGCTGTTATCTGATGTGGGTTACTGATCGGTAGCTTTGCAGAGGTGAGAATTGGCTAATACTCCTTTGTTGCATCCTTCTTTGAAATCTTTAGAGCCAACCAAGCAGGAGCATTCATGTTCTTTGGTTCTCTTTTAATCTCTGGAAAATCAAAGTAGCCTATCATAGTTGGAGAGATGATCAGGGATCTGTTTTTAGAACTGCTTGATTGTAGTTTGTAGCTTGATGTTCACCTTTTCCAGGGAGGCTCCTGAATTGAACCTATCCATGAACACACTCTGCCATTACCTTAATCTTCATTTTTTTTGGGGAAAAAAAACACTTGATGAGCCATTCATCAGAAAAATCTATTGTAAGTGTCTTTCAGCTAGAATGTTGCATGAATATATGTTAAATAGTTTTGAAAAAAAACACCTTTAGTAAGTGCTATGATCATGACTTTGATTTGTGGATATAGGTTAACCATGCAGGATTTCACATACTCGAATTGGCAGAGAGACATAAATGTGTCAAACTTGATGACTGACCTTTTTTGACTGTTCACTGTAGCAAATGAAGTATTTTGCATGTGATAGCGTGTTGGATGTGATGTGGTTCTGCTACAAGCAAACATCTAAAGTTGATGGTAGTTGCTATATGGGTGAATTGTAGTCACAAAACCACGTATGTGAAGAGCTTTTCTGTACAGCTGCACATAAGGCTATGTGCTGTGACCTCAACTCTGCTTACCAGTTTTCTGCCACCTCTATTAACTGCTCTTTAGAATATAATCTTTTGACATGGTATCCCTCCTACTGCAGCCAATCGCAATTCAGTGTACCCTAAAGTGTTACTGTGAGACAGGAAGCAAGATAACCTTGTAAGGGCTTTCTTCTCAAAAGGATGGAAGTGACTTAATATCAAATAGTGGATGGAGAAGTTTCAGATACAGAGTGGCTAGTGGCTTTCATTTTAATCTCCTTGCTTTTGGGGAGGATGGTAACAACATGGTTTGTGAAGCAACTGTACTTATTTTGCAATAAAGGTTGTCTTATAAGTAGCTGCTTTTTTTTGTACTCATCCATGAAAGAGAAAGGGTTGTTCCTTGTGGAATGGAAGAGTTAATGTGTTAAGAGATCTGCCAGCTCTAGCCATGACAAGCAACCTATTGCATTACAAATCTTACACGTGTTTTATGATATACTTGCTGCACTTGCTTGAGCTTCAAAGTGCTGCATGTCCTCCTTCCTCCAAATCTGGTTTCTAATGAATATATTAGAATGGGAACTTGGCTAACTTTGAGCCATGTGCATGCAAAGGCATGATTTCCATGAGTTTGAGAAGGTTATATGATGACTTTGACTTGTTTGCTTTGCAAGCTGTTTATGGGTATTTGTTTTCTCCTCTTGGCTACTGGGGAATCACTTGCAGCAGCAGAAATAATACTTATTTAGTGAAACTGTATATCATGCTCGTATTTTTTTGCAGCTTTTCATATTGTCTCCCAGTAGTGACAATGCAGTAATGGTTCAAAACTTTGATGGTTTGAAACCTTCTTATCTTAAGCAATTGTGTTTTGCGTGCATATTGCTCAAGATACGCTAATCATCTGCTTTGTGCAAATTTGATTAGGTTGAAGTGCAGCACTGAGAAATCAAATGTTTCTAAAAGCAAAATCACTAGTTGCCTTTTTGAGAGATTCCTGTTCTTGTTGCCTTGTCTGTTGAACACTATCAAGTTCTAGTTGCAACTGAGTCCTTGGATATGTATGCACAATAAACGGAGCTGAATCAGGACAGCTAGTTTCAGTATAGCTACATTTATAAGATGGACAGAGTTTTTCAGCATAAAGCTCTGGCCATCCTCTGTTAACAATCTGGTTATCTTATAACTGCATAGTTCTGTAAATAGGACTTGTATCCACTGGAACTTAGAAGGCCTCTGACCTTAGTTAAAAAAAGAAGGCACTTTAAGGTAAATATATATATAAAAAATAAATATTTTAACCTGGAAACAGTTCAGTGCAAGTGAAGTGCAAATTTCGATGCTCAGTGCTCTCTGACTTGATTTTCTTGATGAGTTCTCCTTTTTCCTTGAGTGGAAGAATACAAAGAACAGGATGGAAGAACGATAAGAGTGATATCCGGCTGGGAGATGATTACTTCTTTCTGAACAGAACAGATGAGGAAAACTTTTATGCCTCAAGTGGAGTAATGAACTAATGATCTCCTTGCATTCCTCAAGTCAAAGATTTTTGTCTAGATTACAGAAGAAACATACCCAGTTTTTATCAAGATTATTAGTCTACAACCATTTTAAATTGGGTTTGCATTTACACATCATTAGCATTTTTCATAAACACATAAATTATAGGCTAAATTGGTGTTCTGTGTGTGTGCATGTGCGTGTGTGAGCATTTTAAACACTCTGTCCATAAACATCTTTAATTGTGTTGATTTCTCTTCCCTCATTTTGTATTTGACTGTGTTTTTTCTTCCCCTCCCTCTATACCTGCAGCTGTGCTGAGTACAACGTATAATTGAGCGTTGGATGGAAAAAACACTTCTAGCCTGCTTTTTCTTCCTCTTGTTCTGATTCCCCATGTAGGCCTGGATCGCAGTGGCTGATCTCTGAAACAATGCTGCTTTTGCCTCTGTATTTCAGCTTTTATGTAATGTTTTCTGTACATTGTAGTCTTGTTCGCGAACATGCTATAAACCTATGTTACTGTCTATGGCTATTAAACTTGGCAGGTCAGATTATATATTTAAATGTTAAGAAATATTGAAGGTGGTAGTCTGATTTGCTTAGAAAAATATGTTTGTGGTGTCTTTTACTGCAGTTTTGTTTTAATATGAGCAATGAACTCCACTAATACTCCCCCCCCGCCCTTTTCTGCTTTAGATAGTCGTTTGGAAGAGATACAGTGACTTTAAGAAACTGCACAAAGATCTCTGGCAAATTCATAAAAATCTATGCAGACATACGGAATTATTTCCACCTTTTGCTAAAGGAATAGTATTTGGTAAGTATAGTTTCTTCTTGAATTGCTGATATTTTTTGTAACTCAATATCTGTAACTAAAATTCATCTTGTTTTGGTGGAACTCTTATTTTTTTTTCTCCTATACTTTTAGTACTCAACCTTTTAGTTTGTCATGAATGTCTTACTAGTAGGCGTGCTAGTGTCATAACTTGATGAAATTATTATTTTTTTTAACAGGACTGGTAATGTTCTTTTGCTGCTTTCATGTTAGATATTAGCTCAAGATATTTAATGATGTATGTATGTCCTATATCATCTGTTCAGTGCTGCAGTAACAAAAGTAGTTACACACTAAAGTTTCACTTTGCTCTTCTAGTTGAATAAACCTCCTTGTTCCTTTTAATTAAGAATTGTTAAAATAAAAATTCATGTTCTTTGGCTTAGTTGTTCTATTCTTAATCTGCTGATATTGCCCATTCAAAGTGGTGACAGTCCATACTGTGGTATCACTGGCAATCAGATAGCTACAGAGTAGATGTTTAGTCAAAGTGGTTCAAGCTGTATCTGCTCTTGTGCTTCCATGTGCCTCAGAACCCTCTCTGGTGCCTCCTAACAAACTTAATAGCAAAAGATCACTAATAACAAAAGTCTGGTTGCCTCAACCATAACATTTGACAGAAAGAAAACAGCAGAGTTCAATATTGTTCGTTCTACAATAACAGTTAATTTATTAAGATTCATCTGGGAATTTCACCTAGAAATTGAAGGCCTACAGTGCAGTAGAAATCTCCACACTATTCCTCTGCCTCTTTTTTTGTTTTTTGGGTTTTGAGGTGGTTTTTTTTTTCCTGAAACAGGGAGGCAAGGGAGGGATTTCTTCCCTCCTTGTCACCTTTCGTATTCAACTATTAGAAGCCACATAATACTGAGCTTAAAGTGTAGCCACGCTTTTTGAATCTCATTCCTACCGACGAGGTTGGATACAATGTGAGCTCTGATGAGTAGGGTCGTATGCACTAGTAAGAGACATGTACCTCGTGGGAAGCTGTTGTTTCTTTTCCTAGCACAGCTGAGCTGAAAAGTGTTGCTAAGTGAAGCATAAGATATTGACCATAATAAATATCCCCAGAGTATTTTTGGTAGTCTCTCTGTGGTGTGTTGGGCATAAATCTAACCCAGGTCTTGTCTAAAAGCTTTGACTGCTTCAGGGAGGGTTATGCATATGCAAGAGGCCTGCAAATTTGAGCTCGCTTCCTTAAAAGTTTGCCTGCAGAACTATAGTGCTCACTGACCTCTTTTTGTGTTGCATTTTTGTCTCCTCCACTTACTAGTGCATATGACTGTTATATTGAAATAAATGGATGTTACAAAGTCAGGGCTGTCAGGATGGAAAGTGCCAAAATTGAGGTTGTTTAGTGACCGTTTTTTCCAGCTGATTTGTGTGACTGCATTCCAGGCAGCCTTCCTTTGCTTTTGGTGACTCCCCCAGACAAGCTAACTAAGTGAAACTCCCTGGTAGGTAAGACCTCAGCCTGGAAAGCAGAAGCTTTTCCCTTTGTTGAAGTTTCATGACCAGATATTGCCTTGTTTTTGCTTCTTAGTGGTATTATGTTTATTTTTAATGGCTACAGCACTTAAGCACCAGCACCAGATGTTTTAGAGCATATACTAACATAACATTGAAGTTAGTTTGTAACCCAACTCCAGTCTGCCTCAGTAAGCTTTGGGGAAGTTTCTGACTTAAACCCATTCTTACGTGAAACAGTTAAGTGAAAGGCTGAGCTGTGAGGTAGATTTCATGGCTCTAGTGGGGAATTGTCTTTCGCATTGGGCTAAATGGTAGCCAACCTTAATGTCATTTTATTTTTACTTATTTAAAAAGTTTAAAGTGGAGCAAGTTTCAGTGCTATATCAGAACTTGTGCACTTTGTTAAATAGGGATTGTGATACTAGTGTGATCTTGAGATGGTTTTAAATCTGTTTTACCGAGTAGTGTGTTCACCGGACAAGTTATTTACAACGTTAATATTAGTAGACCATATTTTAAAGTCAGCTGGGAGATGTGTAGGTATTCATAGGGAAGGGAGGAATAAAACAGAAAAACAAGATGGAAGAGAGTGCTTGACTTCTAATTTCTTAAAAATAATTTTAATTTGACAGAAATGCAAGTCTCCTGCTGTCTGTTTTTACACAAACACTGTAAGCAAGGGAAGAATTGTGAGTGAAATCCGTTCTGAAGGAAATGCTTCTTCTATTGTATGGGGTGAACAAAAGTGACTGTAATGTACACTGTAACAGAAGGAAATCTACAGAATTATTCAATATAGCTATTTACAAAAGCTCTTTGAAATGAAAAATAAAAAACAAAACAAAGCCTGTTACATTTGGTTGAAGAGAAGAGCCACAGAAGAATACAGGAGAGAGGAGGTAATGTAGAAACAAGCTTAAAATGATTAGTATGTAGATGGAAGGAACAGAAATGTCTGACTCTTTTCTTGAATTTAAAAATTATCTTTCTATTTAAAGTGTAAAATTTTGTTACTTAGCCTTCTATCTCATTTCTACACTTAACAGCTGCTGTATGTTTTATTTCCATTTAAAGCATTTATCTTTGGAAGATGTCCTAATAATTTTTGTACTAGTAGAGAAAATGTAATTTTAATAGATTATAAAATATTTTGGCTTTCTGACATTTATTTTCAGTCTCAGTTAACATTGAACTTCAAGATCAGTCTCTTAAAATCTTTTGCTTTCAAGCTGCTTTAGTAGAGCATTTCTGCAGTGTCTGTGGCGTAGTGATGTGTCTGGCTTGTAGTAGTTTTAACTTAGTTACTAGAATTGCGAGTAGTTGATGGCAGTTCATTGATTTTATTTTTTTAATGTGTATGCTTTAACATATACATATCATTTTGTGGTGACTATACTTTACAAGTGAGCATTGCTGGTTGATTGTGACAGTCAGACTTACTATCTGTTTGTACTGAAAGTGTTAAACCAGAGCAGAATCTCAGGTGCAGCATTCAGAGTTTTTGGAGGTAGTGTGGAGAACTGAGAAGTGTTTGAAAATGAATGAGTCATGCTATGCTTCCATATTTGGTGCAACCTAGTATTTGTCACATCTGCAGAACTGGACTATTTGTATTGCGTATTTTGCAGCACAGCTTTTGAAAACGATGATGTGCAAGTTCATGTATTTTTATTCTGTTACAATAGAGCTGCTGACATCAAAGGGTGAAACTTGTTGGCGGGGGGGGGGGGGGGGGGGGAGAGGAGGGAAGCAATCATTTTGTTTTTCCTGCACTTTGCCTGGCCCTTTTCCACCTATCTTACAGGGAAAAAAAATAATGACCTGGAGCATGGGAATCTAAAATGGTGATAACAGATCCAGCTGTTAAAACTTCTCTAAATTGTTATGCAGCTGTAGTCTGTTTCTGGGGAATGATTATTCTCATTCCCTAATATGCATCAATATCACTTTTTGATATTTTCAAAGTACTTTTTTATTGGACTATTTAAGTGTACCGTAGGTTGGCTATACACTGTATTTTACCAAAATCTCTTTTCACATTTCTTACAATTCTAAGAACTGTACCAATGTACTCTTATACAAAATACTCCTCTCCTTTTGGATTTATTTAAGGACCCCCCCCCCCACACACACAAATATTGATTATTTAAGTTATAACTTTTGCTTGCAGTGAGTTAGAAAGATCATTCAGATTATAAAACTCAGATAAGGGTGCTGTTTGGATTTAAAAATAATAAAGTAACATATTCTTTAAGAATTAGCTGTCCTGTATTCTGTGTTCTGAAAAATGAACATAAACCTTGCTAGGTGTTGAGTTTTTAAAATCTGTTCCAGAAACAGAGTTGTTTATTTTCTTTGCAGGGTTTTACATTTAGTTTCAGTGTATGTAAAAAATTATCAGTGGATCATTGCTGGAGGAATAGCTTAATCTTGCTAGTGCATTTCTTATGTGCTGAGATTGTGGTTAACACTTTCCAAAACCCCAGAAAAACATGATTCCAATAATGACATTTTCATTTGGCCAAGAGATTTAAAAAAAAAAGCGGAAATAACATTGATTTAGATCTAGAAAGACCTAAATAGGAGAAATATTTGAAGCATCAGCTGGGATCTAAATACCTCTTATTTAGCCTCTCTTAATCAGATTTTCAAAAGTGTTGAGTAGTCCAAGCTTGTCTGAATATATATATATATATATATATAAAATATATAGAGGGGGAGGGGGAAGGGGAAGGCAGAGGGGTGTAGAAGAAGGTAGGGGTGATAAAACTGCCTGTGAGATACCAAATAGTTTGTGAACAAACTGGTGGCGTACTATATTTCTCTTTCTTTCCCCCGAGTCCTGTAACTGGTTATTTTAATAGTGTATCATGAGGCTGATGAGCTGGAAAATGTGACAGTGACTAATATTTTAATGGCTCTGTTCAAAATATATATAAATTTTAAGCTGAGCTTCCTGAGAAAGTCAAGCTTATGTAATTGTACTGTCAGACTTTCATGCCCATTGGCTAAATTCAGCAAAATTTAAAAGAGGAACCGTGGCTGCAAATGTGATTATGTTCCTGCAGAGTATGTGAAACGGCAGCTGGGGAAGGGGAGAGCCCTGGCTGAGGTGCCATGCTGGGGCAGGCAGGACCCAGCACTGCCTTGGGCCATTTGCCACTGCCTGGCCTGTCCATGAGTGTGCGTTGGTCATGTTCTCATGGCAGGTACTGCCTTGGGCCTACAGGGAGAACTGGGAAGGTGTGGAAGAGGGGGGTGTGTGTGTGTGTGTTAAGGGAGTAGAATGTGGGCGGGGGGAGAGAGAGAGATCTCTGGGAAAGTAGGAAAAATACTTAGAGAATTACTTTTTTGCGGAAGTTGTGGATTTCTGACCTTGTTAGGAGCTTGCATTTTTGCAACTAACGTATATCGCCGTTTGCGTTATGTTGTAGATGCATCTAACTGGTCTGTGTTGCTGCACTTAGTACTGAGTGTTCCTCTTTTTTTTTTTTTTGTTTTCCTTTGTGCTATCCTGTTTTGAAACAAAA
Organism: Rhea pennata; assembly: GCF_028389875.1. Classification (NCBI taxonomy): domain Eukaryota; kingdom Metazoa; phylum Chordata; class Aves; order Rheiformes; family Rheidae; genus Rhea; species Rhea pennata. The sequence goes on along the minus strand of NC_084665.1, from coordinate 25,952,075 downwards.
GTCGTAACACACTCAGTGTTGCTCTGAAGATGTAGGTAGTTTGAACAGTTTAATGTGGCTTGATTGCAGTGCTGCCGCTGACCAGGGTAGTGCTGCCTTTGCCTTCTTCCTCTTCTTCCTACTGGCTTGTTGTGGCTTTTTCTTTCTTTCTTTTTTTTCCTTTTTTTTTTTTTTTTTTTTTTTAACTGCTGCTAATGTTTGTGCAGCTGAATGAACATAGTGGATACATCATGGACATGATCCAGCCAAAAATTAATCCAGCAACCTCTTTCTTTCTTCATGGAAGAAATAGCCCCCTAAAGCTCTAGTTTTTGATCTTCCTTGTGTTTTGTACATGTCTTTCTAGCTTATTTTCTTTTTGTTGTAGAAGGTAGGAAGGATGTATTTACTAAAAAAAAATTCTGGAAAGAATCCTGCTTTGATGCTTTCTTCTGGGATTATTTTTTTTTGTTTGCTCTGAGTGTAAATGAATTTTGATTCTGTATTCAATGTATCTTTTGTCTTCTTCAAAGTTAATGCCACAGAGCTGTTACAGGTGGTGGTTCTTTTTTTTCATCATGCTGCTATAGCAATACTGTTTCTTGAACTTGTCTTCTCAGTTCTTTTTTTTTTCTCTGTATAGCTGTTTCAACTCTCTCTTCTATTCTCTTCCAATTATTACTGTTAACCTCTGCCCTTTTCTTTTGGTAAACTTGTAACTATTTCAACAACAAAGTGATATTGATACAAAAAGCTAAAAGAAGTTGTGTGCAATTGTGAAGAACATGGTTTTAAGGTAATAGTCCAAGGGCTCTGTCTCCAGAGGAGTGAATCTCTGAGGTGAACTAGGGGATTGTTCTTTAAATATCTTTTTCTAATGGGAATGTCTTGGGTGGTGGATAGGGAAAAGAAGAGGATCATATATTTTGGTAACTGAACTGCCTCCCAACTGTGATTACCTCTTGAATCCAGAAGGAAATGAGACCATGTTTGTGTGGAGCTATTTTGGAAGAAACCTTTGGTGCCTGGTACGCAGACTTCAGTAAGGACCTGTTTCCATTCACCAGCTCCCCTACAGTTTTTCCTCCGTGGACAGGACATTGAAGCTGATTATCTATTTGGGAGCTTTTTGCAGCACTTCCTTTACTGTCTGCTCATGTTGTGCATTGTTCTTGAGAACATGTGAAGAATGCTCAACTCCTTACAGGATTTGGGCCATAATCAAGGCTGACACTGACTGGCATATTGTCAAATTGTACAAGTATCATTTACTGTTAGATAACACTGGACATCCGTTAGTGTCTCCTGGCTAATCAAGAGTGTTGCCTCACATATTCTTATGATGAGAGTGCTAAGGATTCTTGTTGTAGCTGCCAACTTTCATCATCTGAGTGGACTGTAAAAAACAGGACTCTAGGGACAGTTGAGAACAGGAAGTATGAAGATTTGTTGTGTTCTCATGAAGCACTGGAGTGACTTTCATAGATTGAGGGCATTGTCTCCAGAAGATGGCTTTTGTCTTGGTTTCTGTTGTTGCTATCGCAGAATAAGCGTGTAGCTATTTCTAAAATTGTCAATCCATTTGTCTGTTCCAGGGCGATTTGATGAAACTGTGATTGAAGAAAGAAGGCAATGTGCTGAAGATCTGTTGCAGTTTTCTGCTAACATCCCTGCTCTCTATAATAGTAAACAGCTTGAAGATTTTTTTAAGGTTTGTTAGTATTTGCAGGAGTATGTGCTTCTTACTGATGATGAAAGTGTAGTGCTGATTCTGCTTTATTTTATAAAATGTGGACAGCCAGTGAGCTGATTAGGTGTCATACTTTCATGAGCTGAAAAGTTTTATAGGAAGTTCATGTGTAGGGATTTAGGATTTTTGCTTATAGAAAGATGAGGAAAAAGTGATGTTAAATCTAAGTGTTATGCTGGGAAGTAATAAAAATATTGTAACTATTTCCGTATTTTATACGGATGTTTATAGCTTTTGAACTAAATTCAATAGTTCAATAGTCCTACTAATTGAACTAAATTCAATTAGTAGGAATTCAATAGGAATATTAGCTAGACTATTTTCTTCTGATCTGTTATTATGGATTGAGATCCATAACTGCAGATTTTGCATATAACTAGTCAAACCTGTGCTGCCTGAACAGTGACATGAGACTCTTGTTCCTCACCACAGAACCTGAAAACAGACCATTTAGATATTTCCATAAGTAATGCAATTTGTGGTAACCGAAGGTGGCCTTCAACAAAACCCTTGTTTTGCTTTGGTTTTTTAAAGGGAGCGCATTGTGAATTGTATGATTTAAAATGTATGTAGTTAACTTAGAAGGATTCAGTCAGGTTTTGTTTCACCTCTAGAAATTGGTGAGAAACTATACCCAGCAGTTGTCTACTTGTCAAATAGGTTAGAGTAGCATTAGGATTAAAACACCAAGCTTATTTTGCAGATTTACATAGTTTTGTTAAATGTATTAACTCTAAAATAATAGAGCACTTACTAGTTAGGAAAGTTAATTTTGAGTATCACTGCTATATTATGAGACTTTGGTAGTATGCAGCAGCTAAATATAAATATAAATTTATTTCCTTTTCCTCTCTTTTTAGGGTGGGGAGGTGCATGATGGTTCTGAATTGATTGGTCCTGTTGAACCTCTGTCCGATTCTCTGACTGACAACCTGTCTGATTGCAGCTCTGAAGGTCTGCTTTCTTTTTTTTTCTTTTTTTTTTTCATGTAATCTTACAGCTTGATTTATTTTAAAGCAACATGTGAAAGGCAAGTGCCCTATTTGTAGTAATATTAGCATCTGGTTTCTTGTTGCTTTGTATATGACAGAAAGGCCAGAATTAGGATTAGAAATGGGAAGTGTGGCTCAGCAGAGTTCTGTCTGCCCTATTGGAAGCTTACTTCTAACAATAAACTTTCTGGGAGTTTGTTTGGTCCACTTCTGAAATGCTAGTGCTCCATTGCTCAAAATGAATTCCTCTTGGTACCACTGGGAACTGAACCTCCAACCTAAATATACATAATCCTGCCTGCTTCTGAATGGTTGGGCGAACAGTCTGGTAGAGTTCACTACTAATTGTGCCTGAAATCTTTAATTATTTGCAAATAATTTTAAAACTGTATTAAAGATTGATCAGTACAGAGATGACTGAATGTGTGTAGAACATGAAAAAAAGGTCTGAGATTTGAACTGATCTTTTTTTTTTTTTTTTTTTTTTTTTTTAAGAAAGGATGTCTCTTGGATTGGGTATATGGTAGTGGGGAAGACTAAAGCCTGCTGCAGGGCTTGGGGAGATAGGCAGTTTGTTTAACCCTTTTACTGTAACTGCCAGTGTTTTTATTTTCCTGAAAAGAATTCCATTTTCCTGAAAGTCTGAAACACCCTATATTAGAGCCAGCATGGGTTATATTCAGTTGAAAAACTGGAGATCCCTCCCTTAGCTTGCTAACATTTTCTGGTTGTGCTGGAACAACGGAAGATGCTTCCTTCTTCCTGAAATGGCACTTATTTAGCACACTGTAGAGATGGACCAGCTGGCTTGGATACCAGATGTAGTGTAACTTTAGTGGCACTTTCCTCATGCTAAGTAGTGGAGCTGAAAGGTAGGGTGCATCACCCTAAATAAACACTATACTAGGACTTCTTATCTGTCTTTAATAGCTGAGCTAGCCTGAGCATCTCTGCATATCATTGTCTAGCAAGCACCATGCAATCTTTCTGAGAAATTCTTTATTCCAGTCTTTAAAAATTTTCCTTTGTAGCTATTTTATGCTGATCTATAAATATGTGGTATTATGCAAATGTTTGTAAAGCTTATTTGAGAGATGTTGAACTATTAATTTTTCTGTGGTCTGTTTCTGGCATAGAACTTGGTTTGGTGAAATTCTGCTCAAATAACAAGAGTTGCTTATTTTTGTAATATTTTTTTTTCTTCTTTTCTTCTTTCCTTGGAGATTGCAAGTTGGGTGATTTGCCACTGTGATCCCTGTGTCTGGTTCTTTACCCTTAGTTGTATAATATTTTCTCCATGTGCAACCAGTTTTGCATTTTATTTTGCAGTAACTTCTGTGATGTTCATGAATTAATATAAGCATAAACTTTGGTCCTTCTGTGAAGGAACTAACACAGAGGGTTAATTGCAGAGAGTAGTTATCATAAATAGAGCTACTATTTATGTGAAACTATGAGAAATTTAAAGATTTCAGATTTTGATAAAGAACCCATTTTACACTTTGCCTTTATGTAAAAATTGCTTCTGAAAATGCTTAACATATGTGTTTCTATTCTTCAGTTATAAGGGCCTCATTCTTAGAAGAAGAAAAACATTTGCTTTATGTGAGATAACCTTTTGTCTCTTCTGCATTCTACAAAGCGAAAAAATTCTTTGATATGCTTTCTCTGAAGGCTAAAGTGATTTTAGAGGAATGTTTGCAACAACTATGCACACAGGATTTCCAGATGCTGAATGTAACTTTTGTGGAGTTATCCTTTTGAAAAGCTGTGTTGTTTCCATGTGTTCAAAACCAAATTGGGGATGGGGGGACTAGGGAGAGAAAGCAACAGCTATGTTAAGTCCTCTAGATGGCAGTGGCAGTACTCAGTTCTAACTTTTCTCCCCTCCTTCCTCAAGGGAATCCTACCTTCATTTAATTTTTCCAAGTCTGATTATTAGAGTTAATCATCAGCTAGTGCAATGTGTTGTTTTTTTGTGGGCATTCAAGGGCCTCCACATGGGCACCGTTTCTCCAAAACAGTCTCTCCAAAACTCTCTTACTGAGAAGTATCAAGACCATAGCTTACTTGATGCTGAAATCTGCTCATAGGGGTCTGTAGCATTTTCTCACTTTTACCTGTTCTTCCCAAAGATTACCAACAGTTCACTCTGCAGAAGTTTGCATAATGGTAGATGGTGACCCTATGGCACTGTGTAAGGCATTGTGCAATTACTGCTAGATCAGTGAACTGGTTGTAGCTTTTATTTGTGTTTTTTTTATACATTGTGTTGTAGGAAGAAATAGCACCTTTTCCTCCAAGAAATAAACATACACAGTTCAGACTCTCTTCCTAGCCTTCAGGCTGTTTGGAAGTGCTGTGATTATGGTTTGTGTGGTGCTAGACTGGGGCTTTAAATCCTGTCCCTCAGCAAAGTTTATTAGCTCAGACTCTGTGCTATGCTAGCTTTGTTCACACAGCTTCTGGTCAAGTTGGTGCAGAAACAGAACAAACATGAGTTTGGATCACAGGTAAGGGAACTTGAGTCTGTTTGAAATCTGCTGTAGATGTGTATCTAGTATGGGTGGCCAACACACCCTTCCCACAAAACCCCAGCTTTTCCATTTAGCTGCTCTATCTGCATGCTCGGTCCGTTCTACTTCCACCCGTATATTCCCTAACTAGCAATTTTTCTTCCTGGAACAAAATCATCCGACTTTTCTAAATGTTAGTTCATAAATTCTGTGTCTTCATCCAAATTCAATGTTTGTGCTCCTAAATTGGGCAAGTGTACAACCTATCATTAATACACTACCTGGAAAGAAAGCAGTAGACTCATTAACTTTCTGTTGCAAGGTCCCTTCTTACAGGGCTCAGGGCTACACAGGCAGTTATCTTCTCAGTAATTCTTCTCAGCATGGACATTCTTACTTATATTCTTCCCCCCAAAAGATCAGGGGCATCATCATCTTTCCATCTTCTCCCCTCCTTTCAAGAAGGCTTGTTTCGCTAAGTATCACTGTTCCTTTCTTCTCACAGAAAGTCAGCAGCTGGTCATCTGTTTTCCTTCTTGTCTCTTTTTCTTCTCACTCATCTTAAAGAAGCTGTTAACTTTAGAGAAGATTGTACTTGGTGAGAAGGTGTGTGCCTTCTTTCTCTTCTATAAATCGTAAAAGCCCATCTAGCTCTAGAGTTGCAAAATCAAAAAGCAAGTTTGAGTTAGATACCTTGAGTAGCTCCTTGCTACTGCCACATACAATTTGAAGATAAGTCAGAACGCTGTGGGTAACCTCTTGACTCTATTGGTAATACAGAAAAAAACAAACGCCAGGTTTTAGATCAGAATTTTCCTTCTCTATATGCAAACAGCTAAATGTCTTGACCTTGTTGCCTACTTGTTTATTGCTTCAGTGGGTACATATGTGAAGGTTATAAAGCAAACTGCTACTTGATATCCAGCTGGAACTGCCAAATTCATGGCTCTTCCCATATGTCTCATGCAGGATACTACTCTGGAATTACATTTTTGAACTGAAAGTTTTTTTTTTTTTTTTTTTTTTCCCTTTTCTTAGTGTGTATTGGTCCCAGCTTTTCAGGCTCTCTGGTTTTAAGTCTCCTTAGTTGCATATCATCAGAACAGTGAGAGACAGGTTTAAAATGTTAACAGCTGTTGAATTTAGGTGAGTTGATAAGGTGCTGAGGTTTGAATTAGCCATCCTAAGCAAGTATCTGTGTTTTGTTTTTAACCTTTAAAGCAAGAGGAAATAACAGGTCTAATACTCCTGTCACAGTTCCGATAGCTTGATACCAAAATTAAGATCTCCGATAGCCAGGCTGAAATCAGTTTAACATTATATATTTTTACCTTTAGTAGCGTCATGTCCTTTTATTTTGATGGTAAGTGAACAGCTATTTTGTTGTTATGTAAAAGGATGTCAGAAACATTTTTGTTGTTCTTCTTTTCAGTTCGGAAGGATTTAAGCGGGCTTGATGATGTGACACTTACCAGTCAATCAGAATGTGGAGGTGAGAGCTGGGCGTTGTTTCCATTACATTTATATTATAAAGTCATAGTTATGTGTGAACGCTCTTCGTGGATGTTAATCCTTACTGAATGAAATGGTGTAGATGTGAAAAGTCTTTTCTGTCATTTGTGCGCAAATATCCCTGCTAAGTTGTGGGAAGTATATATGCTCTCAATTTATGGAAGATACAAAATAAAACGTGTAAGCTCATGTATTTCAGTGAAATTTGAGCTAATAACTAGCTGTGAGTTATGTGAACACGATGCATTACCTATAGTAACTGTTGTGTGAATTCTAGCACCTAATTTAATATTTTTGTGATGCTACATCTTACCGGCTAGTAAACTGACCGTAAAACAGTTTTTTGAGGGTTTCTTCTGACAGTAATTTGACTTACCCCACACAGGGAGGGGTTAAAATCTTTGTTAAAAGTTAAAATCTTTGGATTTAAAGTTTGAATTGGAGCTAGAATGTCAGGTGCTGTGATAAAGAGTTTTGGAGGCTGATATGGTGTGTAAGAAATCTAGAGTAATAGATGTCCTTCTGACTTGCACTTTCAGGACTCTCCAGTGACAGTGACCTGATCTCCCTGACAGTTGACGTCGACTCCCTTGCTGAATTGGATGATGGAATGGCATCTAACCAGAATTCCCCCACCAGAGCTGTTGGCATTGGCCTTTCCTCTGAGCTCCCAGCACAAAGCATGGTGGCATCTGAGCAGGAGTGGAGCAAAACTGAAGGCGAGAGAGAGAGCTTTGGTTTGTTTAGTGGAGGCTTAAAACCCAAGCCTGGCAAACAAGATTACTTGGAGAAAGCAGGGGAGTTGATAAAACTGGCCTTGAAGAAGGAGGAGGAGGAAGACTATGAAACTGCCTTCAGCTTTTATAGAAAGGGGGTTGATCTGCTTCTGGAAGGTGTTCAAGGTATGGATCTTCTCACTTTGATTATGAGTATTTGGTTGTGGTGTCTCCTTAGTTAACATCTGCTTACTGTGCTGCACAGAAGTAATACGACATACAGAATGTGTGCTTGGCTTTCATGTACTTGATTGCTGCTGTGCATATATGCGAGAGAGAAATCTTTCTTTGTGAGACTGAATGATAATTTAGGGTCTCATCCTCCAAGTGCTAGATATCTCATCTCTTGAAACTGCAGCACAACCTCAGACTTATAGGTAAGTAGCAGAGCACTATTTAAAAAATTATTTTTCCCCTCCTTTCTCCTTCTCTTTTATTATCTAGGCATTAATTAATATGTGGCACTTGCACCACTGTTGAAACATTATTTAATTTACATGGTTAAGTGATGAGGATTATTATCTCCATTTTATTCATGGAGAGAAACAGACTCAGGTTACCTTTCTGAACACAACGGCATTAGAACTATTTTTTGGGTCTCAGCCTATTTTATCTTCCACTGAACTGTTCTCCTTTTCCTAGCTGAAAGACACATACAAGCTTACATCTCCACACTGCTGGAGGAGAACAGGATTAAAAAAAAGAAAAAAGAAAAAAACCACACCTCCTCCTGCCAAATAAAAAAACAAAAAAACTCTTTGGCATGTCGATGCATATCTGCAAAGGCTGCTGTTAACTCACTGTATGCAACTCCATGCAAACTTATGTGGACTCTTCTTAGTCTTTGTCAGTCAAGGAACAATTTTTTTTTCTTCTTTAACCTCCTAGTTCTTGAGAATCTGTGGAGATAGCTGCATTTATTTTTATTTTGTCCAAGAAGACTTTAGAAGTATAAAGCACAGGAAAGGGTTTGTCCTTTCCTGTAGTGAATTCAGCGTCCTGCACAAATCGAACAATTAGGATTAGAAAGCTGACTTTATTTGACAGTATATAGCACAGATATATTATGCTGCTCAATAGCTGAGGTTCAGTGCTAGTATACCAAGGCATGTATAAGCAGAAGCCTTTACATGGCAGTAGTCTGGAAACTCTGAATAATTCTAGGGATGAAAGTTACCTTCTGAGCTCTTTCAGCAGGGGCTGACAAAAAATAGTCATGAGAATTGAGATGTGGGCCAAGCAAATGTTTGTAGCCTTGACTTAAAGTGTTGTTTTACTTTTTGTAAAAGTAAATCAATCTCTTTCTTTTGAAGTCCTAGTAATATCAGTAGGGTTGATGTTTGCTTCTTGTGACTTTTTAATAGCATCCTACCTTTCTTTGCCCATTTTGTCAGTGTGCATTTCATTCTTGTGTTCAATGTGTTGGCAGTCCTTCTGATGGAAAGCCCAGCTATTCATTCTTTACTAATGTACTTTACAGGCCTGTGTGCCATTTGGTTATGGTCCTCTGACCTCCTGTTTTGTCATAACCACTTCTGTCTTCTAGTCATAATACAAGACTGCTGTGATGCAGTTTCAAACTGGTAGTTGGTATTTCAACCTCAAAAACTTCCTTTATTTAAACCATTGCAAGCTGCTGGGGCATCAACACAAATCAAGCTGAGCTGTAGTAACTGTGTGTGCATACTTAAACTGTGGCAGTGGTTAAACATGTTGGTTTTGAATCTGTGATAGTCTTTATGCTACTGTGTTTACCTTGCAGTTGTGAAAGGCTACACTTGCGTGCATAGTAAATAACTGGCTCAGCTCATGCATAATAACTCATTAAACTAGGGTGGGTTGAACCCTTCAGTTGCAATTGCTAACGTTTTCTGCAAGGGCTCCTTGCTTCTTTGCTATTGACACATTATATATATATATGTGTGTGTGTATATATATATATATGTATACACATGTATATGCACATACATAAATATATAAAATATAAAGTGTGTGTGTGTATATATACACACTATATGTGTGTATATATATATAAAATAGCTACATATATATGTCAATAGCAAAGAAGCAAAGAGTATGTATGTACATACACACAGACACATGCACACACACATAATATTTTTTTTTTTTGTGTCTATCTATCCATGTATATCTGTGACTCATCCAGCTACCTCACGAGTGCTAATTTTTTTACTGACCCAATAGTGTCCATGCTTTTCAGACTAGAGAAATATCAAGGAATCTCAGAAACATGATAAATACTCTGCCCTGTTTGTTTTCCTGATACCTGTTTGTTTTCCTGATACAGCTCAGACAGTACAATAAGAGTTGATAACAAATTTATGGTAGTGTTACCCATAGAGACAGAGGTTTCTCAGTGCCTGAAGAGATATATAGCCAGCACCTGCAAATTCTGTGCAGTCTCTGGCATTTCATCCTCGAGGCAGGGAATAGCTAGACTGAATTACTTTTCAGCTGGCATTTTATCCCTTGGGAACATAAATGTACACAGGCTGGTTTCTAGCAGTCAGCTTTCTTTTCTGCTTTCTCTGTGTTACTCTGTGTGGCTGTGGAGGAGGAAAAAGAATGGATGGTCGTCCTCTGCTGGTCACTTCCCCTGGTTTTGGATAGATCTAATTCATCATGTCCTGCTCTTAGAGTTTCTGTAAGCTGGCAAGGAGAGTCTGATGTCCTCTTTATAATAACAAAGTTGATTCAAACACCTTCCTAAACAATGAATACCTTTAAGTTATTCATGACTTTTACTCCTTATAGCTGCCTACATGTCACTATTTTTAACTACTTTATGACTACTTCATGAAGCTAACTACTTTATGAAGCTTATGTTTAATGTTGAAATATGAATATTCAATATAGCTTGCAATAAAAACCCTTCACTTAATCAGTTTAGCTGCTTAAACACATCTAATTATATATTTCATACATAAAACTATGCCTCTTCCAAAGATAAGGATGGTGCAATTGTTAAAACATGTCTCTGATCTTATATGTAATTGACTATTTTCAGCCTGTTTTGTATAAATTAGCCTATATATGTATAAATATATACAAAGGACACCATGTTTCACTTTTAGATATTAGTGTTTTACCTTAAAATGTGTAGTTTTTCTTTAGAAGATACTAGTGTTTTACCTTAAAATGTGTAGTTTTTCTTTAGAATGGAGTGAAAATGACTTTTGCATGTAAAATGTCAATATGTATTTTTGCCACTTGGTGGCACCAAGAAAATAGAAATTGACACGAAAAAATTGGAATCAGAATATGTAACCAGGGCACCAGGGAAAAAAGGAAGAATCATAGCCAGTTCTCTATTTGAAACTTTTCTCAGAAGTACCTCTGGAATATAAAGCCTCTTTGCTGCTTCTTTTTACTTCATATAAGAAGATCTTTTTAGTCCTTAAGACTGGCTTATCAAAACAGTGTATGAGTAAATTTATTACTAGAACTTTATAGACTTATGTTGTTTAGTTTGAAGTAGCTGGCTTCCATAAAGGCAGCTGGAGTATGCTGGAGTCTTGCATTTTTGATAGCTTTCTTCTGAGTTGATGGCAGTAATGCTGGAGGAGGCAGGGCGTTGCCCATACTCACACCAAAGAAATGTCTCTCTTGACTAGATATTCATCTCTACATATATACTCTCTGAAGTGTGGTGCTGTTAAATATACTGTGCAAGCTGCCCATGTATTTTCTTCTTTTACCTCATGTAGTGTTTTAGTGCTATATCTTTTAATGCTTTGTTTACAGTCCTGCCAAAAAGCCTGACATGCGTGCCACTTAGGCAGTGACATAAAGTCTGTGTGCATTCTGAAACGCTCTTGTGTAGTGGACTCTGGACTTCTGCTATATAGACATCTTGGGCTTAATTCTGCTCTGTATATGCCCTCCGTTTGTAACACAGCTCCCTGATATCTAGGGAGAGGGAATAGTTGCGCTTGTTTCCTTTCTCCTCTGAATACATACAGATTCTGCTGCCCCTTTTGCATTTGTTGGGCATTTGCTGTGTGCAAGATTGTGGAGCTTTTGGAAAGCAGGTTTATAATGCTTGTAGGATAGAGAGTTAGAAAATGTTCAGGCAATTCTTTGGAAGCTGAAACCTGGAATTCAAATCTTCCAGCTTTTTAAAAATTCTAGAAGATAAATGTATTAATTGATAGAAAAATTGGCTCATAAATATAGCTGTTCCTATGTTAGCATGTGAAAGCACTTTCAGGTCAATGTATTGCTTCAGGCCCAGTGGTGGAAAAAATACACTAATCAATAGCAAGCTGCCAACTTCTAGTCTGAAAGTTAACTATTTTATGCAAGTTAGTGCTTTCCCTGACTTTGATGTAGAACATGGTTTATTTTGGGGATAAAAACAGATCAAGAAGCTGAAGTTATGGAAAGAGTAAAGGAAGGAGTCTTATGTGTTTGCTTCTCCTCTTTTGCCATCTCCAACCATTCTCAAGTTATATTCATTATGAATCTTGGCACTATGAGCTGTGTGATGAAGAGATAGCTAACAGTTGCCTATTGCTGTTTTTTAGGAACTTTCAGCATGTGATGAAAGCTCATCAGCAGTATTTCAGAAGATGGTTGGGAACCTTTCAGCGATATGTTCAATCTAATTAGTGTAGAAAAGTACAGGGTCTGATCCATAGGACTAAGAAAGCAAATTTACATTAATTGCTAGTCCATTACATATGAAGCTCCATGTTACACATTAACATCCATGGATGGAGATGATCCATTTACTCTCTTGTAGATTTGAAGTGTTTGTTTTCATATATGTAGCAGCTGCGGTTGGGTACAATGAATATTGACTCTTTAAGGGGTTGGTTTAGCTAGGCAACAGGCACTTCGTTGCATGAAGGATGTGCTGCCCCTTAAGTCAACTTAGCAGCCAAAAGCTATGTTTTCCAGGTGTTCCCATTTGTGTTCTGCATTAGGTATCTATGACTTCTAGATAAGCTATTGGTGTCTTTGAAAGCAGACTGCAAATGTCAATTTCACGCTGCTTTATGTTATTTTAGTGTTTATCCAGTAAACAGAGCTGGAACAGAAATTACAGAAATTACTGAAATCTCAATGAAATTACTTTGACTTTTAACCCAGAAATGGATGTACAATGAAATACTGGGAATACTTTGGACAACTTGATGATATTTCTGGACATACTGAAAAGCAAACCAACTTGTATCTAATTACTGGGATTATGATGGGCTATGATTTGAACCTGTGATGGAGCCAGGGATGCAAAAAGGAGCATGCTTGACAGAGTGCCAAAAAGACAATGCTTTATCAAAATCAGAAGAGGAGCCATAGCTGTTTCATGAGTATGTTTCGGGCTTCCAGAGTGAAAAGCACCTTTGCCTATTTGTTGAATGGTGCTTATGAAGCTTATTTCTGCCACAACACAATAGCTATTTTATATTCCTTTCACTTGTTAAATTAGGTCCTCTGAATAGTCTTTATCATTGAGGGTAACAATCTCTTACTCAATTGAATATTTTTTTCTGCGAATCTGTTTGGACTACCCAACAGTTATGCCTGATTAAAGCAATACTTTTGAGGAAACGGTAGAGCTGATTTCTGAGGGGGGTCAAGGTACACTGGTTGGCTATCAGCCAAATTAAAATGAGGAACTTTGTGCTAATATTAGGTGTTCAAGATTTGAGCTGGTGAGCTTAAGAACAGTTTCCATTGGCCAGGGAGACATAGAGGTGATGATATATCAACATACATTGGGATGTAAGCTGATGCCTGTAGGGAACCCGTAGAGTTGCACTGGGCCTCCCAGGGAGGGGTTAATGTTTCTTGCTGGGCAGGGTGACTGACGGAATTGTCATTTTCCTTACCCAGTCTCAGACCTTTATACTCATATGATGCATCATCACTGTCACCTTATCTGTTGTTGTAACTTTGCACTTCCAGGGAGTCTGGAACCACTTGACAAAGATTCCCTGTCCTGTTTCCTTCTGAGGAGCTGAAACTGTCTCTGTATCCTGGTTTGTGACTGTGAGGATGCTGTAGGACCATTTGGACTGGGCTTCCTGTACACAGTGCTACCCATCTTACAGGCCTTGTACAACTGTGACATCGTAGCTTCTCTTGCACTAGGTTAGATGTTTGTGGGAGGGCTGATCTATTGACTAGCAATGGAATTAACAAAGGATGTTGAAAATATTGCAGTTTTCTTTATATAAAGTCGTGTAATCACACTGCACTCCCAGTGGTGCTGAAACCCGTGTTAATGTGGGCTGTGAACGGCTTATTACAGATGTGCATTGGCTTCCAAGCTCATTGCAGGCTGTAGAGAACTCAGAGCTGACATGTGCCATAGGATCCATCACATGGAATAAATGTTGGATGGATTGTTGGCTGAGTAAAGCCATTCCATATGCAAAATTACTGGGTTTATATGCCTCAGTATGGTGAAGCAGCAAAATATGGCCTCTGTTAGTAGAAGTGGAGTCTGTTAATTATGAATACAGCCAGATTCAGGTATGTATAGAAATACTCAAGGCTAAGTTTTGTTTAAACTTCAAGACTTCTCTGCACAAAGAGGCTGATAAAGAGCTGGGTGTTGGTATCATCTGCCCAGCTTGGAGCCTTACAATACACGTACAGGTAACTTGTAGCAGTGACTGTAAGCCAATGTGTAGGGCGTGATGCAGAGATGACTCTGAATGCAGTTACTTAGCATGTGACTATTAAAGAATAAATAAATATATGACAAGATGGGCTAAAAAAAAATCTATTCTGCCCCCCATATCATGGGGGAACAGCTAGTTGCATCGGTTTGGTTTATCTGACCTTGATATTTGAGTCTGTCCTTATAGCAGCTTTTTGCCAAGTTGCTGCTAAGGAGCTTGTGCAAGGTGCTCTGCAGCCTCTTTGACAGACTCTCTTCCTGCCCGCACGGCCTTTTATCTCAGCTGTTGTTAGCCAGCACTCAGCTACAGCTAAGTGCATTAATCTCCTTGTGACTGTTGCTATGTAGGGTTTCTACCTCCCATCAGAAGACCTAGTAGGGTTGCTACACTTCTTTCAACATATGGTGCGGACAGAACAGACTGATCTAGTTGATAGTGCAGTTTCTGTCCACAGGTGAAAAAATTGAAATCTCTGGCTGTAGAATTAAATGACTCAGGTAGGGTAGGTGAATTAGCTGAAACAGAGAAGTTGCATAGATACGTTTAAGGACATGATGTTACATGCTAACTGGGGTGTATGCGTTTCTTTTTTAAAAGCAGTTTTTACTAATTTGATTTCTTCCTTTTCCCATTCTCCTGCCCTTTTTGCCATCCCATATTTTAAAATAGCATGTCTGACTTAAGAGCTGTGTGGAAAGACCAGTATAGATTTGATCTCTACAGGGCCTGCTGTTGGCTCTTCAGTTTTAGAGATTCAGGCTGTTAGTGACCCCTTTCCTCTCCTTAGTAGTGGAAAGATACTATTTCCCACAGTACTCTATAAAGATACATATAAAAGAACATATGAATTCTATTAATACATGGATGTGCGTACTACCAGACTGTCAGGACAATCTCATGGTTGTTGTTTTTTTTCATTTCTGTTGTTGTTTATTTCTATAAGACCTTATTCTTCAAACATCGTAACTTCTAACTCCAGGGGTAGGTGTTGCCTGGATTTCCTCTGCTCTGAAAGAAGTAGTGTTTGTGGTTGCTAATTCTCAGTCAGACTAGTTCTGTTAGTTAAGGAGGAAGAACGTGGAGAAGTTTGTCCATCTCTTCCTCTGTGCTCGTGGCCTGTGTAACTATTTCTTTGCTTGAACTGTCAAGAGTACTCTCCTCCTACTGCTGTGGTGCTTGTTTTGGAGAACATGTTGCTGCTGTCACCATTTTGTTTTCTTATCCATGCTAGGATGCTGTTACTTCTCCTTCTGCCTTGCAGCTATCAAAGTCACGGATTTTTTTCCCTTTATTTTTACATACTTTTACAGGAATGTGTCTGGGGATGTTTCCCCAATGCGAAATCCTACTTTGCTGAAATGCCTTGCAGTTTTAGCAAATGGATGGGAAATTAAGCTTTTCCTCTCTGAAGTGTGGGATGTGGCTGTCTGACCATCCCTTTTATATTTTTCCAGATAGTCATGCATACAGTTGAAAAATTACCACCTTAGGTCTTTCACAGAAGAGTTTCTCTATAAACAGATGTTTGTTGATTAACATTTCTGGAAAGTTTTATTTTTTTATGATCTTGAGTCTTACTGAATCCTGCATATTGGTCACTTGAGCACATTTCACCCAGATCATTCTCCTATATAATCTTAACTTTTGTACATGTACCAGCTTTTTTTTTATTTTTTTTTTATTTTTTTATTTTTTTTTTAGAGAGATATTTAGAGAGACGCTTACGCCACTTAACTTCCAAACTTAAGGTCCACCTAACTGTTAACTTCACAAGAATTGAAGATCTGCATGTGTCTAAAGCAACCTACAATGAAGAAGGCATGCACATAAAAACATAGACATAATAGCTATAAACATACTGGAAGTTTAGAAGGAAGATTCCTAGGTGTCCACTCACTGTCACGTGTTTATTCTTCAGCATATGCAATTTCATTTTTAAGTTGCTTTTCTTGGCTGCTAGACTGTGGTACTGTTCTGAGCCTTCAAAAGGCAAGAAAGGATAGTTCTGATGGATGTGATGCATCTTAATCATTTCTGATGTGATCTTTTCCTGTCCCCCCCGCCTTTTAATTTTGGAAGAGTCAAAGTATTTTACCACAGTGAGGTTAATCTTTTGTGTCTTAACATTTATGATCTCGTTTTAACACTATAGTTTGACTACCACCCCAATGTAAATCATTATTAATATAACATATAGCATACTAGAGATGACCAGCTAGTGGGCTTATTTCACAATTCAAGTGGCCACCTGCTCCTGAAAGCTACAGTATCTCTTTCCTGGATCCTGAAGTGTCCATCTACCCCAGCATCTGCCATGTTTCACTTTTGTAATTGTTTGAAAATAAAAGCTTACCCGCTCTTCTGCAAAAGTTTGTGGGGGCTCATTCTTAAATCAGCAGCTCTTTCCTTTTCTGAAATAAATGGTGAGGTTATAAAACTGTGTCCAAAGTGGTCACAAATTTGTGCAGGATTGAGTCGCATTGTCACTTACAGTGTGCCTGAGCTTTTGTTTGGCTAATGTGGACAAAGGAGTCTGCTTCACATGATGTAAGAAGTGTTTGCCCTAAGAAGAACAGAGGTCCTCTTGAACCAATTAGGCAAAAATAACAGCTGGGCTACCCACTAATAAGGAAGGTGCTGCTAAACCTCTTTTCATTGTGAGAAGAAATAAATCTTTTAAGGCTTACTCCCTTGCATTTTTATAGAGAGCAATTCTTTGAAAAATTCAGCAATCCAGCTGGGTGATATGTGCAGGAAGACTGTGAAGAAGATAAAGAAACTTTTAAAAATAAAAAATGGTATTATAGCTATTAGATTTGGCAATTATAAATGTTTCATTGAAGATTTCCGTATTTAGAGAAAGTTTTACTGTTTAAATTGTTAAGTACATGGAGTTTGGGGTTAGCACAACAGGCAGTCTCCAGCAAGTTCCTTGTAGCCTGCTCTGCCAGAGGACATTCCTTCCTGAAGCACATCTCTTCTGATATGTTCTTAAACAAAGGCAGCCCACATATATTTTTAGTAAGTCTAAGAGAAAAGCAGGAAGATTGGGAATAAGGAGGTTACGGAGGATTGAGAGAGGTAGTGCTAACTTAGTCTTGCCTCTTCTGTAGAAGTATCTATGTCCTGGTGAAGCTGGATAGATGGGGAATACTGAGGTTCTCATGGCAGATTGACCCTCGCTGAGAGAGCCTGTAGTGCACTGTGTCTGTGTGTGTGGGTGCTCTGGAGGCGGTCAGACACAAGGAAGGAGTAGCTGCTATAATACTAAATATATATATATATATATATATATATACACACACACACATATACACACACACACACTGTGATTTACTGAACATATGATACTGTATATGTTAATGACAAATGATGGCTAGAGCTATGTTTGTTTATTGCCATCCAGTAAGTCCACGCAATTTCATTCCACCCTAGATCAGCAGAGGAGTGTTAACTTGTCACTAAACTCTTAACAGAGCGAGTTTAAGGGCATGTCCTCCACGCATCCGAGACATGTTTTTGTTATTGCTGTAGATTATATCGAAACAAGAACAGATTTCTCTGTGGTTCTTATTTCTTGGCTTTTGTTGTTTGTGTTACATGTAGTCACCTTTCGTTAGCTTTTTGCTATTAACATCTCAGCATTAGTATTTCCTATATGATACAATTATAGAGGATCTGGTACCTGAATAAACAGATAACTGAACTGTTGCATAACACTTCACTATTGAGTTAGTTAATTTTTTAAGATGTGTACTATTCTGAAGTGCCAGGATATGTGAATAGAAAACTCTTCTTAATATTGCTACTTTTCCAGGTGATACTGTTATATGCATACTGAGGAAATACTTCTCTATACTTTTCATTTGAATCAATGGTCTATTGGGAAAGCAAGCAGGCAAGTCAAAGATGAACTCAGTGGCACAATTATTCTAGTATTTGCAGCTTGCTTCTGTCAAACGCACAAGCTCATTTGAATTTGGTAAGGGATGTCTTTTTTGTAGCTGAACTGTCCTTAGAAATAAAAATTAAAGAACAAATTTTAAACCATTGGCTGCTGTCCTAATGTCTTGGCTACTATTACTTTGGTCAGTGGGTGGCCTGGTCAGCCTTTCCAAAGCCAATTTTCATTTTAAGATATTTTTATTCCTTTCAAAAAGGCAAAGCTTTTGGAAAATGAGAGAGCAGCCTGCTTGTGCTTGTGTAGATGAGGGCTTATATGTGTAACAAAGTAGATGTAGAGTTTTTATATTCTGTTTGCAGTAGTAGTAAACAGCGCATCTAAAATAACCACTTGCACATTGCAACAAGCACATCATCATTTGCTTAAAAAGAGTTATAATTACAGTTGACGAAGCATGGACACCATAAAAAATGCATTAGTTTGGCTTGACACATTAATTACCTGTTTTTGCAGATGTTTTTATATATTGTTGTGTGAACAGTTTACAAAATAATTACAGGAAAGTCATATGGAAAATAAACTAAGTGGGTGGTTTCTCGCCTTAATATTTTCATTCATGTGAATCTGTGTGAGGCACAGCTGCTCTGCAGCAAATGCACAGAGAGAGGGAGAGAGACGAGGAATCTTGAGGGGTTTTTATTCTAAGGTCTCTATCATCAGCATTACCATGCTCTTGCATCTTGCTTTAGCAGCATAGTTTTTAAACATGTAAAATGACATTACTGATTTAATCCCCATGATCAGGAGGGGGAAAGCTTTGATCCTGATCAGATGAAACATAAATCATCTAGTATCTAGGAAAATAAATGAAAAATCAATATTATTTTAAGCAGGATGAGCTTTTATGAGCAGTTGTAAAGATTCATCAAAGGCTTTGACACAGTTTCAACATTTCCTGTTTGCTGCTGCTTAAAGAAAAATGCCTTTCAAGTTATAAATTGTAATTAAAGAGAGATACCTCTTTAGGTTATTGTAGACTGACCTCAAAATGGAAGTAAGAAGTCAGTATGCTCGCACAATGTTGGTAAAATGATGTTTATTAGAAATAAATTTGTTCATTCTTTTAAAAGTACCTGTCTTGGGTAACTTTAAAAACATTATCATAAAACATGCAAATGTGATACTGCATTTTCTATACACATTGTCTGCCTCAGAGCTTTAATATCTGTTAAATATTCTGTGTCTTAAAACTGTGCCTTAATGATTTATTTGATTTTAAGTGAAGAGTTTTATGACCTGAAATTTAGTGTAAATACTGAAGATTATTTTTAGTTTAATAGGCTGTTTATTATTACTCATCACCCTGTGTTTAAGGATTGTTAAGTAACATATCTTAGTTTAAATTCTTTTTGGAATTAATAGCCTGTATTTCTTTATAAGTTTCTATGAGATATTATTGTCTGCTTAAATAAGAAGTCATATTAAAATGCATCTTTTTGTATTTCCTTGGCTAACCTAATACAAACAATAATAAAACCAAACTTATTTCCATACTTCCATAAATCCAGTTCTACTGTTCTCACACAAACATGTGCCTTGTGTTACTATATTTAGAACTTGAACTGATAATGATCTTGTTCATGAATGATGCAAAAACTTGAGTAATTCTTTGTGTGTGTGTGTGTCTGTGTGAATCCACATCCTCTTTTATGGCTGAAGATTTTAATGAGTGAACGGTTTGTAAATGCTTTTTAACAGAATACACAGGAAGGTAAAGTAGAAGGAAAACTGAAATTAATGTCTTGTGAAAATAGAACAAAGACAGCTCTAAAGGGACAACCTATCTTGTTTGTGTTAATTACTC
Source organism: Rhea pennata (assembly GCF_028389875.1). Lineage (NCBI taxonomy): Eukaryota > Metazoa > Chordata > Aves > Rheiformes > Rheidae > Rhea > Rhea pennata. Next base: position 25,932,126 of record NC_084665.1, on the reverse strand, counting down.
AAAAATTACTGAAGCAATGAAAAAAAGGCAGTAAACATCCACATTAAATCACATAACTAGTAGTTAAGCAGTAAGCTTGACTTTTATGATAGCCTTAAACACTAATCTAGCAGCTTTCTACCAGTTTGCTTGAAGAAAATGATAACTGAAGAGTTTAATGTTGCTGTGCAGATGATTTATTTTCCCAGAGCAACTACCAATTTGTGTGTTTTAAGAGAATGTGGACTATCACCCGTGGACTGGTACAAGAAAGTTTTATGTTGCAGTAAGATCAAATGTAAAGATGAAAGCAACAGTTAGTCATATTTTAAGAAACTGCAACACATTTTATTAAAAGGTATGTATCTGTTCTCCTCAGGTAAAGCCAAACTCAAGTTCAAACAGTTAAGTCTCATCTTTTCCTGGATGGGAATAATACTGGCAGTCTCATCTAAGGGAATTTCACCAGAATCCTACCAAATGGGGGTTGATAAAAGAGATGCTGGAGCTGGCAGAAAGGTCTCTTTTCTGTTAGTAATTTCTTTCACTCTAAGAAATTGGAACATACCCATAATATTGTAAGCTGAATATGTACTGAATTTCTGACTGTACTTGGTTTGGGAAGAAGCTAGACAGTCCAAAATATTTACCAATGCTTTATATCCCTATCTAAGGAGGTAAAAATCACTTTTCCCCTCTCCTGCAAGATGGATAATAAGATTTGCAATAGATCGCAGAACTTGGAAGATCTCTTCTGTCTCTTCCATTTATCCTCAATGGAGTCTCTGTGTGGCAATCCTGTGCCTTTAGGTAGTTTGTAGTCATTATTGGGAAGGGACTTATTTTAACAGGGTCAAAATGACTAGGACTAGACCATGAAAACATGGTATGAGAAAGAGCCTCTGCCTGGATCGTGCTGTGTTTCCTAGGGTGCCTGCTCTCTGAGTCTAAGGATTGCTTAATGCAAGGGCAATGATTCATTCCTTCACGTGTCAGAAACAGTCTTGCTGAGAATCTGCAACAGAGGAGCTTTCTCTCCTGTTCCCTAAACTTTCTTGAGAGACCTGGTACTTACTTTTTTTATGGTATGGAATAATGAAAAACTATGCCAGAAGAAGCAACATTGGGGCCCACCTTGCTCATTCAGGCATACATTTTCCCGTCTTAAAAGTGTTTTGGGAAAATTGAACAGCTGGACAACTTGCTGCTCCTCCTTTGCTTTAATAGCACAGTCGCTGTTTAGCTAGAGGTTAACTAGAGGATCAGGGGTTGCCCGTTATGCCTTTTCTGCATCCCACCAAATTCCTGAGATGTGCGTGCACACACACAGGCATGCATGTTGCTGACCACGAACAAAGCAACATGGACAGGATAGTGCATTTACAGGCAACTATATAAACGTGGACAGCGTGAACAGCCCCCATCCTCTTACTATGCGCTGCTGCTTAGGGAAAGACCCCCTGCTCAGGTTTCCCTGGTAATTGGTCCTCAGATTCCTTCTCTCTCCAGTATCCAGCTCTTGGATATTTTGTCTTGCTTGCCTGCTAGCTTGGCTTGAAGGATAGGAGTATATAATACAGAAAATAAAGAGCATGCTCATATAGAAAATAATGAGGAATAGAGTTTAGTAGGGAGATGAGACATACTGTGGTGGTCAGGTGCAGGGCTCAGCCAGACACATGTACAGACCAGCAGCCTGCTTATGCAAAATTGGGCCATTTAATTCCCACCCCTCCTTTTCCTGTGTTTGTTTCACCTGAGCCACTTTGACTTTTCTCTTTCCCCATCTTTGACCTTTCCGCTAAATATCTTAATATGTTCCTACAATACTGAAAGCATCCCACAGTAAGTTTTACACAGCCCCTCAGTCCCACTCAGACATCCCACAAGAAGTTTTCTCTTTCCTTAGACTCATTCTGATAACCCACAATAATTCTGTTTTAGTCTTATCAGTTCCAAAGTTTCTGGTTGAACTTCAAGGTTACAGACAGTGGTTCCTGTAATTGGCCCATTGATCAATGTCTTAGGATCAATGTCTTTGTTACTGTCCTTCTTATCTGCTGTGTGTTAGGGTTTGTGTGTCTGTGTGTTTAATTTATTACCTCTCCTGTTCCTTGCCTTGTCTTTTATGTTGAATAGCTGTTGGATATCCTTACAGTCACAGAGATGTAACTACTTGTGTGAGCATAGGTTTGTGAGAGGTGCTGGGTTACACCTCTTGGTTCAGAAACCCATCATAGCCCAGGGTGCATCTCTGCAAGTCTCTGCTGCTTAAGATTGGAAGGGGCTGCGAGTACCGTATGAAGACTCTGCTGTTGCTCTGAATTCTAGGATAGTTGTCTGTCAGTAATGTTCAGGACAGTGTTTTGAATTCTTTATGGTAACAACTGTGGCTCGCAATCTTTTTGTCTTTGTCTTACCATTGATTGGGGTTTTTTTCATCACAAATGGAGAATGAAGGGCTGTTTTAACCATATGCTGCTCACAATGTGAGTGCCTGAACATAAGTTCTAAGATTTTGAGTAAATGTAGAATTTGCACTGTAATACAGTATTTTCATCTCTTGCAAATGTTTGGATAGATTAAGTGTAACATAGAGGATGGTAAGCCATCTGGGAAGTGAAGTTGTTGGTGTGGGCACTTCTTCTCTTAGTATGTCACCCTAGGCTAGGCAGGAAAGGAGCAGTCAGCATCAGAAAGCTGTGAGGGAGAGGTCTTGGTCTCTCTGATGTTGCCTTCTAGCTATTTATAGTACTTCTGACTTTCCTTTATTGGTAGGGAAGTTCATGTTAGAAATATGTGAAAGAACAAGTTTCTTCATTATTTCTTTGTAAGTTCCTTGCTATGGCTTCCGTAATTTATTTTTATTTTTGGATGCAAAATCTGCATCAGTGGTTTGTTTCAGTTCTTGCTTTTGTTACCACAGGAACGTATACCAGATTGTGGAAAATGAGGTAAGTATTTGTATTTACTGTAATCTATAACAGGATTTAAATTCTGTTTTTCATATAGCGTTTATGTATCTTATGTATTTCAAAGTTCTATGACTTTATAGGATGCATATTTGTAGGTTTGGTTATGATAAACATGAATAATCCAAAGTATATCAAAAAGGTGAAATCAAAGCAGTCACATGCTTTGATTACTCAGTAGCTCTCTTTGTATTAAAAAAATGTTTTTTTTCTCTATTGAGGTGAATCAAGCCCAACTCGTCGAGAAGCAGTGAAAAAGAAGACTGCAGAATACCTTATGCGTGCTGAAAAAATTTCCAGTCTCTACCATAAACCAGAAGATGCATCCATTTCTATGGTAGGTGTTAATTTTTTTTGCCTGAACCAGAATTTGATATAATTAAATTGTCCTGTCTTTTAATAGACCATGTTCAAGCTTGGTGTTTAAAAAACAGGTAGAATTCTTTCTTACAGGAGTCCTGAACTGTATTTTGATATTACACTTCTATTAAGTTGCTAGTTGGTTTCATTTCATAGCATTTCATAGTATTATGAAGAGTGCTTGATTTAGTCTAGGTCTGGGTTTTTAGCATGCTTTCCTTCTACTGTGTAGTTGATGTTGTAAGCATTTTTAGTAATGCTAAAGAATTGAGAATTAGAACAAAAACTCCCACTAGAACGTAACATTTCTTTTGACTTCCCTGTGTGAATATTACTTGGTCTTGCAGGGAGCGGAAGAGCTCTTGGTTTCTTTAGCCTAGTGGATAATGGTGTATCAGAACTGAGTGAAACTTGCTTGGGGTTGGGGATGGGGAGGGATCAAGTTATCACTAAGTAAATGCTTAATCGAGCAAAGGGTCTTCCTGATCCCTTCATACATATCTCTCTTGTTTGTGTTTGAGTCATCGGCACCTTCTTGATTTTTGAGGAGTTTCAGAAGCAATCCCCACCTTCTTAAGCAGCAACATCCTTATCTTTACTCCTACAAAAGACAAACAAAGCTTCTTCCAAGGTACCCTCAATAAATTACCTCATTGCCCTTCCTCATGCAGCTCCTTTGGGATTATCTTTTCTTTGGATTTTTACTGCAGTCTTGCTAAACTGTCTGTGATTGTCAGTGACTGCTCTCTTGTAGTAAATATAAAAGTTCCCAACTTTCTGACTGCCTATATTTTTACCAGCTAACAACAGAAAGGGCTGAAGATTATTGCTCCTTATTTTATGCAGATATAAGAGTGCTTTAAAGAGTTCTCTGTTGATAAAATGCGAAGCCTTATAAAATCCAGTTATCTAATAAGTAAATTAAAAAAGCAAAATCACTGGTTTTAAAGGGTAACTTTTTCTATGATGATAGCCCACAAGCACATTTTTGAGGATATTCCAAATAAGATATATTTTGTGAGACTTGGATTCTTGCTGTTGCTATGAGTTGTGCTTTGAACAATGCAATACTTTGGACTGATATGGACTCCTACTAGGTAGCCTTTCTGTGGGTCAAGCATCCCTGAAAATGGGGAATAATCTGTATTGAATGAAAACCTTTGTATATTTGGAAACCACAGAACAAGAAAAAACCCTGAAAAAACTATTTTTACTTTTTTAGACATTTAAAAACTAGTTGTGGTTGAGAAGGAGGAAGATATAGGTTGTATTTCTGTATGTGAATTGGAGAGGTGATATTTCTTCTCTTAGGCTGTACTGAATATGGCAAGTGCCTTCTTTGCAGACTGAAGGGAAAGCAGATTAATCAGGATGAGACACCCCCACCCACAAAATGGTGAGAATAAAAGACCATTCTCCTGTATAGAAACCCAAAATTAACAAGTTAGGGTAAATTTCGGCTTGCACAAGCAAAATCTTGCCCTTGGTTTAATCTTCTTATAACAAATGTTTAGATTTAGCTCAGTTGGTTAGAGCGTGGGGCTAATAATACCACGGTTGTGGGTTTGATCCCCGTATGGGCCACTCGTTTGAGGGCTGGACTAGATGATCTCCAGAGGTCCCTTCCAACCTTACCAATTCTATGAGTCTAAAAAAAAAAGCAGAGTTTCTACCATCTGGCTTGTTTTTACCAAATTTGTTCATGTATTTTAATTCCTTTCATCTTTTTTTTTAATTTGCTGCTCTTTGTGACATAGAAACTTGACTTTTATCTTAGAGTTCTGGAATTTGCTGGCATCGGGGACAGATGGCTCTGATGGGTCATAATGGCTGTGATGGGGACCAATTGTCTCTGAGCTGATACCTGAAAATGAGTAAGAAGAGGGGCTTTTCTGTCAGAGTTACTGTAAGCTTAGTGATAGGAACCATCAAGAACTGACCTGCTCTGTGCTTTGGCTTTCAGGAAAGGAAAGTGTCTTCAGGAAAGTGAGGAATGTGACTCGGTCTGCATAGCGGTTGCTGATCAGACCTAAGTTGTTACACCTTAATTACTGCTCATCCTCTTTATTCCCCAAGTTAGATTATCTTGGGGTTTGTGTGAATTAAACTAGCCTGTGTAGACAAAACTAAGCACACTGAAATAACTTTCATCTACACAGTGTGATTCTTGGAAGATATTCACTAGTGGAATCATACAAATATTTTATGTGATCCTCCAAAAGAAGTTAAATCTGTAGGGTACAAGATTAGTGTGTATGCATTTTTGCACCTTCACTTTGTATTAGCTTGGGGTTTTTCAAGCTGCCATTTACATGACTTTGGTCATGTTGGGGTAAGGCTGATCTGTTACCACTAACACCCCTTACTACTGTAGGTCATGCTGACTGGTACAATTTTTTGTTCAAATGCTGGTGCTTGGCCAGGATATGTATGTACGTGTGTGTTTAAATAACTGTAAAATGCCTTCTTTGCCACTTGGATCTGTAAAGAGGTTTCTCATTTCTCCTTCCGTACGGTTTTTGAGAAGAACCACTGCATTAGTACGCATATGAAGCTTTTACCAAAAGTATATGGCCAAGTGTTGTTACACCTCATAATTCAGCACAGTTGGAGCCATACAACTGAATTTGGTTTATGAGAAAGTAAAGGACAAATACTGTGACCTCGCAGTGCCAGTGCCTGTATTATTATAGACACAGTATGGCTTTGTGGTGGGGAGCATGGTTCATTGCAGGGAATTTAATGAGCAGTGAGGGTGCTCAGATTGACTGGACCTTGGAGGATGAGGCCAGATCAGTAAGCAAGAATGGATTCTCAGGGCCAGAGTGTTCTCGTTTGCCACTTAAACACCATGTGACAGTAAAGGAAGGCAGGTTATGTCAGGGACTATGGCAGAGGGAAGTGAACTGTTCTGTCACTGGCAGCAATGCCAGACCGTGGCTGTTTGGAAGACTAGAGAACTGCTTACAATTTCTTTGGAGGCACAGGCCTGGCCTTTCAAACTGGGAAGCAGGATTTCTTTGATGCCCTGGAAACCAAACAAAGAACAATAATACTTTGTTACTTTTCTTGCCTTCAGCAAGAAGCTAACAGTGTAACCCTCAAGGATAGCATCCTTAGCAGCTGCCTTACTGCTGGCAAGTCTGAGTGATAAAGGAAGAAATAAAAGAGGATGTATTTGAAAAACTCTTGGCACTGTTAAAATAAAATAAAAAAGGTTGTGGGCAGAGAGCTTCCGGATGGAGCAAGGTTTTCTTAAGGCTGAGAAGAAGCACAGGGAACTGACGCAACTGTGCCTGACCATGAACTGAGAACTCACTTGACAGGGTCTTGTAAACATCAAGAAAAGCTTTGTTGTGACGCATAGGAGTAGGAGATGTGGAGGCAGCTTCTGGAGATTGTAAACAGAGATGCAGTCCTTTTGGAAGAACAAGCTGCAACAAACACTGTCCTCCTCTGGTATGGCACGACAGTCTCAAGGGCCTTCTTTACAGCAAACCCTTGAGAAAGCTGTGTAACAGCGGTAGCAGGCCATTTTGCAGTTACTCAAGCTGTATTTTCTCTTGTGACCCTTAATGAATAGCAGTTCTTGGGAGCTATCTCCAAGCCTAAGTGGGAGCTTATTGCAACAGCTTTGAATGATATAGGATGGACCACGGGAAGGCTGCAGTCTTACTCAGCTGTTGGCTGCAAGGCCCAGCACAGATACACATACGGGCTATAGGTGCTTTTAACTTTGTTGGTATTTTTATAATGCATATCAGTTTCACTCTTTGGAACTATTTCTGGTTGCATTTATGCCTGATTTCTTGAATTCAGAATTACCTCATTTTGCACTGTTATAAAAGCTGTTGTCTTTTAAAATGACAATTATTTTCAATTTTCAAAGCAGGTTAGTAGTAAAAGTCACATGCAAGCCTGATGCCCAAGCAGCAAAAGCACAATCTTCGCCTCTTGTAATTTTTGTAAAATATACTTCCTAAAATTCTCATTGAGAAAATTACTTAAAGCTTAAAGAAAATACATTGCTGTTGTCCTGTGAGATATGAATTCAACATAAAATAGAAATTCAGTCTCAAAGCTTCCCAGATCATTTCCTGCATTCCTACCTGATTCTGGTTCCACATGTGCATGACCCCAGTTGTATCCCAGCTTCAGGTTAGGCATAGTGGTTCATCTTGCCAGATGATGTTAATAGGAGAGGCTCTTCCACTTGGTTTGTTGGTGGTCTAAATCTTTCTGCTCTTGTAACTGCTGGCACCAATGCTAAAGCTGAGGCAAGAGCTATTGCCGTATTTCACTACATATCTTGCAAAAATAGAACTTTCAGAAGGCAAGTGGTGGCCACAAGCTGCTGCGTCTTTGCAGTGAGCAGTATCACAATCAGCATCATCCTTCCCCATTTGAAGTTAGCCCAGGCTGGAGAAGAAGAGATGGTGGGAAAGGAACTGCAGGAATTGGTGACACTGATCCCAAGTCAGATAATTTCCAGCTGCGCATCTCAGAGTGTAACCTAGGACTACTTCCACAATATACAGGGCCCCGCAGTGGGACAGAAGATGCCTGGGATACTGGAGCAGCATACTGAGAATGTGGACAGGTTGCTGAATACCTTCTGCAGGCAGAGGTAGTCTGCTGCTTTCTGTAGAATGTAAAGGTCTTAGTTCTAAAAGGAAATTAAGCTTTTGACTTTTGGTTACCCTCCTTCCTATTTGCTTTTCTGTTCCTCTAGTTTTTACAAGAGAGAACTGTTATGTAGTTATTTTTCTTATTACTGGCTAAATGCTGAGCTTAAGTTTTTGCTCTGTTCAGAGAAGCAGACAGCTTCATATAGTGCTTAATTGCTATAGTTCTGGGAATTGGGTATTTAGAATTTGCTTGCTTCACAACAGAATGTCATGCCTCTCCATCACTGGGCTCAACTGTTAGACTTTGCAACAGTGAAACCAAAGTACTTTAAAGAGTATAAAATAACCTGAAACTGATAAAAATGGAGACGCTATGGGAGCTGTGGAGCTGTGGATGTGGTTGTTAATCGCTTTAAGGTAAGAAGTGACTGTATAGAATGTGTATATGAAAAAACAGTCTGTGTACACAGTATTACTGACTGTGCCATCACTGGTAATATTGTAGAGAAGGACTCAAAAATACGTACTGTTTTATTTCTGGCTCTTCAGACATGATGGGTGCAGAAGTCTGATTCTATAGCATCATTAGACAACTGTTAACTTCTGTAGAGATTTATCAAATTAACTCATAGTTGAAAAGTTATGAATAAGAGAAAATCTTAACAGCGTAATTATTGAGGAATGGTCGTTAAAAGTAATAGCATGTAGATAGAAATGGAAATCTTTTATGGTGGTCTAGAGGATTTGGAAAAATTCTTTAATTAAAAGTATTCCTTTGAATACTTTTGAAATCTTGTCATGAGTAAACTGTGCACTACTCTCTGTTTCAAAGCAAATATTTTGCTATTGCAGATAAATTGCACACAGTTAAAATACAATCCAACAAAAGAGCTCCACACTGACCCTGCAACAGCTCCCTAGAATGTGGAACCTGAATTAGATTTGGAGCAATAGCTTCATATACATTTTTTTTCCTTCATATGAATACCTTCTCTTTTAACTGCTGACAGCGTTCTTGCTCTGCATCATTTAGTGACAAAACCCAGATGGTAAGGTGTAAGACACAAATAGATAAATGAAGATAAATAATAAACTCTTTGAAAGATAGGGTCCAGTAGGTGAACACAAAAGAAAAGCACACTTTTCTGCATGCTTCTTGAACATGTGTTTTTGAGCTTTTCTGTTGAACTTTACTGGCAATGCTAAAATAAAAACTGATTTTAGGGAAGAATTTGTGTGAAGAAAAGGTGGAGTGGGACCAGGGGTGGGGAGTGTTTCAGGAAGGTATTCTGGATATTGAGGACAGCACAGTAAAGGTGTTGGAGGGAAAAGGGGAGCAAAAAAAAATACGTAGTTTAGGATACTATTTTTTTTTCTGAGAATTTCTGATCATAAGTGAAAATTTCTTGTTTTTCCCTGATGCTTAAGCATTTCATCCCAGGCATAACTGTTTACCAGCAAGTTTTCTTTGTGCGATATTTGAGTATTGTCTCAAGATGCTGACAAATCGGGTAACCAGCTTTTGCCTCTTAGGAACCTGAGAATCAAGGAGTTTCACCTTCACTTTCTTTACCTTTGTGCAGTAGAATTGGGCTTGGGGCAGCCAGGTTGTATTTAAAAAGAGTTTGGCATTCAATGCCTTTGCAAATTAAGTTATCATATTTGCGAGGAAGAGATTCAGATCTGTGGCTCTGGTAGAAGTTGCATGTTGAAATTTTGGAGAAGGATCTAAAGAATTCTCTCAGTTTGCAACTGGAAACTTCTGAAAATGTTTATTAAAGTGCCAGAGTTATATGTGATGCTTAAGAGGTAAATCTTTATCCTGGAAGACTTCCAGTTGAAATATTGTTCCCTCTTCTGACATGCAAGCTTTGCGTTTATCCTGAGAAATTACAGCATGGACAAAAATTCACGCTTGTTAACTACTTGAGTAGTCAACACTTGTAACTTCTCTTGCTATGGTGTTAATTTCTAGATTAATAATATATTGCTGTCTTTTTCTTAGGCAGTTTTGAGAATCATTTGTGTTGTGCACCTTGTTATTAAAAAGATTTTCTAGAGCTCACCAGAGAACAAGACAGCCCTGTTTATAATTCTATATTTTATATTCTTCTAACTTAAAAAGATTCTAATTTGTTTTTTTTTCTCTTCAGTGATCTTTGAATTATTTTATCTCTAGAATACCTATAAAGCTTTGATTGATTATTAGGATGGGATGAGAATTCAGCAATTGATTGCCAAGTTCCATTAAGCATAGAAAGTATATAAACTAATTGTATTTTCTTTTTAAAATTTTTGTTTTGAGTGTTGTCTTGATTTTATTTACTTGCAGGTTGCTTTTTTCTTCCACTAAGGACAAACAGAAAACTTCTCCTTTCATCTTCACTCTCTCTGATTTATGATAAATTTAGTTTTCTTCGGCCTGGCATTTGCTTCAGCAGGCAGTCTTCCTTCAAGTACCACCCTGATTGATGTATAATCTTTGATATCTTCCATTAGCCTCCAGGATCACTAAGTTCAAGGCTCTCTTGGAACCTAAGGAGCCCTGCCGAGGAACTGAAGGCCTTCAGAGTCCTTGGGGTGATTGACAAGGTAATTCTTCAGTGTCTCTTCAAGAGTTCAGTCATAAATCGACTGCATGCTGACATTTTGTCTTTGAAGCTCTGGATCTTAAGGATATGAAACAAAAGGGGAAAATGACTCAAATGCATCTGCACTTTAAAATAACAAAAGTAGAAGAAAAAAGGCTTTTATCTAAGCAATTCATGTAAGGTCATGCAAAATATATTTGAGCTAAAAGATAAGGTACATGTTTGGTGGCATTCAATAAGATGAGGCCTATTTTTTGAAAATGAAGTCATGGTTACGGTGTTGGGGTAAGGACGAACTGATATGTTTTCAGTTGAATAAACTGGTGGATATTTGAAAGGTAGAAGGGTAAAAATTTTTAATTTTGAACTATCACTTGAAATGGGGGAGGGAGGACTATTTGTTCTCCTTGATTGAAATCTGCAGCCAAGACAGAGATCCTACAGTAAAGGCAAGCTTATTTTTGACTCATGCAAATAATGTCTGCCAAAATCCCAGGGTAATATCAGTCTGTAAACAGTAAAGGACCAAACGGACTTTTTGCAAGCCTAATTAAGAGACCGGAAGAATTGTTGCATTGGTTTGATAATGCTGATTAATTATCACCTTACCAAATACTTTTAATTTGATATGTTATTCTGCTACTTGGTAGTCTTACACACACTGTAAAGACTCAATTCCTTTTTGCCATGCCATTCCCCTTGTGTCTTTTGACAGTTCCTCGTGTTATCCTTGGCTTGAGCATAGTTGATGTCAGGTCAACCGATTGCTGTGTAGCTTGCCTCAGAAAAACTGTGGCTGGTCTCTTAGCTCTGTATTTCTCCCTTTCTTTTTTTTGTTAGGCTGCACCTGGCTGTGGGACTGTTTTTTGTTTTTCTTTATCTGTTTCTTTTTGTAGTTATGTTCATAAGTTGATAACTTCTCCTCAGAAGGCAGTGTATATTAACTATTGTAGTTGTTTTTATTGCACATAAAGATTTCTCAGCTCTGACTTCATATTCATTTATCTTCTTTCCTCTGTTGGAAATACGGAATTTAGCCAGCGTTTCCTCTGTATATTTATCAAAGAGCTAGGATTTAAAGAACACCTATCTGTTGGATTAGTAGCCACTAACTAGATGGCTGCAGTAGGCAAGGACTTTGTGAAATGGTCTGAGGATGCGATGCTGCAGAACAAAGACAGGCCTATGCTGGTGTATTCTGCTCTTATATAAAAGTAATGAGCAGTGACTGGAGAAGGTGCTTGATCAGAATGAAGCTTTTGGAGTCCTTGGAGTTATCAGATCTCCTGGATTGTGCTAGCAAGTGCTAGCAAGCGTCCCAGATGCTGGCAGGATGTATCCAGGGCTTTGAAGCAGAGCTGGGAAGAATCAGGATTCTGGTGGTGATAGAAATACAAGGTCTTTGTGTTGGAGATGTGTATATGAGGAGTGTTTGGAGAGAATAGTCCTGTTCAGACAGCTGGTATGCTCATGTGTAAACAATATCCTAGGGGTCAGAGTTAATGTTTAATTACTGTATGAAAAAGGAGCAATATTCTTTCAGGCATCTTTGTACTCTGTGAACCTGCTTCCAGACTCCTTATTATATGTTTAATCTTACACTGACAGTGCACTCTTTTATCACGTGTTTTTAAGTGTTCATAATGTTGTGAAGCAAATAAAAAGCTAATCTCGGTATAAGGCAGAATGTTCTGCACATACTTTATGTGGTTTTGTAATATGTACACAAAATACTTGTGAATATGAAGCAAAAGGGTGTGCATATATCTGTGTGCCAGAGATCATGCGTCTCCCTTTGGTTTAAAACAGTCTTGCTTCCTTCCTCACCATCACTGTTTTTTGCCTCCTTCTGCACTTGCATATACCCTAAGGCCCAAATCATGGAGAAATCCAGAGAGACGTGTAGGTTTCTAAAGCAAGGACCCTGACTGGAGCCAAGTGTGTGATATAGTGTGTTCTTGGAAATGGATTCTGATTTCCAGGGCCAGCATTGAAGACACAGTGCTTTTGGGCACAAGTCTGTAACTGATACTGTATCACACAGAATTTTGCCCCAAAATACTCTTCTCCTATTCTAACCCCAAGGAAGCTTCTTCATTTGCATCAGAAAATGGGGGAGTGGATAGAAATGAACTGTTGGCATTTTGACTGCCCTCCTTCCTAGCTCTGTGCAAGATAGGCCTAAATGAACTTAATTAAGAAGGTAGTAAGGTAGTGGTGGTTGGTTTGCAGACTTGTTGTCCCACCGCTGCTGGAGAACCAGAGTGGTGCCTGCCTGTCACACTGCTGACTTGAGAAAAGCAGCTATTAACCTTCACTCCATCAAATGCTGAAGGGTTCAGTGCCTTCCCTTAGTGTAATGTCAGTCTTTGTTCTTTTGAAGCCACTTGAAGTAGTTTGAATGGGCTTACTTTTCACAGATAAAATGCTTGTTGCTTCCTGAAACTCTGGCTTTTTCAAACTGTTTTATGGTAGGCAAAATTATTAGACATTTAATTTTATCTTGGTTTATGCAGAGGTACCATCTTTCCCTCTCTGTGTGCTTTTCCATCTTCCTTGTCACCTGAACAACTTGCTGTGTTGACCCTTTTCTGATAAATCTGAGACAATTGGAGATCATAGCATTATAAAATTCCTAAAAATTTTTGTGAAAATGTATAGAAGAGAGCCCATGTCAGTGCCTCTCCTCTCACCCTTCTGCTTCTGCTCTCAGGCAAAAAATTGTAGTATAAATCCAACTATTTTAATAGACCCAAGAGGACTCATATTTTGCTAGAGGAAACGAGGTTCCTGAAATTTGGCTGCTGCTGTGTTTGGTTGCTTCATTGTGCCAAAGGTTAACTAGACGGTGTTCACAGATATTTTGTGTATTTGTTATGGGAAGAGTCCTTCTGTGAATAGGTTTCTGAAAACAGAGGTTTAATCTAATTAAAAACATGTCTGTTGTCTTACAAATGCTATGGGCTCTAAGCTGTTGCTGATAGGCAAGTATAGTTCTTGTAAATGTTACCACAGGTACCATGTTGAAAAGGGGCTAATATCTAAATATTTTAGCTACAGTTATCACCAATTAGGAACGATCAATTATTTTATCCATGCATGGGCCTTAAAGTGTAAAACTTCTTTTTGGAATACCAAAGATTTTTGCTTTCAAAATTTGCCTAATTAAAAATCTGGGTTGCAGATACTACGCTGAGTTTCTGCCCTAGGCAAATCTTTCCTTTGAAGCTACAACTGGCCCCTGAAGAAACCACTTTGTTACGGTGCTGCTGGATACCTTAACAATGCTGTTTCAAACCCAATTTCTTATTCTTTAGAACCCTCTGTTATTTAGATTCATTCAATTTAAACATTCATCTTGAAAGCAGAGTGCATTAAGTAATAACTAAGCTTCTGTAACCACTGACGGCCTTTTATGTCTCTTCTGTCCCCTCCCCTGGTCCCCCAACAAGCCACATTGTCTGCGTTGGTGCTGGTGCCACTGTGAGCAGAGTCTTCTGCAGATGTCGGCGCGTCGGAGCTTGTTGTTCAGTGTGCTGTTTGCTAAGCTTTATTATACAGTCTGAAACCGTACCAAATAAAATAATCTCGTCGGGGCCTTGCTAAAGTGGTTTGGGGGGTTTCTGAAGAGGATTCTAGAAGTAAATAACTTTTTTTATGAAGAACTGGAAGCAATTTTTTTAATCTTTATTACAGATTACTTTCTGTGGCTCTTGTGTTACCATGAGACGTCGTAACTCTGATGTTAATACCTTATGATGGATTGGCCTGAGAACTGTGAATAACACCCACATCAGTATTATTAATTGTTTAAAAAATGTGATTACTACTTGTCTACCTGAGGAGCAAAACTGCAAAAAAGCACCAGTATAAGGGATCTATGTGGAGTTAGTATGTGTAATCTGCAAGACCTGTCACTGAATTCAAACAGGTTATGGTAAGTTTTAATGGAGTTTAATCAGAGGGTAGGAGAAATAGGCTTTTCTATTGAAAGTGTGTGTGTTGTACATGAATATTTAATATTAATGGAGCTATATTTCCTCTCACCTGGCTTTTGGGTCCACACTGCTGGGCATTAGATCATTGTAAGGATTTGAATGAGCAGCTGTGTGCATTTAAGAGGTGTGGAGAAAAGGTAGCTGTAATAAACAGCGTGACTCGGTTCATTGGTGTTTCACTGAGACGTTTAGGAAGAAAAGCTAGCAGTGCACATATTATTCAGAATTAAACTGACTAGCCATTTTTCCTGATCCATATATAGTACACTGGAAAATAGTAGTGGCAAAATGGTTTAAAAAGATGAAATTGAATAATAATAATAGCTGTTAATAGGAAAAAATGAAACTTTTGGGAGCTTCTTTTCTACTTTGACAATCCTTTCATTTCCTAAGTGACTTCCTAAATCCTACAGGATCAAATCAATGACAGAATCATCAACAAAAATAATTGCTTGGGTCACTGCTTTTCATACTCCTACAGGATTATTTCTAGGATACAGTAAGATTTGAAGTCCTAAGAAACAAAGCTTGCTTGACTTTAAAACTAGTCTATCTTCCAAATAGGAGGAGTTCTTTCCCTTCTCCCCTCAAGTACCTCAAACACCTGCTGCTTGTCTTCCTAAATTCTTTCCATTTATTCTTTCCATTTGTCCATTTATACCAACTTGTATATTTGAGTGTTTTGATTCTCTAACCCTTAGTCTCTCTCTCTTTTTTTGTTTCTGCCCCCACTAAAATTTCGTTTGACTTCAGTGAATGTTTTGTTTCATCTCACACAAAACATTCCTAAAACTGAATAAAATAGTAGGGGTCTTGCCTTTTTCTCTATGAAATAAAAATAAAATTATTGGATCTTCTGGGACAGGCTGAACTATATGTATATAATCTGGCTTCCAGAAGTAAATTGTTTATAGAGATATTTTCTTTTAAACTAAAATCAGATATGTTTGTCTTCTTAAATATTACTGAGTTGCTTAGTGCATAATCGATGCCAGGCAAATGCTCTATATGGCATACAGGCAAATGTATGTGATGCTGACTAGTATTTCATATTGTAAATTGTGTTCTCAGTTATAATCTACCAGATGCACCTTCTAGCTTAATACTTGTCATTTATTGTCTCTTTTTTAGTTTACTCTAAGAACGTAGGCTTTCCTCTCTGTTACAGACCAACTAAAAGTATTTAAAACCAGGAATATGAATATATATTGCTTTCTTAGTATTTGCAGTATTTAAAGCTGCAGGGTTTGTCTTTTAAGTACCCTATTACTGCAAGTCACAGAGTACACAAACCGTAAGTTCCTTAGAATAATGGTTTGAAAAAAGGAATAATTGCAAACTGAAGATAATTCATATTGCACAGGTACAAAGATAAGCAATAATCACATTTTTCATACATATTAGCCAAATGTAATATCTTTTTATAACAACAGAGGGAGACGAGGGAGAACCAGGATGGTATAATCTGAAAACTGACAAGAATAAATCTGCGTTAAATAGATCTTTTAATCCTAGTAGCCTTGACAGCCAGCACAGCTGAGGAGAGTAGGGAACTGTATGCGTGCTTTTACCTCCTCACCAGAACTGTCGCCTAAGCTCTGGCAGTCTGCCATGTGCAAGCCCCTGCTAAGGTTTTCTTGACGTTCCAAGTACCCTTTCTGGGATCAGGTGAGCAACTTCTCTCGTTCCTGGTTCTACATCACTATTCGTAACAGAGGATTTTCAAAACAGTGGCATAAATGCAAGGAAAAAATCATACATGATCATCTGATGCCTCTTTGTGTTTATAGGACTTTTCTGTTAGAGAATCTATCCTGTAATAACAGTGCATTTGATTAGAAGTTAAGGACCAACAGATGACCTACTGGTGACATTATTATATGATGGGTTTTCAGTGCAGAGCAGCAATTTAATGAGAAATTTGAGATGGTTTTAAAGGAATATTGCAACTGTGGCATCTCTTCAAAACCCTTCAGGTATCTGGTTCTGCAGTAAGAGATTTTATTCCATTTTACTTGATTAAGCTTGAGCTATTTTTTAACCTGTGTTAGTCAACTTAAAGCTACATTTTTGTAAGCAAACATGTTTTGATATATTTGTTTTGATTAGTATTAAACCTTGCTCAAGTAAATAAAACAGCACAGATGTGTTCTGTGCCACGTCCTGAAAGTGCGGAATCTAGAAAAGCAGCAATATTAAATGGTGGGTGGGAAAGAAAAACAGAAAAGAAAGAGGGGCTAGGGAAAGCAAATGACTGCAGAGCATTGGAGGATTGTGTTTATATTAAAGCCATCTGTAAGAGAGCAGTGCATTTATAGCAGTTCTTAGTTCTTCCAGTAGTGTCCTCCATGACCTTGGTTGGGTGCTCTGTAGGGTGACTAATGGTTCACCATGTTCTTTTTTCCTGGTGACTTGCCTGTTGCCTGCCTCTGGGTTTGTGTTTCCCCTTATGCTGACTTTTGCAGTATTCCTTCACTCTCTTATCTCAGGGCTTTGATGCATATGTTCTGAAGGTGGCCACCGTGACTTTGGGTGGCAGCAGATGGTAAACCTTCAGGCTGCCACCGGCTATACTGGTGTTAAGTTGGAAACTTAACGTTTGATGAAGAATCAGTAGTGCATATGGAAGAGCTTTTACTGCAGAAACATCTTTTAATTAAAAAAAATTAGCATACTGAAACATTTGCTATTTTCTATGCATTTAAAGGATCCTAAAATTAACTGTTTTCTTAAAGCTAAACTGTGGTTATTTACTAGTCAGGTTTTATTTTATTTTTCTCCAATTAATTGTACCTACTAACTGAATTGAATTGAATTTATTTTCCACTAAGCTGCTGAATATACTATAAATCAAATCTAAGAAGCTAATTTTTTAAAGCAGCTGCTGTCAGCATCAGAATTAACCCTTGACTTAGAAAAAAAGAAAAGAAGGAAATCTTATTTTCCACCCCATTGGGTTATTGCTATACTCTACTTTGCTGAGACATCCCCATGCAGTGTTGTTTTGTTCACCTGCATTTTGGGATGTGGCTCAGGTGCTATATAAAACATCCATGGGATTTCTGTGCTGCTGAAGACACTTACGTACATTATATTTATGGCAACTGCTATTTGTCTGTCAGTATTTTTGGCCGGTTGGAGATTGTCATCAACACACAAAAGAAGGGAAATGAGTAAGCAACAGTGTTACAAGTGCCAGCATAGTATGTAGACCTTGACTCTGTTTGTACATTAGTGTTACAAATAGGATTTTGCCTTGTCTCCTTTTGTGTCACAGTCTAGTTGCTTAGTGCCTGGGAATGTCCTGCTGTGTGTTTTTCTCCCTTCCCTCTGAGATGGGATGCTGAATGTTACAGTTGACAGCTCATCGTTATGAGGTATTAAATACTACAAGTTACATGGTAGTCACCACAGAAACAGGTTCAACCTGCTTATGCAAGCCAGGAATAGGCTGGTTAATATAGGCGGCTTTGGAAGAGAACAGAATTAAGCAGAAGGGAACGTTCAGTGGAATTTTGTTTTGTTCATTCGTGTCATCCTGGTGGAAGTTTGCCACTTTGTGTTTTAAAAAGAAACCTTACAAAAAAAATTACCAAAGAACATGCCTGCCCTCTCTTTTACAATGAGAGAGAAGTGTGAAGAATTGCAAACAGAAATGACCTGTTGGGACAATGGTACTATAAAGAATATGTCTGTGAAGTATGAGATAAGGAGAATAAGTAGGTATTTGCGCCAATGGCAGAGTTATGCTTGTGCACTTCTGCAGCAGCCTGGTAATGTATCCAAGAGCTACTCACCTATTCTGCTGTGTATGTGTGAAACTAAGTCAAACAAATATACTTGTGGCAGTCTCTTTCCTTGTCTTATCCCTTCCTGAAATGTCAGTTTTCTGATTAGTAATTTATTCATTTGTATATTTAATTGGGTGGTTCTGGTTAAACCACATCTTCTGTAATTTGCATACAAGCTGCCTCTCATTGAAATGACTTTTGGTTTTAGAGGGCCTGTGTAATGTACCTGATCTGCCTGGGCCAAATGGAGTATCATGAGGAGTGTTTCTAAAGTTCATTTTATGATTCTTCTTCGGCTGCTTGGACCCCTTGTGAAGTAAACAGTCTTACAGAAAGGTAGATATTGAATCAGCAAAGAATTTCACATTAAATTAAATGGATCTATAGATTTCTTCAGAGCTGCATGCTGATCTAACCATTGGGAAAGTCGGAGAAAATTATTGAAAATAGGAGAAAGGTATGATGCTTGTTGGGAAGGAAGAAGAAAGAAGCTGTTTAGGATGACTGGTTAGTCTATCTAGGTAGTTAATCTGAAAGGCACAAGACTATTGTGTGTTGTTATTACCATTACAAAATTGTAGTTGCAACTTTAATTTTAATCTGGTAGTATAACAGATGAAGCTAGCCCTAAAGGGACCAGTTGTCAGCTTTATTCCTGTTAGTAGTAGTCATTCTATATGTCTTTCTATAGGGCGAAGACTCAGTAATATGTTCTGTTACACCATATGCTAGTACAGTGCTGATAAGCAAGTGTGAACAATGAAAGGGAGGAATACATTAATTGTATTTGTGCAATAAGGTATGCTATCAAAGGTAATTATTTCATGACAGTTTTCGTTATAGCAGTTGTTTTATCATGAAATAAAAGATGGCTTTAGCAGCCTTTTATTGGAAAGACAATTGTATCAAATTAGTACCAAATTAGATTTTTGCCTTTATAAAGGTGAGCAAACCCATGAGCAGTTTTTAAATTGGTGTCTTCTACTCTACAAATGAACGAATCCTGTTTGAGGGTTAAAGAAGCTATTATTCTGTCCTTTATGCTGACAGCTTCATTACTGATTGGCCTATTGTTGGTATTAAAAAAATGTTTTGCTCCTTATGATCTTTGTGCATGCAACTATAATATTAATACAGACCATGGAACTGTTCATTAAGAAACGACTTTAAATGAGGTTGATGTGTGTAAATCTGGAGAGATACAGATGTTAAATGCAGCCATTCCTTTTTGTATACAGCCGTATGGCTAATAATTTCCAAGTGGCTAAAGCTCTTGTTAGCAAGAGTGCTGGTGTGTTAAGAATGGCCCTATAAATAACTTGAAGAACCGAAGTTGAAGGTGCTTCTTTTAAAGACTATTGTTAACTAAACATTATTGCCAAACAGATGGAAAGCATTCACCAGCCTGATGTTTTTACGTCTAATTATATTATCGCCAGTCCTGTACGGCTCAGTTGAAGAGGTGTATCCAGAGGCCAATTTATAATCATTTAGCCAACACCTGTTTGGGAGATATTGACAGTCAAAGGGCACATTTAAAAAAAAATCACATATGTTCTTGTATTTATTGCCTCAATGTGAACAGTGTCTAGTTACAAACAAACTTGGGAGAAGAAGAAAGAAAGAGACTGTAAACATATAATCACTTCCTAACCATTTTTATCTTTAATTTTGCTTGTTTTAGCACCTCCTGTAAGGTGGCTTTTCATTTTTTTTCTTGTACTTTTGGTTTTCTTTACTGTTTATTTTTTTAACTTTACACCTTTTGATAGCAAAAAAAATTCCTATTATAATATATTCAGCTAATTTCTATTGTTTCTGGAAGCCCCGTGTAAGGGCCCTGAAAAATTGTTTGGGAAACTCAGTGGCCTAGGGACATTTGTCCTTCCTTATTGTGCCCTTTGAAGCGGAAACTGTGTGTCATTCCTTTGTCAATAAATCTCAGAAATAGCAGTTTATGTTGATCTTTTTCCCCAAGAAGACATAAAATAGCTTTTAAAATTGTTTGCAACTCTAACAAAAAGCAAAAATGTTAAAATTTTTATATTCAAATGATCGTGTTCAATATTGGTGTTCAGATATTTTATTCTGTAGGCATGGAGTGTGTATAACAGGGATTGAGCTGCTGATACCCTCCTTAGGTTCCCTGAACATCACAGATCCTTGTAGACTTTCTTGGAAAGACTTTGATACTGTCACTGTTTGCAAAAGGTCTTTAAAATTGGACAGAAAGGAAGCCGTTGAAATGGAGCAGTGTCACTTTTTCTGTTTTTTTCTTTGTGGATTCTCTTTGTGCTTAGTAGAGAGAGAAATGATTAAAAATCAGTACAGGTCTCTTCCTTTTCTTGGGGTGCTCAGAGAGCAATGGCAGTGATATGAATGCAGCCATTCCCAAGAGCTCAGCTTGTGGCTGCATTGGGAAAGCCTATACAGTGCTGCAGTGAGACCTACCTGCCTGGCTGGGACACCTGCATGTCTTCATCAGGCCTTGCTAAGGGCGCTGTGCCAGATGGCTGTCCCCCCATTCCCGTCGGGGAGAGCAGCTCAGTGTGCTGACCTGGTAGACATCATCCTTTAAGGAAGAGTAGGCACGGCTGCATTGATGCCCCACAGAGCAGAGAGGCACGGGACAGTGTAACTGGGTTGTCCTCCTGCTGTTCCCTGATGCACCTAATACTGTGCTGCCACTGGCAAGTCGTTCCTGTGGGATAAATCTCTTTTTGTTGCTAGTTGTCTTAGCCTTCTAGGCTGAGTCATTGCATTGTACCCGTGGAGCTCAAAGTTGGGTAACCAACCTTCATGGCTGGCATTAGCAGCCCTTTAGGTGCTTGATTTTGCAGCCTAAATATTTTGGTGTTAATGTGTGTGAATATTTATACTGGGAGTGTACAGTGTCTGTTTAAAATAAGCAGTGGGTGGGTACCCTTGTTCTTGTTGCTAGAGGAAGGCTGGTCTTGTGCATGTGCTGGTTACGTGGCTTTCCTGCAGCTGGGACCTGTCAGGTGCATCTGTGAGCTCGGAGTTTGAAAGCAATTCAGTCCTGATGCGAAGGCAGAGAGCAGGAGAGTTCCAGCTCCCTAAAGATGTAGGTTCTCGAGTGGTGTATGTATAGGTACATATATGTATGAATATAGTTTGTTTTGTTTTCACCACCTAAATCAACAGAGCTTGCTAAGAGGCAAAACATTATTTAGTACCCTTGTCATCACTGTGCTGTGTTTAAAGTAAGTGCTTTCAGTAAGGTAATGCACTGTGTAACAGAGATGGTCTCTACAGCTGTGGGTGTTCTCCTTTTTGCAGTGTTTTTTTTCCCCTTTACCTTAAATAGTTTACACCTGGACTTCCTTGCAGCCATTTCTGTTGTGGCTTATGGATGCAAAATAAAAAGGGCAGCTGACAAATGAGACAGCAGTGACTGTATGGTTGGTAGAAGAATGTATTTTCATGACCTGTGTGTGTATGGCTGGTTTTCAGGTTAGCTTCCTGGAAAGGAGCTATTGTAGCCAGCCCTCCCCCCCCCCCCCCCCCCCCCCAAAAAAAAAAACCTCCTCCTGTAACCCACAGGTAGGCAATGAATTTGATGTATAGGAATCATGATGGAGAAAAATATGTTACTAGGAAGGTTAAGTACAGTGAGTTGAAAAACAAATAGAATTACAGTGAAGTAATACAGGAGGGTAGTGCTGTATGAAGGTTACTTTTCATGCTTTTTTATGCTGTTACCATTACATTTTTGTAATTTGGGTTCTGCTGAATAATAGCTGCAATTATAAAGTACTGTTTTTTAGTATTAAATTAGGATTCATTTTTCTAATTAGCTGATTGGGAATTAGATGACATTTTGGTACTAGAGAGGTATATCTATAGGGATGTCTATCTTCAGTCATATTTCTTTCCTTTAAAAAGTGGTTAACAAATGTATTGCTTATTTTTTTAAACATGACTTACATCACTTTCTTTGTAAAAATATTAAACATTTGGTCATGTCTTGTTAACTTATGTGAATCTTAAATATTTTGCTGAATGTATTTTGTTTAGGTTTTGCTTGTAATGGACACTAGAACACAGCAGACTTTTATACTGAAGGTGAGTAAAATCTTTTATTGCATCTCTAAACAATTTGGCTTGCTAATTTACATCATACAAAGAATGCCTTGCATTTAATGTATAGTGGTATATCTTTGTAGTGTGTTATTATGTTAATACTTATACCCCTATTAAATGTGCTGGAATTCTTCTTTTCTAAGTATTGAGTTGCTTTCCATTCCTTTCTCTGTGTAACTTCCCTATTGTGCTTATATGCAGGTTTAATCATTTGAGCAGACATGAGTTGTTGAGGCCAGTACCTTACCACGTTTTGGTAAAGAACTGCAGTTACAGTGTGTTTCTTAAAAGATTTATAAAGACCTAGGCATATGCCGCTTACTAAATAAGAAAGTTAAGTTGAAAATTCTCCTTAGCCAAAGGAGGCTTTACCATGTAATTTGGGCTTCCTTTAGCTGAAAGGTATGATACTGGCCAAAGTGTAAGAACACCAGTCTTACCCAAAATGTCTTTCTTATGGTTTAACATCAATAGGCAGTAAAATCTAAGGTTAATATTACTAACTTTTGAATTAACAAATAGTTAATTGTTGGGATTAAAATTTTTCAGATTACCCTTCTGTGTTTCAAAACATGCTCAGATCAAGATCCCAACATTTTCGATGTGGGGAGTTAGTTCAGTCTGAGTCTTGTTGGAGCCATTAGTTCAGGCTCGCAAGAAGTACACTGCTGATAGGAGGATGGGCTGCAAAACTGTGTGGCAAACAAGGAGCTATAGTTGTTTGTTACCGTTTTGTAACTTTCCTTTAGGTCTGACTGAAAACTCTGCTTTAACTTTGTACATCTGGCCTTTGAAATCATTTGCTATACATACACGCGGAGAACAGAAAAACTGTTCCTCAGAAGGGAATATTTGTGAATATTGTATATTAGAACCTCACTTTATCTACTGGCAGATAGGGTAACATTGAATTTCCCATTTAACTGCTTATGTTTATCAATACTGTAATAGGTCACACTATTGACATACATTTTTTTTCTCTTTCTCTCTCCCCTTCCTTTCTCCCTCCCACATCAATTTTTTCACTCCTGGCAACTTCATCTCTGTGCTACCTCCCAAAAATCATTACCTCTCAAGGAGACTAATCCGTTCCCTTCCTTTTTGTTGTGGTTGTTGTTGTCTGTACTGAAGTACACTGAAAATCTACGGATTACCTGTAAAGCCAAGGTGTTCTTTTGTCTTTAGAACTTGGATTGAATTTTAACAGTGTCTTTTGGTCACACAGAAAAATAAAATTAAAAAAAAAGGTCACAGAGAAATAACTGAGTGTCATCCTGATGACTTAGTTTGAGAGAGATTCTAATAAAAACATTGACCCATGTAATTGATTTTAATGGCAGCTTTGTGCCATCTTCTGTTCTCTGGAAATGCGCCAGATGCCATCAGCACAGCCTCGGGGGACCGAGGGGCATAGAGCAGCAGATGAGTGGTTTCTCTGAAGCCCAGAGTAACTCGGATAGATTAGTTTGGTTGATAAACACAGAGCACAGCAGGCACCAAAGGCAACTGAGGGTACAACTGACCTTTTTGTTCTCTGTCAGGGTCTAAGGAAAAGTAGTGAGTACAGCAGGAGCAGAACGACCATCATTCCCCGCTGTGTGCCCAACATGGTGTGTCTGCACAAGTACATCATCTCTGAGGAGTCTGTCTTTCTTGTGTTACAGCATGCAGAAGGTTTGTCTCTGGTTTAAGTATTTTACTGGAAAGAGTCAAAGGTTTTGGTTTTAATCAATGGTGTATTTCAGTGTCAAACTAATCTCTTATACATAGAATTAAAATATTTTTAGTGTGCCTAGGAGTAAAGATGCCTAGGAGTAAAGATGTCATGTAAGACACCCCGCATCCTCCCTCCCTTTTTTCCTTCTTTCTGTAGTGGAACTGATTCCTGTTTCAAATAGCCTCAAATCCTGATGGGTTACTTGAATTGTAGTAATATTGAAAGCTTCCAACTGTTTATTTTCTACAGGGGAGTAGGTGGTTTGACTGCAACAAAAATCCGCAGTATTTACAGTCATCTCTAGGAGATAAAGTCTTTGGCTACTTTTGTATACTTTAGCAAGTAAGCCTTTTTAACATCTTATAATTAAAATGACAAGTATCCTCACAAGAATTTAATAACTCTCTGCTAAAAAGCATGAACATTTGCCTATCACTTAATATTACGTAGTTATTCTGATCTGGGTTTTTAAGAAAATAGCTAGTGGCATCATATAGGAGTTCAAAGTAGAACCACGGAGTTGTGCCTTCAAACTGTTTATGAAATTCCTATTAAATGTACAGAGAACAGGTGGCAAAAAATAATTACATTTTGATTTTTTTCATCTAACACCTGGATTTAAATATTCCCTAAATGTAATTACCTCCTTTTTTTTTTGGAATGAGGATAGAATATAAATTTTGGGTTTGCTAATAGATCTCTTTTTAGGAAATGTTAATAATTCAGTCAGAGTGAATGATTGAAAAGCAGTGAACTAGTTTATAGAGAAGATATTTTTATTGCATTGGTTATGATTTCTTTTATTTCTAATAAACCAGGTTTTGGCTTTTGCAGAACAACTTTTGTCATGTGAATGACACTCTTTACAACATGGCTGTTTCTGCTATATGTGAGTTAATTTTGCCATGAGCAGAGATGCATGAAGAAAGACCTTGTATTACAACATTGTCTGATGGTGATCTCAAGGCTTACTAGGCTCCTCTGTGCAGTGATACTTTTCTTAAGATGTGCATAATTCAGCCAAATAACTTAGTAACTATCACCTGAATTCTAATCTCCACATAAGCTGGTACATTTTATTTGGAGAAATAATATTAAATAATATTTTTTTAAAAAATAAGAACTTGTCAGATACCAATTGACTTTAAAGCTTGAGTATTGAGAAGGATTAGAGACAGGATAAAATATAACCAGAAAAAATTGTTCCTGGTACTACTTCAGTTTCTAAAGCCCCTGCAGTTTTGCACTTCTCTTCTGGAAGAATGTCCTTTCTCAGGAGAAATGAAGAAATAGGATGAAGAAATATGGAATTTGAGGGAGTAGTGGAAAGATGTAGAGAGCAAAAATTTTAAGTAAGTTTTAATGTTACATAAACCTGATGTAGCAGGCATTTAGTAAAGTGAAACTCCTTTCCTGATGGAACTGAAAGCATTTGTTACAGCAGGTGTTGGTAAGAGGAAAACATTCAGGCCAAGCACATTTCACTGGATTTCTAACCACGTCAAAGATGAGTAGGAGAGGATCACTTATTCTTATATGGAGGACACCTCATTCATCCTAAATGTTAAGTTGAGGTTTCTGCTGTTACGTGAATGAGCTCTGAGTATGCAGTGTCTCCATTTTTATCATTGTTATCACAACTTGGACACCCTTGTATACATTATAAACTGTGTAGGATTTCCCCTCATTTTCTGATAAAATAGCGGATAGTTTGGAAATGAATTCACCTCTATTCCTGTTCTCAGTCTGTTCAGAAACATTATGATATGCCATAAAGATTGTCTGCTTATTATCAGGGAATTAAAAAAGTCAATTTCCTTAAGAACAGTTCGCTGCTCTCAAGAGCTTATTGACTGTACTCAGAACAGGCAAAGAAAGAGAAAAAGAACTGATATATTCCCCTCTAAAGAGGGAGAGGCAAAGTGCAAGGAAAGAGTCGATTGCCTGATGATGTATACAAGTACGTTGCAGATGTAGGACCTGATCCCTAACCAGGGCAATAATTTGGTGTTACTTCTAGAATTCTATGGCCTGTGTACCTCACCCTGTCCTGGGAGACTGAGGCTGGGAGGTGATTCAGGAGACATGCTCAAATTATTGTTTTTAACTCTATGGAGAATATGAAAATTGGGGCAAACTTATGCTGTACTAGATGCAGGAACCAGTCTTTCTCATCCCACTGACGTGCTTGATCAAATCAGCCTTTTTATAGTAGAACATACCCTTTAAATTGCAAACAGAAATTGTATCAGAAATCCTATAGATAAAGCAGTGTTAAATATTTATACCTCCAACTAAGTATAAACAGGGAAAGTGGTTTTACTTCATTTAGGGAAAAAATAAAAAACTTCTTGAATGATGCTGTTTAGGTGGTAGTTGCTGAAATTTTATTGTGTAAATTTATGAATGTTCTTTTAATTTAACATGTTAACTATGCCCATTGTACCATTGGGAAGTTCAAGGGTAAAATATTAATTTAAGTGAACAATGGCTTGAATTACAGCAAGTTCTGATGAGGTTTCAGTGTTATATACAGATATTATGTATTTGCTAAGCAGTCTGCTATTTCTGTTTGCAGTAAATTAACTGTATTATTAAGTTCAGAACTATTGGTATTCTGAAAGCTTGACCCCAAACTCTTGCTCCAGATTAAGAATTTTTCTTTTAGTAAGTTACGATGTTGTTATATGTCCAGAAATCATGAGTGAAGTCTTTTGCCCTCTCATTGACTTTTCTTTTGGCCACATTTGGAGGCTTCAGGGGTGTCTTAGGAGCAAGAAAGTCCATAATGTTATCTAGTAGCTTTGTCAGAAAGCAGTTGGCAAGTCCGAGTGTGATAGAGAGCCAATCTGGTGTTAATAAGGCCTCACTTCTTCTTGGCACTAAAAACTCCAGAAATTTTAGAAACAGATGCTTCAAAAATAGGCTGGGGGGCTTGCATGGGACATCAAAGTTTAAGTGGCTGTTAGAAACTGTCAAACCTCCTTAAGCATAAGCAAGCTAGAGATCCTATCAATCTGGAGGGCACTCAAGAAACTTCAGAGCTTGCTGCACACTGGAACTGATGGAAAACGCAGAAGCATTCTGACTTGCAAAGCTGAGAATTTGTAAATAGAAAAGGTGATATTACTAGCTGTAAAGATTTGATGTAGGTCAGAAAGTGTAGGAAAGGTGATCTGGTCCTTGGCAAGAGACTTTTCAGGAGACTGCTTTGAAATAATAGCATTTGCTATAAGTGTCTTGGGAAGTGGGAAGTTTGCCTAAACTAGCAATCTTTATAGTGGAAATTCACCAGGAGCAGTGGAAGCAGTCGTATATGTAAGACTCTGGTGTTTGCAGCTACTGTCATGTTAGACATTAGGCCAGAGATTAACTTCCAGTTCCTGTGTACGCTACAACCCCACTACTGCTGCCATTCGCATGCTGTAAAACATTATTATTGTATCATGGTAGTGCCTGCATGTCTGGTTCCCTTTAGCCTACGAACTGTACAAGCATAATTGTATGTTGTCATTGTTTATTAATACCATGAAGTTTGCTGGCGGTCATGTCTTTAATGAAAAGGAGGACAGTGATCCTAAGAAAACTCTAAGGGTGTTTTTTTTTTTCCCCCAATAAGGAAGAATATTATTTCACATGAGGCGCATGAATTATCATTGGCATGCCTGGCCCTAAACAAATTCTTATACAGTAATGCAGAGAGTTTGGCGAGGTTTTGGAGAATAATTCGAACAGATGTCTTTCCGTACGCCTGTTTTTACTTCCCTATCCAATCATGGTTATTTGGAAGCCCAGATTGTTGGGTCTGACTTTGTTTGAGCTATCCTAAATACAGTGATTACCACATTCTTAACTGCATTCCAGTTCTGCAGGAATCAAGTATATTGTTCTTTAGAACAAACTTATGGGCCAAGCTAGCTAAAGCCAAATGACTTTTTTTTTGAATATGTCCACTTAGCTAGTCTATCAGGTAAGTGTCTGAGTACTAAATGAGGAAAAAATCCAACAGATCATGAATTTTTCTTATCAACTAAAACAAAAACATAGTAGGAGACTAAATTTGCTGATCTGTTAGGTTTCCTTTTATCCAGTGATATGTCCTGCATGGCCTTTGTATCTTCTCTTTGATGTTCCCTCTTCAAAGTACTATTAATAACAAAAAACTGCAGAAGTGTTTGAAAGAATATATAAAAATTGTGGAACTAACAAGATTCCTAGCCAGCTTCATCACTCAGTCACTCTGTGTTAAAATTTCTTCCTGACTATTTGGACACTAACTGTTTAGATTCTGCCTCTGAAGCACAGGTATAACCTCCAGATCATTGAAAATATGATGAAATAAGGGAGTTTTAATAAGTAGCTTTACACTGAATAACTGCAAAAGAATGTAGAATTTTGTGGCTTTGGTGTCCTAATAAACTTAGAAAAAGTAAGCTGGACTGATGGTAGAGTCAATTTGTGATAAAAGAAAAATTCATAGTAATTTGTTATGTTAATAGTGTACTTCTGAAATTATATTAAATACTAATAAACTTTAGCTTAAAATGATAGCTTTTATGATTATGTAGTATGTTAGACAAACTTTGACAATGGCTGAAGTTTCTTGTTTGGATTGATTTCTGTAATTTTATTTTTTATAGATTCCTGTTACTATATTAGCATGGCTTGCTAATGGGTTTTCTTGATCTTACACAACACATGGAGAGAGGGGGAAAGATTATTAGTGTGTCATTCATAAAGGCATAATTATATACCCAGATACAAATATCACTCTTGTTTGACCCTGGATCGGACATTTTCAAAAAGGAATAAAATTGTTGTTTTTCACTATAGAACACAATTATTGAATAGCATTTATTTATGTATTTCCACTTGACCAGGAGGCCAGTCTTGAAATATTTATATGTAAACATATTTGAACATAATCAAAATTTTTTGTATTTAGTTGCATTTAGCTCTAAATTGGAGTTGCAATAAGTAGTCATTTTCACTGTGATCTCTTAGTCCAAGTGATTATTAATGAGTAACTTCTTTCTTAAAAAGGTAAAATAATAACGTGTTTACTAATGGAAAACTAGTCATTGTTGCAATTTGGTTTGTTTTTACAGGTGAACTGTGTTGAATTCCTGAATACCCTCAGGATAAAACCATCCTTTTTATCTTTTGTCAAATTTGAGAGATTAGGCTTGCTGAAAGCATTTAAAACCAAAGTTTTTCTTCAAAGTTATAGCCTGAACTACTTGACTCTTTCAGTGAGGTTTCTGTGCTGTTTGAAGAGATGATATCAATACATCTGCTTTCCTGCTTTAATCCTTCTTGGGTCTCCTCCTTTCTTAAGCGGTACTGCGACTTCTAGCGGAGGCCAGGGTCCTAAGCAAGCTGCATGAGATCTTGCGTGATGCAAAGCGGGGCAAGTAGAAGACAAAGGCTGCGCCAGGAGCACCTTGGTCTGTTTATATGAAAGGGGAGAAGAATTCTTGCACTCCTTACACAGTCCAATCCCTTTCTACCTTAATATAGGAGGACAAAACATTAACGTCAGGGAGAGCCCTTCAGAGAGCCCCTGAGGCTTGTGTTTTCACAAGAACAAATTTGTTAAGCAGTACTGGGGTAATAAATACAAGTAATATGAAGATGGAAATATTTTGCCTTTGCTTGTGCTAATTAATACAGTACAGGTGAGATGGGAAGATTTTATGTGATATAGTGAATGGAGCAGGAGAGTGTTTGTCAAGTATTTGAGATTTTATTGTTTGATTTGCACAGACCCTGTATATTTCCATGCCTAATTAATACACTGGGAAAAGTTACTTTGCAAGTACTGTTCACAAACTAATTTAACAAAAATTAATTTAAAAAGTTAATCAGAAAAGTTAATTGTTGTAAAAAGATCAGACTCTTGGAATACAATTAAACTTTAATATTCTTTTGTCATGGAGTAAAGTGTGGAAAAGATGAGAAGGTCTTTCTCACAACCATATAAAAAATGTCTGCTCTCTCTCTTTCTCTCCTTCTTCCTTCTGTTATTTTCTTTCTCCACCATTCCATAGCAAAAGTGTGGATATATATAAATTTATAAAAAGAATTGATGACTGTGCAATGAACATTTTGTTTTTATTTTAACCAAACTGTTTTAAAAACAGTAATTCCGTGGTTCTGTACAAAGTACAGGGTTCAGAATGAAGAACAGGGCCCTACTTCTACTTTTTTTCCTGGCAAGCAGCTGTGTAACATGACATTTCTTAAGGCAAGTGGCTTCATCCTAAGCATCTTCATGGACCCACTGCCCCTCACAGAGGCAAGATGCTGCTTGTCATGCGCTTCTGACAGGGCCAAGGCTCTTGGTTCCGCAGGATTGGCAGGAGGCGAGGGCTACCGCCTTGCGGAGAGCGACTGATGAGCCGTATCTTGCTACTGTGAAATGGCACATTGGAGGTATTTTGAATACGTCTGTGGGTAGATATATAAAGTTTGTTTGTGGTTAATATAGCAGCTCTTGTTCTCTTCTCTCCTAGCATTGCTTCTGTTTGCTGCTGTCCGTCTACCTGGCATCCTTTCGCATCTTCTAGAAAGTAGCAAGAGTCATTTTGATCTGCTGTGTCCATTTGTAGCTTACAGGCGGAGATCATGTGGATTAATAGATCTAGATTGCTATCTTTACCATTGAACTCAAGCTTTTAGAATTCCCTCTTAATATTTTTGATATACTTATTTTCACTACAGCCAGTGAAAATTATTTTTCCCTTCAAAAACAAGTCTTGTCTTAGCCAGAGGGATAGAAAGGAAGATAACACCACATAATATTATTCAAATTCGTTTTTTAAAGTATCAAGGTTTTTCTACCTTTGATAAGTTATTTTTGAAATACCTCAAAATATATAATATCTGTTCCTAGGCAATAAAAAATGCTTTCTCTTTTTGTTGTATGCTTTAAAGAAATTTTGCCTGATAGGAAGAGTGTTTAAAAACAACTATTAAGGACTATGTTTTGGAAAAACATAATATACAACTATATTACCCAAAAAAGTAAAAAGCATTGCAGATGCCCAGTGGGCTGGATACTTCTATGAAGTAGATCGCCTGTGAAGATTTTATTAGAACTCCTGTACTTTCCAGAATTTCTGTAAAATCTTTTAAACTGAAACGTCTTGACTTTGCATTTTTCCTGAAGTTATTGAAGGTAGCTTCTTAAAGCCAAATTCTTTCACTAGCAAAGTGCAAGAGATCCAGTAGCGTCTTGATTTATTCTATGTGACTTATGTTTTGTATTCTTTTATAAAAAGCATGCTGTATATGTGCAATATTTGAAAGCATGAAGAGTCCCATTTTGTATTTTTGAAGCTTAACAGTTACTTTTGGAGTACTTATAGTCTTTGATGTGAAGGAACTGGTTTGCTAATATAAATCAGATTCTTCATCATCAGGTAATGTAACAAGCCATAGAAAACTATTTTAAGGTCTGAGATTCAAGGGAGAAATGTGCCCATACTTAACAGAAAAAAAAAACAATTCTTCAAAAAGAGAAAAAAAGCTCTTACAATATCCTACTAATGTAAAGCAATTCTGTTCACCTTACCCTTACAGAACTTGCAAATGAATTCTTTTTGGTCTCTCTCCCTTAATGTCACTCATGAGCTTGGAGGTGTGATACAGAAGTATTCAGTTATGGTATAACTGGTGATGGGTGCTAAACCATTTGATCTTCCCTGGTTTTTGCTTTCTTTTGAGATTGTAGATGGAGAGTAGTCACCACCATGCAACTTGAGACAGACTCTGAAATGAGACTTTATTGAAGTTAAAAAAAAAAAAAAAAAAAAAAAGGCTTAATCTCAGATACAACTATTTAAATATTTATGTATTAATACAAATCTGTTTAAAAAGCAAGTAGCAATCACTATAATTGTTTCCAGCTGAGACAGCAGATCCAGCTTGCTCCATGGGCATAAGAACATAGTGTATTCTGACAATGAGGATATTTTCCTGTATTATAATTAATCTGCTTTTGTTTTGAGTTAAATTAAGAGATTTTTTTCACCCTTTCTTGCAGGAGGAAAACTATGGTCTTATATCAGTAAGTTCTTAAACAGAAGTCCTGAAGGGAGCTTTGACATTCCTGAACTCAAAATATCCAGTTCAACTAAAATTCACCTGGAGCAGCCAACACCTAGTCCTAAAGAAATCAGTAGCAGCACTGATTCCAGAGAAAGCTATGGGGAGAGGATGCTGAAGGTGGTCCCACTGAAGAACAGCCTCACACTGAGCTCTCAGGATGACAGCAGCAACCAGGAAGATGGCCAAGATAGTTCCAAGTGGATGGACTCAGAGTCCAGCTCAGAGGAAGAGTGCACTACTAGTTATTTAACATTATGCAATGAATATGGGCAAGAAAAGATTGATTCGGGCTCTCTAAATGAGGAAGCTGTTGTCAGATTGGAGAATGAAGGTCTAAATACCAAGGAGAGAAGTTGCTTGCAGACGTGCACTGTTGTTGGCAGTGATAGCTTCAGCTCTCAGATTGCATCTCAGGAACTAAAGCTTTTCATTGATGATGCTGAATCAGAAATAGCTAGTCCTACTAGGATATTGGACTCATTAAATAAATCAAAGAACAGTCCCATGGAACTCTTCAGAATAGACAGTAAAGATAGCACCAGTGAGCTTCTGGGGCTTGATTTTGGAGAAAAATTATATAACCTAAAATCAGAACCTTTGAAGCCATTATTTTCTACCCCAGATCATGATAGAAGCTTTGATGCCCTGGAAAACAAAATGGGTGTGAGAGCTCATGACACCATAAGCAGAGGTTCAAATGACTCTGTGCCAGTGATTTCCTTTAAGGATGCTGCTTTTGATGATGTAAATAGTGTTGATGAAGGAAGGCCTGATCTCCTAATAAACTTACCTGGTATGTCTGATGAAACAGAGGAAGCAACATTGTCAAGGCCGACAAAGTTTACAAAAAGTGATATGAACATCTTAGAAGTAAAATTGTTAGAAACGCCTGATGTCTTACAATTAAATAATTCTATGGATCAATGCAAAGCATTTGATCAAGAGCCAAATCATGTGACACCAGAACTGGGTGATGCTTCCCACGAAGAAGCTGATGGACAAAATGGTGTCACTCAGGGAGCCCTTGGGAGCCTCTTTACAGCTGAACTAGAGGTAGGTAGTTCAGAAGATGGGGCTCTATTTCAAGGGCTTGGAGCCTTAAACGTGACAAGCAAAGAAGAAAGTTTATTTGATTGCAACTTGCTCTTAGGTGCTAAAGACGTTAGTTTAGCTAAAGACATAATAGGAGATGAAGCTGTGTTGCTGTTTTCTGATCAAACTGAAGACTTTGAGAAAGAGGAAACAAACCCGGCTTTGTTACCAACAGCTGAAAGTGAAAAGACAGTACCAAAGAGAGAAGATGAAATAGCAGTAGCAGGGGAGAAGGAAATACATCACATTTTTCAGGACCTCGACGAAAGATTAGCGATAACCTCCAGGTTTTATATCCCAGAGGATTGCATTCAAAGATGGGCAGCTGAAATGGTTGTAGCCCTTGATGCTTTACATAGAGAAGGAATTGTGTGCCGCGATTTGAACCCAAACAACATCTTATTGAATGATAGAGGTCAGGAACTTTTGCAAATGCATTTCTTTTTATTCGCTGTTGCTTCCAATTAACTGAGTAGGCGTTTTATCTTGTAATTAGTATCTTCATTTCCTGTCTAGAGCTTCATTATCAGTGCAGCAAATTCACCCCCAGTAATAGCTTCTAGTACTTAATGATGCCATTATTCTTAATGATACTGTTTTTAGCTACAAAAGGAGTAATTACAGTTCACTTCTGCAGAAAATGGAAGGGAAAAATGTTTTGATTTCTCCTGTCGTTTTGTTTTTAGGACACATTCAGCTAACGTATTTTAGCAGGTGGAGGGAGGTTGAAGATTCCTGTGACAACGATGCCATGGAGAGAATGTACTGTGCCCCAGGTTAGAGCAATCACCTACAATGTTTCACTTGGAAAGTGGATGAGCAGCTTTCATTTTCTCATGGAGCCTCTATAATGTGGAACTCAAGTTTATGCAATATATGATAGGCTTTACTTCCTCCCTCCCTCCCCCGTATGTCTTAAAAACTAAGAGGGTTGATAACTGCTTTGTTGCTGAACTGTGGTGGTGTTCGTTAGAGTGCTCATATAAAGTGTAATTGCATTGAATATCTTGTTTAAGCAACTTTAAGGAACATTTTTTTTTCTTTCACGTATTTGCTGTGTATGAGTACATCCTGATAACTGAAAAAAGCAAATAGGAGAAAGGGCAGATTGAAAAGAGATTTAAAAATACAAAAATACGTACATGCAAAAAACATAAGGAGAAAACCTAGAAGTTGGAAATATACAATCCTAATAGGCTCAGAGATGCCTGTGACATTTTTGAGCAGCTAAAAAGTAGTTTAGAGAGCTGTTTTCTTAGAACTGCTTTCATCACTCGTGAGAGTGATAATATCTTGGGTTTTTATTGCAAGAGTGGCACTTGAAACCAAGCCTTTCCTCTCTTTTTTTTCTCCCAGTTTATTTTCTGCTATCATAATGGTCAAATGGTAGTGACAGATAAAAATCAGATAGCTGAACAATTTTACTTACAACTTGATATTATAAAAAAATCACAACTAGCTACTTTTGTAGTCAAAATGACTACTGGGAGGCTATTTAGATATTTCAGTTTGTCTCTTTAATTCTGAAATTTCAAATGCCTATGTGCTTTTTCTGCTGAGTTTATGGTCTGTTTAGGCTTTGCAACTTGGAGTGAATGTAGTCTTCAAGCTCAAGCCTGTAACCATGTTCACTAAAGATTAGCTGAAGATAAGTTATAAGCAATGGAAGAGAAAAGTTCTGAACTTAGTTTGGCATTGAGTATTTATTCTGTAACTTAGTCCCATCACAACTGAAATATAATGGGGAACTGCTCACTGTGAATAAAGATTGCAGAAAGTTGGCAAAAAAATGAATTCCAGCCTCTCAAGATTAATAGTCAAATAAAACCTTTGCCATACAGGTGTGAGATGCCAGATATTACAGAGAAACAGAAAACTTTTTTTTAAACCAATCAAAGTAAAAATCACATCTTCTTTCCATTCTCCCCTAACTTAAATTCAGGAATGAGAAAGTTGAGGAATCTCTGCATTTCAGAATCTCAGCAATTCTTGTGACTTGTGGAAAGGAAACATGCTTACCAAGCTGTAGTCCTTCATGTTAGAAAGAGGCATTTTGTTGCCTTCCTAACCCAGCCTTGTACAAACCTCTTTCCACCTGAGCAGTAGCAAGGAAGGCAAGTAGCCTTTTCCCACACTGTCACTGTTAATGAGCTATGAAAGTCAAAGATTAATTTTTCTGTATTTTAACAAGCATCCAAAAAGAGGCCTTTGTTACCCCTTAAAACCCCAACCAGCCAACTCTTGCAGTAATGAAGCGTTTAGGGAACAACTGAAATAATATTGAAAAATCCTCAAATGCAAGTGTAAAGTTTTCTGCATCATCATCATTTCCACCTCACAGTGCAGGTGTGGTATCTACTTAGGGTTTTTTGGGTAAAGTTTTCCTCACCTCTCCTCTCCTCCCTCTCTGTCCTGCCTCAGACTGCAGTTTGCTTTGTGTATCTGGACTTTCTCATTTGTGGAACCTTATTAGACTTCAGTGAAATTACTCCTGGATGTAAATAGGTGCCTGTAAATTGCAAACTACATGAAGATTTGCATGTGTAAATATTAGATATATGCAAGACAGCTGAATCAATACGGCTCCATGAGTCTTACCTTTCACCCTTCCTGATCTTAATGTTATCTTTACAAAGTACGTTCTTATTTTAATGTAGCTATTTGATGATAATTTTTGCATAGAGAAAGTAATACTTGCATAGGAAAGTAATACTTGCAATAACTTAGCAATACAAAAACCTATTTTGAGCCAAGTAACATTCTTTTTTGAGTAACAGCTTAATATCTGTACCTTAAATGTTTTGTATAGCTGATGCCAATGTAGCTTTCTTAAAGCTCCTGCTGCTGCTAAATCCTGCTCTAAAGCATTTGATCATTATTAGAAAATTAATTTTAATGAGCCTTCTTCATGGACATTCTAGTGTTATAGGAAAACAGGCCTCATTTGGATGATTGTTTTTCTCTTTAAGGAGTGTACCATGCTCCTGAATTCATGTCTTCTCTTTAGAAAGTTAATGTTGTTCCTTAAGCTGCTACTTAGGATAACCATTTTGAAATTATACGTGTGGTTCACTTAGTACATTGAGAAAAGATGGCAGGTTTGGGTTTTTTATTCTTTTTAAGTTGCTTTTTAAAACTGTTTATAAATGTTTCTAATAGCTGTTTTCCTGCTGGAAAAAAGGCTGCGGTTTTGTGGAGAGGAGCAGAGATCTTCACGAAATTGCATTATCTGATGATTTATTTTATAATAATACAGCACAGTGACTAAATAAAATGACTCAAAGTGAGTCTTTATCTTCTTTGGAGTTTTCCTGGTGTTTCTAGTATTGTGTGCATTTTTGCCCATCCTCTAGATACTCAGCCCTCCTTCTCCTTTTCCCTCATTACCTGAAGGATCTTGACTTGTAAAATTTGTCTCCGTCTATGTTGATGTCTTTTCAGGATTTTGTATTTTTATCTGAGTTCACGATAGAATAGAATTTGGAATGACAAACTTTGATGTAACACACTTGAATGTTTGATTATCAAAATGTACCAATTAGGAGTATGTAAGAAAGAGAAGATGTCTTTATCAAAGGTCTGGTATTACAGACTTGGAACAGATGTTGAGTCTTCTTGGGATGCAATTCAATTTTGCATTGATTTGGGGATGACAGATTTCATACGCAAAAACAGGAGAGAATGATCTGAAAGTTTCATAGGTTGCAGTGTATATTTGATTTAAGATATTTAGGAAATTAGATTGCATAGTTATTTGAAAGAAATAAACATGTATTTGAAATGATCTTACCTTTTTAATTGAGGTAAATCAGGTTTCAGGCTTTAATTTTTTTAGAGTACAAGTTATAAAGTGCTTAGCAGTAAAGTGCCCGAAGGCATATTTAAGTTGCTTTATTGGTTGAAGGATAACTTGTAACCTAAATTCTGCAAAACTACAGATCTATCAGAATCTAATTCCTGCAAGAGCTAAGGATGATAATGGTAATGTTGACATTCTTCACACTCAGTGCAGGGCAGAAGTCCGTCTGTATGGATCTTGCTTTCAGGGTGTAGGATTCTGTGTTGAAGGTTTCCAGTACCCCATGTTATAACTTTTTGCTGAAACAAAGCAAAGTAATATTGGTACAGAAATAGTGATCAGATCCTTTCCCTTGTGAACAGGGAGGAATTTCTCAGCTCTTGTTATCCTAGCAAGTGCAGACAGGAAATGTGGCTACATGTATGTAAAAGATTATATCATATATATATATATATATATATATATAAGAACAAATACAAATATTATAAATGCAAAAGTGTCAAAAAGATGGAGAAGAAATGGTTTAAATAGCTGTATGCTACTTCATCATGACAATATAATTAATTTTGTATGAAATAGTAATGTTATGTTATATCATGCATAAAGTAAAAGCGGGGATAAATCTTTAGCAAAAAGTTACATTTCTCCACTCTTGACGGCAGGTGGCATTGTACCATTAATGGATTTTGCTGTTGCACTTACTGGCTCTAATTTGCCTAACTTCACATAAGAGGTAAAGATGGGGTTTATTTGTAATGATTTGCATATCAAGAACTGTACTTAGAAGCTCAGAGTAATGGTGCGTTATAGTACTGTCAAATCTGCTAGTACAATTGGACAACTCTTCTTACACCTTGCATAGTTCTACTCGGTAAAAAAAAGTTCATGCTGAACCAGCTACTGAAACAACAAAGCTATCTACAGATGTTTAAAAGTAGTGTCTGTGCTGTACTTTGATTAATGGCCAAACCAAATCTTTGCTGTTCACCTATGATAAGTCAAATGTTGTTTCTCTAACCCACAAGGGAAGTGATGGATTATAAATCATCCCCTATAAACTCAACACCACTTCAAGTAAAACCATGGGAGTTTTGGCCAAGAATAACCTATTTACTTTTAAAGATGAAATTAAACTCTTGCTACTGAGAATTTCTACTATGTTAATATGGTTAAGATGACTAATGTGAGGTTTAGAGTTCTTTTACTTTCTTCTTCTTTGCAATAATTTTGTGTTCTGAGTATTTTAAAGTGTACTAAGCAGCTGATGTTTGAATATAAAGTTATTACTAGATCAGATGAGAATGATTCACTTCTGTTTAAATAGCCCTTTGCTCTCCATGCCCCCTGAGAACTCTTATCACTTATTTGTCCAGAAAACCCCGCAAAAACTAACAAAAAATCCCTCACATTATCCACCTGCCTGGTGGTTGATAATATCGGCAATGTATCTCTTTATCTCTTGGTTAATGTGCCTTGGTATTCTGAAGGGGGGGAAATTCCAGTAACAGATTCAATTTACATGGACAGAAACTTGAGCAAATGCCAACCTAGCAGGGGGGCCATTATTCTGCTCTATAAATAAGTTTAAAAAAGAAACAAACACACACACAAACCTGTGAATCAACATGTTTTGGTCTAATTGAGGGAAAAGCAAGATAGATGAATTTTGAAATGCAAATGATCACCTGTTATTTAAGAATAGGCTTTGCCAACTTTGTGATCTTAAATATAAAGAGTTGTTACCTTTTAAATAGAATAATAATTATATTCCATTGTTGGTAGTAATGAATCTTAAAGTAAAATTGGTAACTTTTTACAACAGCCTCTTCATAGTATGCTCTACACCTGTAAGAAAGCCAAAATTGTCTACAGTCAAGACTGTCTTCAACTAAAACAGATTAAGATGAGGACTTGCTCATGAAGAGAAACATTTTAGGTTCTTTTCCTATCTCAGCTGTAAAGCATGATGTGTAGAAGTGACTTGCTGTTCTAACACAATATGTAAATACAATGTGTGAATGAGATGTTTTACTTATACTCTTTAAGTCCTCTCGCCAGCTGGCAGGGATAAGTTCTGTCGTATCCTGTAGTGTTACCAGAGAGCTAGATTCCAGAACTGTGGCATCTTTGGTTTTGTTTTTTTTTTCTTTTTTCTCCAAACCATGAGCTTTCACCAGACTGTATGTACTACAAACTGGAGGCTTGCTTGTTGAAATCATAAAGCCAAAGGGAATTTAGGTGCATCAAATATGTAAGTAGGAAACTGGCCATCAGTAATGCATTATATTATTCTGTTAACTTCATAAGCGGTGTGGTATAATCAAGCCTTATTTAACAAACTAGCCTTCATTCAAAATAAAGATGCAAAGCTTTTTGATAACCTAAAATGTGAAACATTAGAATAAGAATTAACTAAAATGCTATTAACCTGTATAGTGTAATTTTTATTTACTGAATGAGGAAAAGATAGTGTGCGTCTGTTTACCAAATAAATATTTGATATCGGAAATCCTGCATATTATTTGTGTATGTGTATTTCAGTAGCAGTTTGCAAGCACTCATTCTTCTATTCTGTATTATAATAATTTAATTTGGAGTAGATTGTTTAAGAAGCAAAATAACTGTGGTAGATTAAAGTGTCATTGACCCTAAGAGGTGTTGAGGGAAGGATTGATCTCATGGTTATAGTGTAAGATGGGATTTCCTAGATTTTATCTCTGACTCTGTGCTATCTTTCGGTGCGATTTTACAGTCTCAGGATGATCCTAAAAAGGAAGAGAAAAGCGGGGCAGACAAATGGACAGCAAAGGTGGAGGGACTGGCTAGTTCAATTTGAACACTGGCAATAGGAGATGGGACTGAATGTTAACATGAAGGCTATAGAGCTGGAGTGAATAAGCAGGAAAGGTCTGAAAGTGCATAAGAAGGACTAAAAGTTGTGGAGCTGAGAGGAAAAACTGTTAAAATAGTTTGGAGGTGCACAGCTCTCCGAAGACACCGAGGCATCCCAAAGAAAACAGTAACAGCTGACTGCTCCCAAAATAGCAAAGTATCATGTACCTGGAGCAGGTAATTGAAAGCACAGGTTTGGAGAGAGTGTCAGATATTTTCCAAAATAATTTGATGTGGTTTGTCGGTCAGGCGTGTTTTGAGTACGCTACATGTTTTAGGTGAAGTACGTGTACCTGTGTTTTTTCTGGACCCTGTAAATAGAATAAGCAGTGAATTGTATTGAAGTTGTTGATTTGTAAGAATCTGTTTTTGTTTGTTTGTTTGTTTGTTTGACTGGCATAAAAGCCAGCTAGTAAATCCGAGAGTAACTTTAATTCACTTGAGGTGTTTTCTTTTAATAACAGATGGGGCTAAAACTTGAAGCTACTGTAAAATATGCTCTTTGAAAATAAATGAAAATAGCTAAAGGGTCGGATAGTGTTTGCTTTCTTTTGATAACAGTACTAAAAGGTTTCTTTATCTCTTTTGTCCCCTTGATTATTTTAGAGAAGGTTTTAATTCCATCTTAGGTGACTAAAAGGAAGAATAAATAGATCACTCTATTAATTTTCTTCTGTTAGTGACATGAGGAAATTTCTTCCAAAGAGGAACATAGATGCTCATATTTTTTTGAATATATTTAGTATGAAACTTCATATTTTCATACTCCATTTGATCTTAGCAAATATTCACTGGATTTGCCTCACTACTTTATTGTTTAAAGACCATAATACACTTTTTATACTTAACTATACATGTTCCAATACTATATTTTATAAATTGCTCAAGCATTTTAGGTAAAGCATTATGGCCAGATTGCTTGTGTGATGTGTTATTTAGTGACTCTGTCTTATGATATCTTGGCTGACTGAATCTGTGTGGAGTAAATTAGCTTGAACTCATTTTACTTGGTTCTCTGCAAATGCTTCTTTATAGATATTAAAATTAGATAAAATAGTAAGCTTTTAAAATTAAATGAATGTAAGGTAAATAGAATTTCTGAAGCAACTGTAATGGTTTTTCATGTAATACTGTTTCTTTCAATGGTAGCAGAAAGGGAAAACATTGTGTCTGATGTTTTCAGGATGTTGGACAAGTCCATTTCCTCCTTAACAATTTCAGATACCTGATGGTAATTCAGATGGGTGTCCTTGCTTTCTTATCAGTGCAGAAACAATACTTGCAGGTATGCTATTTCTACTTGAAACATGGAGTAGGGGGAAGGGACACCCTCTTGTTTGAAATTCTAATCAATCCACCAGAAGTCAAACAATTTCTTTCTTAATTTCAGGAGAAACCTCTCAACTCAAAGCTCTTCTTCACTCTTAGATGTTAGGTTTAGCAGTACTTCTGTTATTAGCATGTTTTCTTGTGAGCAGATTTCAGGTCTCATTCTTAATTCAAATGTATTTTCTAGATGTTAAAGGTTATCCTACAAAGTTTGATTTTGTTCCAGGTGATTTGCAAGCGATCTGGCATAAGTTCCACTGTGAATTTTAAGTCACTTGGACCAGCTCTAAACCTGACTTCTTTTATTTTAATTATGATAATGCTTTAGTGTGTTAGTCAGGAGGCCTTATTGTCAGTCCTGGAGGAAGCTGTATTTGGGAGGAAATTTTTGAGAGGTTGTAGTAAAAATCCTTGAAAGCCTTCAGCATGAGGGAGGTATTTCAGATGTTGTAGAAAGGATGAGAAAATCGGTCCTGATGTTGATAGCATCATCAAAGATATATATTCAGAAAAAGCCGAGGTTCTGGTTTTCTACTTTATAGCTGGCATTTATGTTTAAAAATATAGGACTTTGTCAGACACATATCGCATATCAGGAAGTAAGGTACTACTGTGTGTAATGCAAATATTGAGATAAGTATGGAAACCATAAAGAAATAGCCTTTCAGTTGAGACCAGCTGCACTGAAAAAATAGTGCTAGGTAGAGAGGCTATTTACCTGCACCATCTGTCTTGATCTGAATCTGATAGCATTTTACAAATCACATTCTCTTCCGTTTCCCCTGACTGCTACTGCTAAAAGGGTTTCTGTGCAGGAATTTAGCATTGCTACTGCCATGAGGTACTTGGTGCTACATGTTGAATGGACATTGGTAAGGGAAAAAGAAGAAAGCCCTCTCTTTTAATGAAGTTGCAATGAAATTGGAAGCATTACTGATCTTTTTTTCAGTCTACCATTTTTGCTCCAGTTTAGGAGGATTTTGTATTTGAAAATGTTATGAACATTTTTTTCTGCAAATTTTGTACTGCAAGTCCTGGAAACACCAGCCTCATGTACATGCGTATGTAGACTTATGTTTGTACAAATGTGGGTAAGGTCCTTGATTTCAAGGTTCATGAAGTAAAGAATTGGCACAAATATCCCCATGTTATTCACTTAGGCTTATGGGTCGCTACCATTTATTGTCTAAATTACTATGCTGATGGATTGAGATGAAAATGTTTTCTTAGTGAAGGCAGATATTGTAGTTCAGATTTATTGCAATATTAGAGCTTTTTAAAAAAAGCATATGCCCTGTGTGGTATATTACATTAGCTAGCTACTC
Source organism: Rhea pennata (assembly GCF_028389875.1). Lineage (NCBI taxonomy): Eukaryota > Metazoa > Chordata > Aves > Rheiformes > Rheidae > Rhea > Rhea pennata. The sequence continues at coordinate 25,889,437 of NC_084665.1, read as the reverse complement.
TGTATCACTTGAAAGCACTTCATAATCCACAGTTTCTGAATTTTCCCATGATGTGTAGTCAAGATAAAATGCAGTAATATTGATGTGATATCCTGAACTTATTACAATCAGTGTACTGCATCAGAAGAAAGGTGACCTATTCGAAGTGAGGGAATGTAAACAACACATGTTTATTTGTAATATTCACAATGTGTTTTTTTTTTAAGGAGAACATTTATTTTAATCCCAAATGAGATAATTTGGGGACCTAGGGAAAGCAGTAGGAAAAGAGACATGGGGTAATGGGAGAAAACTAGAGATAACATTTAGTTTTGTATAAAAGAACATTCAGATGCTTCTCATGGCTGAATTTTCCATTTCCTGTTCCATGTTGGTTTAGATGACTTGTCACACAGGCTCTGCTCATGTGCATGAAACCCCAGCCAGAGCTCCTCAGTGTGAGAACTCCGCATTACTTGACTGTTCTCATTTTATCCCATTTATCTTGTTTCGATGATAGACAAAAGTAATGGAAGAGTTCATTGCTCTTCATGTAAGAGACCTGCAATGACATGGTTTTTGACTTGTCATAAATTGAGAATGCTCTTATGGTTAAAAATATGAGCTTGTCTTGTGAAGAGGTAAAGTCTAGTTTGCTTTTTGACTCTTATTCTATGTTCATTTTCTTCATCAGTGAAGTGAGTGAGGTGACATCGACTTCCTGTAATGAACAGTTTGTATTTCTGTGAAAGAAGGCAATGTAGGTTTGATTCTTCAAAGAATTGGATCAGCATCTGTGACTGCCAACACAAAAGAAAATAACACTAAAGCTCAGAAATGAATTTTTCATAGTACGTCTTTTTTTCTGTGCTCAAAATGACAAAGCTTTTCACCTTCTAGAATTTGCTTATATTATGCTGTAAGTAAAAAGGCCCATACCCACTGAAAGTTAGTTTGGATGTTCTTTCAGTGTCTTTGGGGAGGAATAGATTATCTAAGTTTATGATATTATTCTAAAAATTAAGACTTGTCAACATAGAGAAATTGATTCAGATTAACTGGTAACGTATGAATTAAGAATGGAGTAGTCAATGCTAATTAACTCTTGACTTGACTGCCTTTATTCTGAAATAAGTGTGAAATTAATTTAATAAATAGAAATCTTCAGTTATTTGAGAGAAAGCGATCTTAATCCAAAATATCCACAGGATTAAAGTCACACAGGAAAGAAGAGCTAGAATGCCTCTCCTATAAAGAAACATCAAATATTTGTGTTTAGATTTTACTTCCATTCATATTATCTCTTTTTTTGAATGTATACAACTGGAACATATAGCACTAGGAAATCACATTCAGTAGTTCTAGACTGAAAGGGGCATTTCCATGCAACAGATTTCACTGAGAGATGCCTTTAATCAGCTATGTCATGTGGAAAGGTCTGAGGTTTTGGGGTTTTTTTTAGAGGACAGTTATGTAGAAGGACACTCTTTCTTAAAGGAAGTAAGATTCATTTTATATAGAGGAGCAGATTTTGTTTTTGCACACATTATCTGGACTTGACATAATTTTAGCTTGGTCTAGATGTCTGTCTGGGGTCTTAAAACATTTTAAAAATGTATGCAATTATAGTGATACAGTTCGTTGTGTGGCTGCCATTATATCTTTGTAAAACTTTCTTGATTATGGTAGAAATACTAATCTGTAGGGAGTGGAATAAATCCTTCTAATGTGAGATACCTTATAATGATGTATTGGGCATTCAAATGCCATTAATTGTAATAAACTTTTCAATGTGAGTAATGCCTTAACTGAAGAACCAATGTCTGAACCGTCCGTCTACACTCTTGCATCTCAACCTAGTCCTAAAAGGTGCTGAGCATCTTCCAGCTTGCGTTACAGCTACCTCACCATTCCCCTGTGCTCATTGTGTGCATGCATCTCAGTGGGAGATCTGAGGCTACCACCTTCCTTTCCCTGACAGCAGAGATTGATGCACCTATAGCTGTCCATGGCCATGTTCATGCTAAGCTCCATAAAGAGATGAGCAAGAGTTTTCTAACCTGCCACAGTGTATTTCAGAGCAACGACTATGTGACTGTATGCTAACTGCTGTCCTCTGTTGGGAATCTGGTGTGGCTTTTGCCACCAAAACTATTTTAGTGCAGCTGCTGCATTTTTGACTGTCAAAATAAAAATTTCCTCTTCATTGCAGTCTGGTTTACTCCCTGTTTTATGGCTCATGGTGTATTTGCATTTAATTTTGTAGTGTGAAGCGTGACTTGGTGAAGGGCAAGTTTGTTGCACGCGTCCTGCTGTTGATTGTGTGTATGGGTGGGGCTTCTGTGGGTCCCACTGCTCCTCTGTGCTGTCTCTTGTGAATGGAGAGCAGGAAGATAGTGCTGGCTGTTCGCTGGATGGTAGGGGAAACAACTTTTTCACCTAGGTAACTGAGGTGAATCTGGGCTGATCTGTATCAAACTACAGTCACTAGTTGTGGGTAGGCTATGTGAAGTAGATATGGCAGCTCTGTCTACTAGAGGGTGCTGTGAAAAGCCTTCCATGGTGATCCCAGCAGAGAGCAAGGGTTAGCCCTGAGATGACTTCTGCCTTTCAGGACAAAATTAAGGCATGCCTATGTACTGACTTATTGTAGACTCCCTTGTGCTGATTATATAGATGCCTCAGGCCAGTCTGATCAGTCCAACTCTTCTGACCAGAGTAAATTCTCTAAACATATTTTGCTTAACCATCTGTCACTGTCCAGTTTAAGTCCAGTCTAGCCAGATCCCAACTCTAATGCCTGCAAGTCTTGAAAAAGCGCATGTGTGCAAGGAAAAATCAAATTATGTGTGAAATATGTGGGGTTGTTGTGTTTGAACATTGCAGTCTGTAGGTGGCTAAAAGGCTAGCTAACTTGCAGGCATAATGAAATCTCTGTGGTATTTAGTATATGTTCAGTCAGCATTAAACTGTCACCTTGTAAACATATGTTAATTTTGAAGGTGTGACTGACCTTTTCAATATTAATTGCCATGTCTTGTATTTAGAGGTTGGAACTATCCTGGAAGAGACGGAAGCCTGTGACTGGTGGAGCCTGGGTGCCATTCTTTTTGAACTCCTCACTGGGAAGGTAGGGCTGGGGGCAAGTTATTTAGTAAAACTGAAATGTTGGCCAGTAGTTTCTCTGAAGTCGTGTGCCCAGTTGTGCTTTCCTTGCTTGTCTTTTTCAGATGTACTTTGCAGACGTGGGTGTCTTAGATGTGCTTGTCCACATGGGAACAAAGAAATCAAACATGCTCAAGCTTCAGCAGGACAACTTAATAAAGCCTTATGAAACTCAGGGCTGCAAAATAACCAAAAAGCTATGCTGGCCTCTTAATTGCAGTGAAATTAAAGTCTTACAACATTCGTTCTCTGTATTTTAAAACTTTTTGTCCTAATAGAAAATCTGTTCCCTGGGACAACGAGGAAGCCGTATGTTACAGTGACACATTAATTCAAGCTTGAACAGACTCTCTTGGTGGATTGCCTGTATTAGAGGTGTCAGGCTGATGTGATGATAAATAATTAGCGCATATGGAAACAGGTAGATAGAAGGAGAGATGTCACCACCTGTCAGGAATGCCATTTTCTGTATTGCAAGACAAGGAGTGCTTGGCCCAATCAGTCTGATGATTAGCTGGCAGTTTTGCTCTAAGAAAGGGAAGTTCACCTAATTCAAGTCTTCTAAAGTTTGAGCAATAGAACAAGAAGATTAAGACATAAATATTCTAAAAACATATTCCCAGGGGTACTTCATTACCTGTAGACATTCCTTCCAGAATCAATAGCTCATACTAAGAAATACTGAAATTATAGCTGTGTATGTTAATTTGCACGTATGCTGTGATCCAGCTGTACGTTCTGTGAGTGACTAGCTGCTTCAATTTTTGTTTCAGACTCTGTTTGAGTGCCATCCATCAGGAATAAATACACACACTTCTTTGAGTATACCAGATCATGTATCAAAGGAGGCCAGATCACTGATTCAACAGGTAATTTGATGGAAAATTTATTTTGTATAGATAAGTATGCAATCTGAACAAATACTTACCCAGCTGAGCTGTTCTGATGATGTAAACATAATGACAGAAAACTACTAATAGGAGTGTGAATGGGTGTCTTGTCAATGTTAAAGAATTTTGCCCAACTAACTTCTACTGCCAGATGTCTGTAGAAAACTGGAGTGTTTTATGATTTCTTCAAAAGGGAGCAAATTTGGTTAATGCTGAGTGCTTTGGAAACACCTGCTAGTGCTGTATGGCCATTTTAGGAATTCTCCCCTAAATGATCATGGGCATATTTGTGATGAAATGAATTCAGCTCAAAAATATTGAAGCCAATTGAGCAAGACAGCAATAGGTGCTCTGAAACCTGTAATGTGCTTCTTGGAAATTGACTTTGCTGTGATTCAAATCTGTTGCTGTCCTCAAGGAAACTTTCTGATTTCAAACTTTTCAACTTGTAGGTTGGAAGAAAGGATGGGGGCTTATCAGTCTGGACAATCTTCCAGACTGATAAGCCTTGTATTTTCAATTTTAAGGGGAAGAGCAAAGAGCATTGATGACTATTTTTAGTTTACTCTTGTTTTAGGTAGTCATGACTGAGAGAATAAACTTGTACGTACACAGCATCTTGATTTTCAAGTAATGTTCAATGTTCTTTCCTATGGTTAATTTTGAACTAACTGAGGAAGTGGAGTCTAGGTCTGACCTATTCCACTTGAGTAGAAAAAGTGATATGTGCAAACTGTGTTGTTTGAATTAAGAGTGTCTGGTGAGTGGATACATAAATAATGATGTCACTTAGATCTAGATTTGAACAGAGAAAAGTGAAAAAATAGTTACTGAAGAAAACTGAGCAAAGGGATTTTGAAAATTCAGCAAATCAAAAGATCCAATGACAGATTGACTTCTGTGTCATTACTGTTAAACAAGAAATGAAAAGGGATAGACATTTGGACTGTCTATTTTGATAAGATGCCTGAAATTCATTGAAAGTGGATGCATGCATCTGTGTGGCAAGGGCAGGGAAGAAAGTGACTAAGGATTAAAGTCCCATTTTTGTATAATCTGCATTCGTATTATTAGATGGTAGCAAATAGTTGCTCTTGCCCACAGGTGCTACATGACTCGAATGGATAAGGCAGAGCCAGGCCCCATTTGGTGAAGAGAATTCCTTCCATCTACTTCTGAAGCTGAAGACAGATGAAGTCTTCTAGTCCACTTCTCCCTGCCAGTGCAGGATTGTCCTCCGTTGCAGATTAGTGTGTTGCCAATTTTAAAATATGCCAGAATGGTCCTTTTGTCACTTGCAGTTTAAAGGATATATTTCAAAGCTACATCTGTTCAGAGAACAGTTACATCAGTGCCCATTAGGTTAAGCTTTCTGATATAGACTGGTGACTTATCAGGTGGAGGTTCAGCTCTATGAGCTAGTAAATCACATTTTTGTTGTGGGACTATCCAAGGAAGCTGCCATTCACCGTTGAGGAAGCTTGTCAGGAAAAGGAAGAAAGCGCTCTTGGCACGGTTAGCAATTTGTCATTGCGACTTTCCTTCCCCCCCCCGCCAAGGGTAAACAGGTCAAAGCATCACAGAGTAACTCTCGGGGATCAGTGTTCTACTACACAGAAAACTGTCAGACAGCTTGGCTTCCAGTGCAGGTGGCTTCATTGTATACACATCCTTCATTTAGCTAACTTAGACTAAAATAAGATTTCTTTATTTTTCCAAAGTGCATGAGAAATACAAAGTTGCTATTTTATGTTGCGTTGGTATTTTGCACCCAAGTTTGTTTTCGGGTACTTCTAGGCTTTACCAGGAACAAAGCGTGCAGCATGATCTTTAAATAGATATGTATTGCATCTACTTTCTAAGATTGAAGTTCTCCTGGAAGGAAGAACTTCAGAAAACAAATGTCTCTGCTTACTTTCCCTGTGCTGGCACTTGTTATATTTCAGGAGAAGGGAGAGAGACAGTGGCTGCATCTGTTCATGCTAGCTTGAGGAAACTCAGAGCAGTACTTTTCACTATCACTGAGCTACCGTTACTGTGTGATATTATGATTGCAGGTGCCAAAGCCATCTTGAAATGTGTAAATTCATATGTTTATGGATGTATACTTATTTAGATGTTGAGTACATTAAGGTATGAATACACATTGTTTCTTGTGACAACTGGGAGAAGTTACCCTATTAGCTGTTGCAGAAAAAACAAAAAAGAAATCAGGTCTTTGTAGTGGGTGTAATTGAATAGAGTATAAACAGTTCTCTAAAAGTGCAAAATATTTTCATGTGTCTTTATTAGTCTCTTTGGAGTGTTGCCTTTGCATTCCCTTTTATGTGGATTAGTATCTTTAAACAGATATAAATATTGTGATGGCCTTTTCATATGAATTCAGCGTGTGATGTACAACCAAGAAGCAAATGCGATGCTGAATTTTATGAAATTTCCATTAAGCCATTACAATGTTTTTTTCACTGGTATTTTGATTTTTCAGCTTGAATCTCTTTGTGGAACTCTTTAAAAACTTTTTTAGGAAATAGAGAACTGGCTATCATATCGTGGTATTTTAAGAGCAGCTCAGAGGAATCATGAAACTTATGAAATGGAAAGTTGCAGACCATTGTCCCTGATGTAACCTTAACACAGCAGTGTGAGCAAAGGTTAACATGAAGCAAATACAATGTCCAGAGTTCTGCAGATGCAGGTTGTGGCTGCCCTTCTCTTTTTAAAATGAGGTTACACTTAAAATGAAGTCCCAGCGTGCAGTGCTTCAGGGTATTGCATGCTGTGATCAGTCATATCTGAAGACCATAACGCTGAGAGTCAAGGAAAGGAGAGTCTTCCATTTGTTGGATTTTAGGAATTTCAGGTATGCTTCACACTCTTGAAAGTAACTCATAGAGCTGGAAAACAGTAGGATGTCCCTTACCTTAGACCTTTCTGGAACTTTTAAGCAGTTGTTTTTGTTCTTACTCACTGAATCATATATTTTTTTCTTTTTATATCAAGCTTTTGCAGTTTAATCCTGCGGAGCGTCTTGGTGCTGGCGTTGCTGGTGTTGAAGACATCAAATCTCATCCATTTTTTGCCCTTATAGAATGGGCAGATCTGCTGAGATGAGATGTGCGCCCTCTGAACAAACTCAGGTCAAGCGAACAACTTTCTCTGGCACAGAAGCACCCTGACTTGCTTCCCTAAGATGTCCTGAATCACTTGGACATGATGACTAAAGGACGCTGGAGTAATCATGCCAAAAGTGAACACTCTTAACAGGAATCACAGATTATACAGGGTGCTAGTTTATTTTTACTTCAGCTGGCTGCTGTATGTGTGTAAAACCTTTTCACCAAAGGATGGTTTGTGATGAAATGCTGGATAGCATGTTTAGCACTGCCAGCTTGTCAACTAAGTAGAAATAAGAACACACTCCTGGTGCTTTGTCTGATGATGGAAATGTCTATAGACTGTGCTAGTTGAAAGTATCTTTTATAGTGTCAATATGCTAAGTGCAGCTGTGGAGGGGCAGGAGGAAGGAACAAATAATTTATTAATGGTATATGCTGAATAAAATACTAAAATGCTTTATGCGAAACTTGACACACAAAAAATAATATATCCATTAAAAATTAAGAAAGCTGTTGCATAATACTGTGGAATGCTTCTTGAAAATGGCATATCATTTCAAACTGTGGCAAGAACATATAAAAAGCAAACAGTCCTGTCAACTGTTGTACTTTGTTGGCTGGCAATGTCTCTTTAGAACTCTTGATTCTGTTATGTTGGATAAGTTATGTGTCAAAGTCACTACAAAAAGGGAAATCTTTTCCTCAGCTAGATAAATACTGTTTCAGCAACCTAATAAGGACCAAGGAAACACTATGCGAAATAAATGTATGAATTAAGAAAGAAAAAATTATTCTCTCATTATTGCAACCACTGCTTTATTACTCAATGAACTTTACTTTCTCTAAGTGTCCTTTTTATAACCACTTCTTTGTGAAAACAACCTTACTGCTCATACTGTTCTGCTTGAGGAACCTTTTGAATTCTTATGTTTGTTTGTTAGTAGTCTTAATAAATAAAAGAAAGTCTTCACCCTCTCTGCTACACTAGAAGCAGGAAGAAGCCTGGGATTTGCTCATGCCAAATGATTAAGTGATAGCTCTGAGCAAACCCTAGTGGGTAAGACTTGGGAGTGAGCCAATTAGCTGACCTGTTTGTTAGTAAGGCCTAAAGAATGGGAGAGGAATATAAGACATGCAGAATACTTCTGCTGTACACAGCGGTTGCTGCTAACCAGCCATGCTTGTATGAGTTCCTGATGTGCACAAAAACTACGCTGTGATTCTTGTACAGATTATGGATATATGTTCTTTTCTAAACATTCCTTTGTCTCTTGCTAACTCTTTTTTTCTTCTCCCCAGCTTTATCCGGAGAACAAAGGGCAAATTCCTTTGGGAAAGTGAGGTGACAGTAATGATTATTAAATTTACAACCCCCCAAAAAAGTATCCCTCCCCCTACTTGTATTTAGCAGTGTATTTTATGGGCACTCCCCAAAGTGCATCTGCACAGTCTCCATCTGTTAGACACTGGGTCGGTGTATTCAAATAAAGTGGAAAAGGAAAATACTTCACTTAAACAAAGGAAATCTGGAAACTTTTTTTTTCCTTTTTAAATTATTCCACTCCCCTCTTTTTTTTTTTTTCTTTCTTCCCTTTCTTGTGATCACCAGGCCAGCAGAGGGGCTGTAACAACACTGCAGGTTGTAACCAGGTCACTAGTATCATTGCCTACGGAGTGCTGTCCAAGATTACATCACTCTCAGAAATTGTGTTTCAACCTACCACCCTCTGGCTTCATAACAGGAACTCCCTCAGGTGAGCCACAGGAACAACGTCCTGTGCCGAGCTGGTAGGAAATCTCTAATGATGAGACCAAGCTGATACAGAGCTTCCTTCCAGCAGTGCCCTGGCTGTGACTTTGGAGAGAGCTCATTGCTCAAGGGAAACCTCCCTTCTCTCTGCCACCTGACTTCGTCCCTGGGGTTCTCCAGTTGCTAATGCTACCAGATAAATGTTGTTGCCCATGTTGACCTATCCCATTGCATTTGCTTGGCAATAGCTGTAAAAAAAGTTTAAAGTTTTCCACGTTACCGTTGAATGGTCTTGTTCACATTGTGCCCACATGCTGGTTGCAAGTGAAGACAGTGTGAAAGTAGCTGTCATCTGTTAAAATGGAAAGAAAATACTGTTCTAGTGGAAACCAAGTGACCAGTCATTCTCAGTGGAAAGCATTTGATTTAGTTAAGGACATAGAAATATTTCAAGTGCAATGTAAGTAGTAAGAAAATCTGTATCACAGAGATTAGAAGTAATAGGGCACCTGGCAATACCACATGCCCTAAATGAGCCTTTGAGATGCTACTCTTTATTTTTCATAACCTGAATCAAAAAATGTTGTTGCTAAAGCAGCTGATCACACAACCCCCCCACTTCTAGCCGTTATTTCCTTTAACATGCATTATGCTGTATTGATATTTACATGTATTTAATAAAACCAGTCAAGCCTAATTCAGACTTTCCCGAACTTTACATTTAGTTCTTGAAGACGACGCTTTCTACCCAATCAGTGCTTTTTGACTTTCATGACTTGGAAAATATTCTGGATTTCTCTTCGGTGCCTTCTAGGATGCCCTGTTTTTTCTTCTACAAGCTGATCCAGTCACTGCAGTCAGTTATATCTTACGATCCTACATTGTTAAGTAATGTAAAGTCCATTCCACCTCCCATCTGTTACACCTAATGGCTGACACAGAAACAAATCAGTGCCATTTTGTTCAGAGGAATTATTGAGAGTATGTGAAGTAAAACAGAGTAAAATAAGTCTATAGATTTTCTTATTCTTCTCCTGTGGGTGTTTACCTAAAGCAGCTAACATATTTAAGGCATTTCACGGTGGTAATTCATTGTACCCTGTTGAACCAATGCACAATGTTTTTGTCTCCTACTACGAAAAACTCATGGACCAAGTATGTGAAGGTTTGCATTGAGCAGAACTGCAGTGAGGGAAGTTAGAGCCGCTACCCAGAGCTATGTAAGAAATTGCATCTAATGAAATATAAGGGGGCACAATTTTGTTCTCTTTTAATGGCTGTATCACAGCTTCTGCGCTTATAGCACAGCTCCTATATCTCCTCTGAAAATCACCTCTCAGACAGCAGTTATTGTCATGCTGACTCTCTCTACACCTCTGGGATGCTGAGTTGGCAGGGTTATCTGCTCTGGAACATCTACGTGGCTCTTTTCTCCATTTCTAAACCTGTTCCTTGGTGCGTCCCTGCAGCGAAGGGCACTGGGATGAAGAAGGCTGGGGAGGTCAGCCTTTTCTAAATGAAGTAGTCAGCATAACAATGTATAGGGAAGTGCGAAGTAAACCGCTACGGGCTTTTTGAGTGTGGTGTCATTTGTTTTCTCAAGGACACTGAGTAGGAAGCTGGAGAAACAGAAACTTCCTCTCTGGTGAGATTTATGATAGTGATTTAAGCAATAAAATGGAAAAATTTATTTGTTGATTTCTTCGCATTTGTGCTTTCTGCATGGACTATATTGTGCACTGGATTCTGCTGTTCCCGGGCTTTGGCTCTGCCCCACGCTGTGGGTGGCAGCCTTTACGCTGGGGCGCTGGTTGTGTTGGTGAGCAACTGGAGAGCGGCATTCAGTCCGTGGCCAAGCACCCCAAAGTCCGCTTGCAGGCAGCAGGATCTGCCGATGAAGAATACCTCTCACAACTGGCCCTCAGCTCTCCCTATCTTTTGTGAGCAGCATGTAGCTTTTCAGATCAAGGCCCACAGCTTTTTGGCAGATCTAAGTTAAATGAACAGGATTTCTTTGTCTTGCTAAGGTGCAGTGGGTTGTTAAATGCTGTCACTTCCCTTGCCTTGACAGATTGAGACCTAAGGAGTTTCCATCCTCACTGCCTGCAGCATCCTCTGGAGCTTATTGGAGATGCTGCTGGAAAGATCTCTAGCCCTGAAACCCGGCAGCCTTTGGCATGGTGAGCTGGATTTCTCTCCATTACTCTGCAGTGATACATGGCGTGATATAAATCTACGGTCCTCATTCAGCACATGTATTTTGTCACAGGCGTGTCAGGGTGCAGCGGGTGCCACACCAAGCCTAGGGATCTGGCCGCCACATGTGCGTAAGGACTTTCTATACATTCTTATCTTCTGGGCTAGACTGTGAGCATTGTACTGAGGTGCTGGAGGAGGGCAGGCACCTCAGCAAGGTTATGAGGCTGGGCTACATCTTGTGTGTGGCGGTGCTAGCCTGTGTGAATGTGAGCGTGTGCGTTTGTGGGAGTGGGAGATGAGATGAGGGAGCAAGGACGTGGCCCAACAACACCAGGAATGCTGGAAGCAGCAGGGGTGCAGGTCCATGTGTGAGGAGGTGAGAGAGGCTCCCAGGACAGGAGTAGTGGAGAGAGAAGCGGAGAGGGTGCCTGCAACCTGAGGAGCAGGTGATGGCTGAATGCGCTGCCCCGACACGACTTTGCTGCCTGCTGGCAGACCTGAGGTGCTCCTTCTCCAGAGGCAGCTCTGCCGCCATCTCGTTGGCCCAGGGAGCTGTCAGAGGGGATTAGAGCTCCTCTGCCGGAGGCTGCTGCAACGGGCAGCAAGGCTGTTGCACGTGCACAAGTGTGGGGCAGTGGGAATTAGCCTCCTCTTGAGGAGGCAGCCCTGATCGTTTGCTGCTGAGATCCTAAGTTTGGCAAGTCTGGGAAAAGGCCTTCTGGGGGCGATAAACTAGACAGGCCAACTGGCAAGCGGTGCAGCTGGAGGAAGACGGGGCAGCCAGGGAAAGAGCAGATGTTGTGCTGGTCAGTGGTCCTCCCTGGCAAAGCTTTCCTCACCTAGATCTGCCTTGCAGACCAGGCAGTTTTGCCTCAGCATGACCTCACCTCAGGAGCCATGCGGGATCAAAGACCAAAGTCACGATCAGAAAGAGATTTAAAGTGGCCTAACAAGAGGCAGCGCCGTAGCGAGCCGTTCTGCTGGCTGCGCTGCCCGACAGCTCTTCCCACGCTGCTGAAAGCGAGCGAGGTGCCCCGTGGGTCTTCGCTCCTGCGGCGCGAGGGCCGGTGGCACACGCGACACAGCCGAGCCCCACCGCAGCATCCCTCCACTGCTCAGCCCCGAGTGCAGCTAGAACAGCGAAGAAACCCTGTACGTCTCCTGTGGCTTACGTGGCGGGCAGGGTCCCTCTCTTCCCTCTGAGGAAACCTGCTGGCCTGTTTCTCTTCCTCCACTGGACTCCTCTGTCCCCTCTCTACCGATTTCTCACATCCCCTTCCCTGGGCCAAGTCATTTACCTGTGCAGTATTTTCTAGATTGTCCTGTTCAGCTGCCTTCATCCACGTCTTGTGCTATGTTTTTCAACTGCGGTTGCAAATTTCCTTGTCTTTTCCATGCTTTTGTCTCTGAAATGTCCCCAGACGCTGGTACCCAGGAGCGGATCATCACACGCAGCTGTTGTCCCCACGTAACGGTGCGAACGGAGAGGATTGCTCCCACAAAAGGAAAGCGCAGGAGTCGCCAAAGGGTTAGGATGTTGCTTACCCCAGCAGCAGGGGAGTAACGAGAGTTTCACGGCACCCTGCGCAGTGGTGGGACAACCGGGAAGAAGCTTCGCCCGGGAAGGGACAGTGCCGCACCGTGATTTAGAGCGTGCTGCTGGCTAGCCCTGCTCCGCTCGCGCTCTTGCCTCTGCGCGGTGCTCTGGCGTCTGCCAGCTCCCTCACGAACCGGGCCTGGATAAGAGCTGCCTCTGCAGCCTGGACCACGAGCCAAGCAGCGTCTATCTTTTCTCCATTTCTTTATTCTTTCCCACCTCCATCCCCTTTGCTCTGCTTCCCTGGGCTCCTTCCCTTACAGCCTCTCCCCTGCTTTGACCTCGGAGAGGTGCCCTGAGACCGGCCCCGCTCTGCTCCCGCCCGCGATGCGGTAGAGCCCCCGGCGAGGCAAGGCCCTGTGGCGGAGGGCCGCGGCAGGGCCTCGCGTCTCCGAGCTGCTGAGCGGAGTGCGAAGGTCAGCGGCTTGACAGGGTGGAGTAAGCGCGTGGTGCGAGGTCCCGGTCCCGTTAACGTCGCTGGGAGATCTCCCAGTGGCGTTGCTGGAGTTTACCTGCAGCTACGCCGAGAAGGCAATTTCATGGGAAGAGGAATGGAGGGTTTATTTGTTTTCCCGCTTTAAACACACCTGGGTGTGGGTCTCCTCCCCCTCCCCCCAGCCTTTGCCGTGCCTCCGTGTTGTGCCGCCCACCGCCGGCGCCCGGACCGGCCGTCGTCCCCGCAGAACACGCGGGGCAGGCTGCTCGGCCGAGCGGCGGGGACGCGCAGAGCCGGTCGGGAGCGCCCCGGCCCCGGGGCTGCGGGCTTCGCGCGGCCCCGCGCGCGGCTCCGCTGAGGACGCAGTGCCGGTCGTGCAGCGTACCACCGGGCTTGAATTACTGGGCAGGGCGAGTGCTGATTTTTGCCGGCTTTGTGCCCCGTTCGGCAGCTTCTTGGGTAACCTCACCTTCCTGTGCCAGCAGTGTTTCAGGTGCCTTAAGGCATGGAGCTCCTTGAAAGAGAAATACAAATCACTAGAAATGTAGAGATAAAACCCCTCTCCTTGGAGGCCATGTGTTTGGCATGGGAAGCACATGATAACAGCTTGCTTTAGAAAGGTGACATTTGCACTGAAGGCTGAATAATAAAAAATGCATCCTAAAAGCCGAGCTTTCCTCTGTCTTCTGATATATTAGGCTTTTGCAATGAAGACAGCTTCTGGGCCGGGGGAATCTCCTGCTTCCTCGAAATATATGCGTGGGAGCTGGCCCTGGCCCTAGCAGGTGTCACGCGTGGCTCTGGCTGCATCAATGTCAGCAAGCCCCATTAAGAAGAGTTGTTGGTAGCCTCTCACTCACCAGGAACCTGATGGTGTATTTTTTATTATGTTTTTTTCCTTTTTTTTTTTTTTTTGCCTAAAAAGGTATCATTTGTTGTTATTTAGATAGAAAAACTCTGCGTGCCCGGCTCTCCTGCTTTACAGCACAGCCGACAGATCTCCTGGCAGAACCCAGCTCCTGTCCGCGAAGCAGCGCAGCCTCCGTGCAGCCCCTTCAGGTGCTGCGCGCCTCCGCTTCCCGCACGTGCGCAAGGGCACGTGAGGCGCCGTGTTTTGGGTCGGCTTTTCTGGCCCGGGGATGTGGAACCCGTGCGACCGGTCGCCTCCTGTCCGTGGCCGCCGTGGGGTGGCTTTTGACCTCCCTGCCGTTTCACAATAATATCTGCCTTAAAACTGACATACGGTCTTGTCACATTGTTGGCATCATCTTTGGAAATATAGTATCTAAAATTAAAGATTTGCTTCCGTTTTGGAAATTTTGAATTGACCTGTGTCACTTAAATAGGGAGAGCGCGGTAGAAGCCTGTTCTAGCAACGCTAACGGGAAGAAAACGGAGACGGGGCTTTCTGCAGAGCCTGTTTGCACCGTACTATCTCTGTGGTCTGTTCAGAGTACTTCTGGTGTGTGGCTAGCTTTCTAAGCAAAAGACACACTGCAGAAATGTGAGAGTATCGTTTAGTCAGACAAAATCTTAGAAATAAAATGTCAAAACAGTTTTTAGAGACACTGGTCAGTCTGTTGTCAATGAACGAGATGGACTTTCTTCCATGAGTGAGCACGAGGGGATGTGTGCTTGAAGATGCTGCTGAATGATGAGCTGTCTATCTTAAAGCTATAAATACAGATGGAGCTGAACCAGTGTTGCTCATCTTTGAGGGTTTTATTTTAATTAGTTTCCTATTAAGTACAGGGAAAGTTAATGTTATCAGCCATTTTTATAGGAGGCTAGTTACAATGAAGATTCACACTTGTTCATATGAATAATTCTGCGTGCTTCTGTAGGGACACTTAGCTTGGTTTAAAGTCATTTCTTTATGACTAGGCTGCAGAAATCAATATGCCGGAGACATTAGGCTTCCGTTGGCTTCAGAACACACAGGTACTTTTTTGCACCGATTTAACTAAACCAGCGTAACCATACAGTCTTATGAGTACAGTACAGCTTTCCTCACTGACCACAACAGATATTAAACCTCATCAGAAGCTTTGAAAACTGGACAGCTCCTAAGTTATTTCAAAATAAATTATCTCATACTCTCTCTGAATGCAAGCTGCTTGGATTTTTTTCAGTGATTAACCAAGTAGTTTACTGAATGTTGTTTTTACAGCATGCTTCATGTGGAGGCAATTTCAACTCTGAGTTATTTTTCCATCATTTTCAAAATGGAACTTGGGTCTCACTTGCCTCCTAGGCAATATGGAAGGGACTGTTGGCTGTAGGAATTTTGGCTTTCATTCCATTCAGATATTTTAAAAACATATACCTTCTTCTTAGCATGTTCCCATATCTTATATGTCGAGGTTTAAGAGCTCTAAAAGCTTATATGGCTAGTAAAAATATTTCCAGACATAGAATAAATATGAAAAAACTTGAACATAATTAGGAACTTTGGAAGAAATAAGAACTTTCTCAGCTCTGGGCACGAGCTAGTGCTCATTTTTAGACAAAGGCTTTCCTTTTCTTTCATCATAATAAGAATAATAACCCATGCTTACATAAAATTAATGAAAGAGCTTAATTACTCAGCCACTTAAACAATTTTAAAGTGTAAGACAACCATGGAGAACAACAGACAGGTTAGTCTTTTAGATGGATTCAGAAAAAGTAACATCAGATACCTATGCGAATTGGCTGAATTCGAAGTCTGCCTTCACTGCAGAGTCAGCAGAGCTTCCAGCAGGTGAGCGAGAGCAGTTCAGGTTTCTTCCAGTCTGCTCCTTTTCACCCTGCTGTTGGTAAAGCAGCTGCAGCTGTTGCTGTTTTTAAAAAACAGGATTTTGGACTGCATGCTAGTTCTTCTTTTTCTGTAAAAAAAGAAAGCACAAGGGATTCCCACTTGTGTTTCCCACTTGTACTTCCCATGGTGGGAAGGATATGGTCCCCATCCCAACTTGGTGTGAGATGGAACTGCTGGAGAAGGACACTGAGCCTCAAGGCCAGGGACTGAGAGATAAAAAGCCTGTTTTGTGTTCAGAGAAATACTCATTTTTTTGTAATACTGTTGGGGTCTTGTACTACCTATGTACAAACCTGAAGGAAGGAGCAGCCCTAGCTTCAGAAAAGTGGCAGTTCAAATAGCAGCCTTATATCAGAGGGCCTGAAAAAACAGGGCTGAAGCCACGATGATCAGTGCTATAGGCCTTGCTGGGTTTGTGCTTTCTCAATGCAGGTGAAAGTCACATTTCAGCCCCTTCTTCAGGTGCTTGATTCCCAGCCCAGGAGCAGGCTCACGGTATTAAATAAGGTGAAGATTATTTATATCTGTTTTCCCTGCATGCAATTGCTATTTGCAGTTTTACTTCTGGAAGGGAGGGAACAAAAGGCAAAAGAAATCCCTCTGCTTGTCTGAAGTGACCCGAGGAATCCAGTTTTGCTCACTTGTTTTTCTTGTTCCCGAGCCCCTGCCTGGCCATCTGTTGGGGCCAGTGAAGAATGAGGGCAGACAAACACCATGATGTTGCCATCAGGACAGTCCTCCTCATGGGGACTTTTTTGTGATGTTGAACCTGATTTCTCATGTTCTAGGCACAACTCAGAGTAACTTCCTAGGTAACAGCTGATCCCTCTCTGCCTTCTACTGTGGTGGGGTTGTGCAGTTCTGATGCACATGCACCAAGAGCCCAGCAGGACCAGCTGGGCTCCTGCCTTCATCCTTCAGGTAGGCATGGAAAAGCCAAACATGTGGGTGCTCAGGTGTCTCCATGGTGGGAGTCTGAGCGGATCACAGAATCAGAGAATCAGTAAGGTTGGAAAGGACCTCTGGAGATCATCTAGTCCAACCTCCCTGCACAGCAGATCTAGCCTGAGTAGAGGGCGACCCATGACCATGAGCACCACGGCCCTGCATGTGCAGCGCACCACAGGAAGGCCACCAAAATTACCACCACTTGTGGTCTGCTGTCAGGAAGTCTGAGAGGTTTTCTAGCAGGGGACGAGCCTGTTTGCAATCACTGGTGAACAAGCATTTTCCTTGTATGTGCGTGGCCCATTTGTTATTAAGCAAGCTGTATTCTGCGTGCACAAAGTTTATTTAGTACGGCCCGTAATCAGAGGTGGTTCAAATATAGCTAAGGAAAACATGAATATGCAACAATGGATTTTTTAGTAATTAAAATTGTAACTCCTTCTCTTGAATCTTGATTAAACAACATTAAATGCCACAATGCTGTGACAAATGTCTCTTATCAACAAAAATCAAAATGAGCATAAACTGCTAAAGGAATTTTGCCTTGAGTGGTCGAATTTCAGGGCAACACAGAGGGTCAGCTCGTGACACTTGGCTTCTGTACTCTGCTCGTAAGCATCCCTGCGTATTTGCTTTGCTCTGTCTGTCTTTTTCCTCCTCTGTTCCCCTCTCCATATATCAGCGTCGGGGAGTTCAGACATCACAAGGGCCGGTGGGGTTTTTATTATTATTGTAGTGCCTAATGTGGAATTTAGTATGAGCAACACTCCTTCCTGTCGGTGCTTGGAAACTCTTTTGTGTTACGTCCGTCCTTTCTCTGAAGTAAGCGCTCAACTATTTCTAGCAATAAAATATTCCTCTCTAGCCCCATCAGATATGTTAGAAAGATTAGTGAAACATCTGAAGGCCCAGTTCAGCTAAGTTAAACAAAACTTCCATGGGCTTCAATGTATGCCTTTTATTTTGCTGCAGATATCGCCTGAGGACATAGTATAGGAAAAAGGCACCCAGATACCGACCGACAAAAGTGAACAGTATCTATTACAGCAAGGCTACATGTTTGAACGAAATAACTCATACGAGTGGTCTGCCAAGGGAGAGGGGCAGGGGAAGAGGAATCTGGGGATATCTGCATCCTTCTTCTCCATTTTTTTTATTAGCTTTGTACGTGCTAAACCAAAGATTTGTCTGGAATTTGTTACAGTGCCAAAAATTGGAAGTGTCTCTCCTGGCAGCTGAAAAGGCAGTGAAATCCTTGTGTCCCCACAGCTGAAGAGCTGAGAAGAGAAAGCAATTTTAACAAGGCGGTTTAGAAACCTCATTTGGTGCCAGCGCCTGAGAAACAGAGGAAGGGAAAGTTCTACAAAAATATTTGAACGGACCAAAGATGCAAGAACTCTCAAGAAAAACGTTTTACTTCTTTTTCTTTTCTTCCTGCTCAGAGGCGGCAACTAGCTGAAGAGGAGCTGAAACTCAGGACAGCTATTGAGAAAGCCTGAAAGGAAAGAGAGCTGATATCCGTGCTGCCTTGCAAGCTACCGCTTGCTCCGTTGGGAAGCATGCAAGCAGAGAAATCTTATTTTCCCTTCAGGGGTTACTTTGACCTGCCTTAGGGAAGCAAGAAGACTGTCCATTGGCACTTATGGGGGAAAAAATGGAAATAAAAAATAAAGAACACCCTTTGGAGCGGCTCCGCGGCTCGGCCCCCCGGGGAGGAGATGCCTGCGAGCAGTGGGGGAGACGGGGGCTCGGGGCCGGCGCCGTGTGCTGCCGGGGTCCCGCGTGCCTCGCACGCTTCCTTCGTCCCCCGCGTGCAGCCTCCGGTGGCTTCAGCGCTAAACAAGTTTACTTCAGTTTGACGGTATTTTGGTGCACGAGTATCTTTTTTTTTTTTGTTTTGTTTTTGTTTGACAGCCATGACAGCCTCTCCTCATTATTATGGAAAATATAGGGTTGGTGGTAATTACTATCTGAGTATGAATGGGAGCAGAAGTGGGCATAGCCTGCACTGGCCTTTCTTTGACAAGGTATAACTTTCTTCTGAATTTCTGTGTTAATTAATGCTTATTTAAAAACCACTTTAATTGGCAGTAAACACCTCAACTTTTTGTACTCATTAAAATGCAGCCATTGATGTGTGATGGATTTTTTAAAGCTTAATTAACTTTCTTCCCGTATATATATAACCTATAATAACGACAAAATACTGGAAACGGCAGTTTTTTGGTTTTTGCCCCCCTCACGTTGCCACCAGCAGGCTGGAAACCAGCGGGGTGACGTGGCCGGGAGCGGGAGGTGCCCCGGGGACCACCCCAGAGCCCCATGCCCGAGCTGGGTAGGCATATCCCATACTGGGTAGGCATATCTACCTACATGCGCATAAGTGTAAAATCAAACGAACCAGAGGACCGGTAACAGTGCTTTTCCCTTTCTTCAATTTTCCGTCCACGTTTAAGCCAAGGAGCAGGACTTAGCGCAAAGCTTTCTAGCATGCCTAAGCGCGTTACGCTTTCACGCTGTGTGTTTTGACCGTCTCAGCTCTTTGGGCGGTAAGAGTGGACTCCCAAATCGCTTCTGAATGGGGGATGTCGGTCCTTTTTGAAACTGTGATTCTTAGCAAACAATGGAAATCATAAACAAACACAGCACATTATAGTAATTCTTGTAAAGGATGCAATTTGCTTGATTCAGCTATGACACACAGATCATTTCCCAGTTTTCTTTTGCAGTCTCGGTAATATTCGTACTTAAGCCGGATACACGAGAAGTGTTAAAATGGGGAATCTGGTTTGTGAAGGCACCTGTGATGAGTACAATTTAAATGCATAAAAGAGTGATTTCGTTTCCAAAAATGCTGAGCTCCCCCTCAACTTCTGCTGTCTTTGGGGAAAAGCAAACTTGTTTAAGACACCTTGTAAAACAGTCCCTGCTTTCCTTTGCTCTGTGCACGCTCCCTAACCCAGTCCATAGCCTCGATGCACTTCAGTTCCTTTCTCTTTAGGTGTCCCAAGGAGGGATCAGTCTCACCACCTGCATTCCCCGCTGCAACACCAAGCTGAGGTGTTCCCTCCTGCTTTGTAAACTGTTGCGGGATCCTGCCGCTCTGTGGTGATGGGCGTAAATCTTCACAGCTGCAGTTTGCCGCTCAGCAAAGGGCCTGCTCTTTGAAAGGTTCAGCGTGACATTCAGCAGGGACCTGGGCAACTCGGCTTGCTCCCCACGTGGACGCTGCTTTCCACCCGCTCTCCTGCGTGGCTGCAAACAGATGCAGACTTTCCGGGCGCTCTCACTCCGCCGTCTGCGTCTGCTCTTCCAGGCAGGCAGAGTCTAGCCCGCGGCTGTGCGCGCTCCAAGCTGCGGAGCTTGCAGAGTTTCTGCTGCCACGTAGTTTTCCTCTACAGCCCGGGAATAGCATACACGCGATATGCTTTGATTAAGAGCCTGATTTCTCCCACATGCTCTAGGTAACTCAATTAGGGTGTCAGTATTTAAGCATTTGAAAATACATGTTCACATGGCTCAATGTGGATGGCACGCAGTGTCCGAACACTAATGCTAACTTTCTTCCTGGGCTGATTTCAAGGCTATCATTAAGATAGAGTGTTGCTGCCTGTTAATTTGACCGTGTCAATAAATAAAGACGTCCATAACAAGTCTGTGAGGCTCATCAGGATTTTATGGCTGTGCTGCTCCGGTTGATAGTTGCACTGCCGGCTTGCTGGGTCTTTATGTTTTGGGGATGCACACCTCATTGGTGCGTAACATGTAACACCTGTTGATGGGTTAAACGTTCGGTCTTGGCAACCGACCCTCGCATCACTTCTGGGTGCAAGAGCTCTGTGTGGCAGACTGCAGCTCCCGTAAGTGGGCTTTCCTGGTTTAGAAGAGCTTTCCTTAAAAGAAGACTTAAGAGCTTCTGAAATCCTGATGAAGTTTCCTGAAAGGCTGTGGAAGAGGCTGACATTGCTTTTGCTGTCGGAAAGGGCCAGGTCTACAGCGGCAGCCTGGTTCGCCCCTGCCTGCGGCTCAGCGCCACGTCCTGGACTAGGACACTGACGGCTCAAGGCACGGCTGCTCCTTCCCACCAAGCACACGCTGCTAGAAACACTGCCATTTCCCCAGTTTGTGGTTCCATATAGAATATAGGAAATGTGAAATAAAAGTGGGCTGTTGGTTCAATGCATCTAGTGCCTATTCGTGACTCTTGTTCCGAACCAACCCTGTCTGAGAGCCGTATCTGTATAATAAAGAATAATGAAATGATTTTCTTGTAGGTGGAGTTTCCTGTTAAGTCCAATTAGTTTCCTACTTTGCTTTGAAATGTAAAAGATTATACCCATTTTATCTCTGTTTAGTTGAACTGCTCTAACTAGATTTGTGTGAATTATGGTTTTTAAAATCCTGTTAATGTCTTAGTTTTAACAGGATTTTGTGACTATGCATTACACAAGCCCATTTAACACTGTGCTTAACTAGAAGTGTTATCTTTTGCCTGGCATGCTGGCTTCCATGCTAAGCTCCACAGAAGTTTGTGCTTGCCATGGCCTTGTATTTTAGGAGAACCAGGGGGCCGGGGGGTTCCAGCGCAGTGACGCTGAACTGGGTTTAATGGCAATTGGAGGTTTCTGTTTTCTGGAAGTTCAGCACCTAGGTGAACAAGTTCCTGTTATCTGTAATGAGAACGTTAGAAATATGTTCTGTTATCTGCTGGTTTAAAATACCCCCTGCGTTATCAGAACAGTGCTACCCATCAGAAACAAAAAGCAGGTAACAACTCCATCCTTAGGCGTGTGATCTAAGAGGGGCTTGGCGCAAGGGGAATTTAGCTCATGGCACATCAGCAGAGCACAGGCATATTGAAGGTCTTCAGATAAAAGTAGCTGATCTAAATGTGTGTGAAGAAAAAGGACTATTTGGAGAGGCAACATCCTGCTCTGCAAAAAGGTAAGGAGTGTGCCCTGGAAATAGCTGGCATTAACTAAGCTCAGTAGAAAAAGGGAAAACAATCTCATAAACTCCCTGGAGAAACTTCACATCTGAAGACGACAAACTTTCAAATTATGACTATTAACAGTTCAGGAGAAGCCATATTTGAAAAAGCTGTTTGCTCCCTGGCTTCTCTCTCAGTCTCCTTTCCTTGGTACCAGATTCAACAGACGAACACAATAAATAATTCTAGGATATAAGGAAGTGGTTTGGGTCCTCCTCTCAATCTTGTTATTTGGTAACATTTCAAAACTTCATTCTTCAGAAAACAGTATGGCATCTTGCAAAAATGAAAATGAAGTTTGTACAAAAGACTCTACTGATATTTTCTATTGTGTACAATGGAAAAAATGTATAAGAGAGCAAAGACCAGTGTAGAGAAGGAGGAAAACTTGGATAATCACTTTCAACAAAAGGTAGATATTTTCTGAAGGGGGAGTTAGATGTATATATATATTTTTTCAGTTGCTTGCTTACTTTTTTGCAAATCCACCCTAAAGCAAGGACCACATTTTTGGCTGAAAAACAGTTTGAAGGAAAAAACTTGGGGTTTTAGCTTCCACACGGCTCCTGAACTGGTGCCGAGTGCAGCTGTGGATGAGCTTGCCCCGAGCCTGTGCCTGCGCTTGCTTACCCTGCGTATGCCGCCGGTACCTGCCCTTGGGTCTGGGTTTGCTGGTAGAGCCTGGTAGAGCTGTGTCTTCCTGACACCAGGGGTCTTCCTACCTCTGTGTCTGTCTGCACAAACTACATACAGTAAATTCTGAATTGCTGTCCATCATTTGGTTTTACCTATGATTTATTTGTTATAAATGTGCTAATGACTCTTGACCTCAGGGATATGTTCTCTCGATTGCTGTGGTGGTATCTGCAGCTCCTGCTAGCAGCTGGTACCCAAGCAACCAACCCAAACCGAATGCCTTGAACCGTAAGACCCAAACCATGCTTGGGTGCCAGTACCTTTTTTCTAATTAGGCACCCCAAATCCTATCTGGGCACTTGAATAATTTTTGGATAGATTGATCTTTTTGTTGCATTACAGATATTTTCAGTTTGAAAATTTCAGGTTGTAGCATATATGAGCTTTCTTTCTCAGTAGAGTATGTAATTACAGCATACAAGATACCGCTTCTTAAAGTGAAGATTTCAAAAATGGAATGTGATGTCAGTTTAGGGCAACTGTCTTGTATTTCTCATCTTCAGGAAGCAGGGCGCAAAATATTTTTTCGTGATTGGTGTCCTGAAGATTTTGTTTTCCCCTAGTACTTTTCTCTCATTCATTCCCTGATAACATATGCACTGCGTTTGGTTTTAGTCTTGCCTATCAGACCGGGGTGGAACGCTGCCATGCACATCTGGTACCTCTTCTAGACTTACCGGTAACCCTGATGCTCTGGGGCCTGGGCAAGGTCACTGAGAATGTCATACATTATTTCCCAGAAAACGTTATAGCGAATCAAAACACTTTGCACCTAGTTTAGAAAATTACTAATTTTTCAGAATTTTGCCATAACAAAGTGGTAAAAAGTTTGTTTGATTTTTTTGGAAACTGGAAAATAGTGGTTTTCAGATTCTTTAAATATTCTCTTAAAAAAAATTATTTTCCTCTGTCCTAGGAAGAGATGAATGAAAAACTAAAGGAGAGAAAGCGAAAAGCAGAAAAAATGGATTTTTTAACCAAATAACTTTTACCAAAACAAAAAATTTCTATAAAATCGATTTTGTTTAACAGGCTATTTTGATTTGATTATTGTTTTTATTTTTCAATGGCAAGTTATTTAGTGTTTTCTTTCCTCCTCATTGTGTGGCCCCAGGCCTTATTAAATGTGCTCTATTCAAGCCCTGCTCTGAAGACAGAAATATTAATTTCCACATGGGCTTTTCTATAGAACTCATCACTATGGTAACTGAATGTTTCATAAACATTAATGAACTTATTTTCACAGCACTGCAGTGAGGCATTGGATGGTAGTATTATCCCCATTTCACGATGAAGAACTGAGGCAGAAAGAGATTAAGTACAAAAGTGTTCACTAATTTTAAGTTGCCAATCTGGGCTGTGTGGTCTGATTTTTCAGAGGACTCGGCTAAAAGGCTGTTCAAAGCACAGCTCCCATCGCCTTCAGCTGCAGCTGTGAGTTCAAATTTCTTTGTGGTCTCTTTACTGCGATAGAGACCACTTTAATCCAGGTCATAGAAGGCCTTTTTATTCTTTTTTTCCTCCAAGTCAGTCAGAAAGAAATGGAACTTATTAGGTACTAACCACATATTTTTTCTGTGTATTAATCCAAATGACAATAATTTACATAATTTTACCCAAACACCAATTCCTAGCTTTGGTGTTATACCTAAAATAAGAAATAAACATATCCTACCTGCTGAAAGTTTTAAAAAGCATTTGCCTTGGTAGAGTTTATTTTTAATTTTCACTAAGGAGGGTGAAAGCTCTGCGAGTCACTTGTTTTGAGGTCAGTTTGAAGGCTAGTGATACAGGTACAAAAAGCTAAAGCGGTATTTGGAACCTGGGACCTTTATCCAAACGGAGCTGTTCATTTAGAAAATAAATCCACCCCTCCCTGAGAGCGAAGATATCAAGCAAACTAAATGTTTCAACCTTTTTTTTTTGTTACGTGGTGTTTTTCAAGCAGGTGAATCAAAACATCTTGTTTCGGACATGCCTGGGCGTTGGCAGAGTCCAGGTGCAGAGCCCTCGGCCTGCAGACAAGCCCCCGGCCAGGAGCGGCTCTGCTCGATCTGCTGAGGAACGGGGCAGCTTGACGAGCCCGGCCTTAATCAGCACCGGGACACGTCCCCCGGGTGCCTCCCCTCGATAGATCAAAACTTGCAGGCTCCTGTCCCCGTCTTCCCTTTTTTCCCTGCAAGTTGCGGGAAACGCAGAGGCTGCGCTCGCATCTTCCCCGAGAGAGATGTGCTTCTGGAGCAAACTTCTGCAGGTGTTTTCCCAAGCAATGCTTTAGAAAGCAAGTACTGACCCCGTCTTAGCCACCGAGGCGCAAACAGCCTGCTGTAATATTGTGTTGTTGAATTTTTCTTCCAGTGCCGAACGCAAGCGAGCTTGCCCTTTTCCTCAAATCTCTCCCCCGATCGAGAGATGAGTGAGCCAGTAACTACAA
The DNA here is from genome assembly GCF_028389875.1 of Rhea pennata. Taxonomy (NCBI): domain Eukaryota; kingdom Metazoa; phylum Chordata; class Aves; order Rheiformes; family Rheidae; genus Rhea; species Rhea pennata. The sequence goes on along the minus strand of NC_084665.1, from coordinate 25,864,437 downwards.
TATCCAACAGCTTCACCAAGTCGAGAATGTGATGTCTGTGTAATAACGCTCAATTTTACACACTTCAAATCCATTAGTAGCAATTACCTTACCTGAGGTGTTTTGAGTTAGTTTTAGCACAGCATTCTTGCGGTTGGGAGATAATGAGTGTAATAACGTATACGGCATTTTCAAGTCTCTGTTTTTAGCTACAATAATGCTATTAGGATTCTATTTAACAAATGTGTGCTTTGTACCGAAAGTTAAGACTTTTTTTGTTCATGTTCCACACCCCGGGCCTCGTTATTGCACCTCGTGTCCTTTCCCATGCAGCGTTGGCTTTCCTGCGAGCGAGGCACGGCGTCTCGCTCGCCGTGCTTGTGCAAAGCCAGCGGTGCCCGACTAAACGGAGCACGAAACCAGGGCTCGGGACAGCAGGGTTGGACTTGAGCGGGGCATCGCTCGGGCAAGCCGCTTCGGCTGCTTTCTGCTTCGTCCGGCTTGCCCGTGCGACGGGGCAGCCCCGCGCCAGCGCTTCTCTGCACGACTAGGGTTTCCCTCTCGCTGCCCACCCAACAGGAAAAATAAGTCTGCAGGAAATCCAGTTCTGACCTAGGCCACCAGCTGAACCAGGTGATACTGCTAAGCTCACCCTCTAGTTTTCTGAGAAACAAGGTTTGCTTGGTTTTGTCTTTCCAAAGAACTCCTTAGCAGAGGATGAGAAAAGGGCTTGGGAGACAGGACTGGTGCCTCTGTAGATGTCACTGCATAGGTCCTTAGCAGAGATCGTGTCAGCAAGTTACGAATAGCTCTGAGACGTTGCAGTTTTCCTTTCATATTAAATTGACCTATTCAATGAACCAGGCAAACTCAAGTAGCAATGAGTATTTGGGCTCCTACACAAAACGTTTTAAGAATCCAAGTTGTGCTTGCAGGCGGCGTGCTCAGAAGAAGGGGGGCTAAGGGCTTGGAGGGCGGTCTCCGCTTCGGAAGTCGGTGGCATGTCTTCGGCAGACGGGCACCTTCTCCCTAGTTCGTCTATACTTAAACGCTCTTTTTAAAAAGCAGACGGCGCCTTCCAGCCCTGAACTGATCTTTCGCACCTTGTAACTGCTCTTGCACGCAGGCTGACGTGCCGGTGGTAAGTTCTGTACCTGCTGGCGGCTCTGCACTCCCTTCTCCGGGCCACCCGGCGTCCCCCGGGGTGAAGCACGGAGCAGAGGGGATGGGGGGTGAGAGGAGCCTGGGTCCTGCGCCTCTCCCCCCTCCGAACACCTCCTCCAGCCCTTGAGGAGATGCACCAGCCACCTGAAGATAGACGGCCCTGAGCTCCTCACGTTGCCCTAACCTACCCTGAAGCTGGTAACAGCACAGGCAAGGTTAGTAAATTCTGACCCCCAGGCTCCACAGGAGGGGGGCGGGTAGGGGACAGCGGTGGTGCACAGCATAAGCCGCTGCTTTAGCCAATGCGTGACCTCTGAATTAAAAAGACTGGGATTAGCAAAGAGCTTTTTGCATTATTGGGCCCATTTATAAAAAGCTTTAGTCCTAATTGTATGGCGCGCAGAGCTTTGACTTGAACACATATTGGTTTTGTAACTTGATCCGCATATAAATCAGACAGCGAGAGTGGAACAATTAGTGCCTTAATCTACTGGAACTACACAGTATCTTTAAATCGGTATTTTCCTGATCATTACTGGTATTACAAGAGTCAATTAATTTATATTTCACACAAAAATGTAATTAAATCCCAAGATAACATGACTGTGAAATGAACGGAGAGGAAGAGGAGTGGGGAGGGGAAAGGCTGCTCCTTGTGGAGCTGACATCAAACTTTGTGGCATGTCATTAGCAGAAATGAAATGTATCCTGTTTAACTTTGTGAGGTACAGAAGGCTGTTTTTTTTTCTTTTTCTTTTTTTTAATTTCATGTTGAATATAAGTGAGGTCATGAAAAGAGTTGCTGCTGTGTACTTTCAACTCAGCCTGCAAGAAAACCATATAGTATTTGCTAACCAATTTAAGTACTTGGAAAAGACTAAGGCCTTGATGTTGCAAAGAGCCCAGTGCCTTTAGCTGGTCACCTAAGGGAATCCACTTACGACTCTATTACCCAGTAAATTAGCAGAGTGGTTCAGTCAGGTATATTTATCATGAAGAGAACTGAAGATAATTAATACACTGCATTGAATGCAAATTGCACCCACAGCACTTATCTCATTTTCAATTAGCACAAATGTTACAGCACTGCAGGCTTGTTATGGTTTTACCATGGGCCGGGTAATTAATTTCTGCGAGCTACATATCAGACACCTGATAATGCCGTTTATTAATAAACGTCACCCCAGGTATCTGTTAGGAGAGGTAAATAAATTAAATGTTCAGTTGTCTGCCCTGTGCAAATCTATTCTTACACCTCATTGCATCTTTTCACTTGTTTGTTTGTCAGGGGGACGACTACGGAGATCACAACGGCAAACAAAGGACTCGGCGAGCGAGAGCGTCCCGGGAAGGGGCAGCTCTTCCCGTCGCCGCCGTGCTGCTGCTGCTGGCGGTGCTGGTGGTGCTGGCGGTGCTGGTGGCGCTCCCCTGGCCCGCGAGGGACGGACGCCGCTCCTGCCCGAACTTACCTGTCTTGGACTGGGCAGGCTGGATTAAGTTAACACAGCCTCTGCTGTGTGAGTGCAATGCTGCTAATAGAAAGATGCTTTATATTAGTAATTTCTTATATACAAGTATACAATCAAGGCAGATGCAACTGCACTGTATAAACACCTTTACGCCAATGTATATTAGGGAGTTGTACCAGTATCAGTATCCTGGAAAAAGAAATTCTGACCACCAATTTGTATTGGTACAAATTTGAGTGTAGACCAAGCTTCAATCTTTTCTGAAGATAAATAATATTTAAAGCAAAAAAAAGGTGCAATACAACACTCAATTCTATAGATATAAACACATTTAGTAATAGCCACATTAAAAGCAGCTCATCAGTTAGCTGTGGGGAAGGAAGTCTCTAACAAGTGACTCTTGCTGCAATAATTTAATCAGTGTGAATTTCAGCAAACACTGCTCTTAAGCAAACTGCTTTCATCTTTTATGCAGATCTTAATTATATTTCCTAGCTTTTATATGATAAATAATTTCCATATGCTTCCTCGTAGTGTGACCTACCATCTTACCATGATCTGCCATGATCTTTTCAGATTGCAGGACTCAAAGGACGCTCGCTTTCTGAAGATGGGATTTACAATAATGCTTCTTTAAAAATACTGGGGCACTTGAAAAATCAATTAAAAAAAGTCTTATTTGGATTAAGGTTCACACTTGGAGAAGAATATATGATTTGAAAGGCCAAACGACCTGCCAGCATCCTTTAAAAATGTGATTACTGTGCTGAAAACAATGCATAAACTTGTAGTTTAAACAATCATAATTATAATCCTACTGAGGATCTGGCAAGTATAGAATTTGGGCACATTCCTTATTTGAACGGGGACAATGTATGTAATAGCAACAGAGAGTGTGAATTCACGTCAGTGTCTGGGTGAGCCAGGTTTGGTTTCTTTCTTGTCGGATGGAGGTTAACCGTGAGGAATGGCAGGTCTGATGAAGGCCCTCGCCATGCGTGCATGCCCTGCATATTGGTTCCCTCCGTAGCCCCCTTGCCCCCAAGGGCCAGCTTTCTGGTGGGGACAAGCAGCAAAATGAGGAGGTTTCTGAAGGAGAGAGGCCTCCCCTTGGGTTGAGGAGCTCCCACTCCCACTGGTGGGCTGGTGGGAGGGAGCTGAATGTACAGCCCTAGAGGGGCTCATCGTGGTGACAGCCAGCTCCTCCCGCCATGTGATGTGCCTTGTACCTGTGTATCTGCCATGCACTGCTCACCTCTCCCATCCTTCTGCCAAAGGAGAAATGGATGCGATGAACTGTTGTATTTCTGTGTTTTTCTTGTTATTATTTATGTAAGCTGGAAAAATATGCCTCGCGATGGAGAGGAAGTTTGGTGAAGGCTTGAGTTCCCTGAGGATGTTCGGTCTACAGGCTGAAGATGGCCTTGAACAGATGCACGTGATTCTTTCTGCAGAGAGCTCACAGGGCTAGTGAATTTGTCAAACATTTCCTTCGCTGCAGCTTTATGCAACGTGTGAGATGCGCGGCGGATGCTAAGAACGGAGACCATGAGCTCGATTAGGAATTCCATGGGAAGCTGGTGCCAGGCCCAATGCCAGGTTTGATATGCCTTTGTCACTGAAGAGATGCATTGCAGCAGTAAATGAAGTTTTCTAAGCATGAATGCCACGTGCTTGCATATTTCAAATGACTATAGTCCAGCTGAGAAGTGACACAGCCATGAATAACTGAGACAAGGTCATCACCTGCCAGGAAGGGAGAGAGCCTCCTAGCCAATGGAAGGGAATAGAAATCTTACTTGCAGGGGCTGCTGTGAGAAAATTTAGCATCAGTAGCAAATCCAAGAGCACTCCTAAATTATGAAATGAACAGACCAATTGTGGAAATGCACCCTCATGCCAGGCATACTGCACTCAAGTGACAAGCTCTTAAAGATGCTTCCCTGTCTCCCATCTGTCTTGCCTCTGCTTGGCTTGGATTTAACCAGCTGTTTTTCTTCCACTGCCACACTGACGGTAGCAGCGTGTTTATGTACGCTCAAATTGTAGGTATAGCCATATTTCATCTGCCTGCTTCTGGCAATTCAGTCCGTGTCATATGTCATATCACCTAGTAGCTCTGTGTGGACACAGAGAAGAGCTACAAAGAATACAGATTGGAAGTCCACAAGAGAGAGGAGTGTAGTGCTGGAGATAATGGGTTTTCACTAGTCACAGGGTCTCTCCCAGCAGGAAGGACTCAAAATAATTTTAGTACATTACCCTGGACCTCTGCCACCCTTCAGGCAGGACAGCAATATCTCATGGTTAATGCAGAAGTCGAGGTAGGATGAGGATCAATGTCTGCCCTCTCCTCGTTGACAGGAGGGGCTCATCCATCACTGCCACTAGAATAATTCCAGTTGCATATTCTGGCTTGAATCCAGACTATGCCAGATCTAAAAAATTTGCCTGCATCCAAGCTGGACTTTGGCTAGCAACCATAGGAACTTTCTTGGGAACAGGGAAGCCTGGTGGAGTGCAAGTTATTGAGAACTTCTGTGTGCAGGGCGGATTTCTTCAAGACTGGGCAACAGTCAATTCCCAACAAGGTGTCTCCCAGCTCTCCTGTTTCAAAACTTCAGCCTTCTGGGTCACTTGGGCCCTGGAGCAAGCGCAAATGGATGGCAGCTTGGAGCAGCCAGGCAGCACTGCAGGGTTAAACCCAGGACAAGCGGACACTGAAATGGGGAGATTTCTTTGGACCAGCCACTGCAGCCAGAAGCCCTGCTCTGCCAACATGTCTGTAAATGCTTCTCCCTTCATTCAGTTGTGAGAGAGCACTCCCTTGGGTTTTAAAATGGAGATAAGTTTGCTCAGATATAAATGAAAGTCCGTGGTCTTTCTGGAGAGGGAGGAGGAATAGGGAAACTTTTACAGAGGATTCAAAATAACAATTTAGTCTTTGAATCCCTTAATGACGCTGGGTTCAATTCTGTGTGTGAGGACGTGCCAGGTCCCTCCCGTTAACTGACTCATAGAAATGGGTTATGGGAGAGGACGGTTGCCCTCGGGAGAGGGAGCAGCTTTGCTGAGGGAAGCCGAGCCTTACCGAGGAGAGAGGCTGTGAGCTTTTGCGAGCACCTCTCCTGCGTGGCCTCCAGCCTCCTCTTCTGAAGAGGAGCTGGAGGACCTCTGACAGTCCTCTGACAGCCTGTTTCGCATGTTTTTGGCACTTCCTGGCGTGACAGTCGCGCTGGTGGTGCTGGGCAGCAGCCCCGGCCCTGCTGATGACTCGGTGGTGCCGGTGACAGCAGAGGTGCGGATGTGAGGCTGGTGCCCCATCAGCCATGCAGTGGGGTCCTGGTGTGTCCTGCTATGTCCACGTGCGAGATTGCTTTTGGCTCCCGTTACTTCTGGATGATAATACAGTAATAGAAGTCCAGGGCAATAGCTGTTATTTATCACTAGGTTGGGACCATACACTCTTGGCACTTAAAAATAAGGAAAATAAGCATAAATAGCCTTAATATGCAACAACTTCTTTCCTTGGCGCCTTGTAGTTTTATTCCAAAGCCTTCAAGCCTTTCTGCTCCAGTAGTTTTTCTATGGTTAAGTGTTTATAATCTTACTCACAAATACGGTAAATTTACGTTTACCTGTGTTTCAAGATGATTATTGGGTACCAAGCAACTGATTACACTCGCAGCCAGTCATATGCCATTAACACGAAAAATGGCAGGCGTTCTTGTTTGGTTTGGCAGGGGCACCATAATAAAAAATAAATGCTAAATCAATTGCTTGAATATACAGCTTTTTTCATCCTCAGGCATCTTCATCACCACAGTTTTAATTAATAACTCTACACTGACCAACATGTTCCTGTTGCCGTTACAGAAATTTTTATAGGTTGTTCAGTACTTTTCTCAAAGAGATAGATTTAGAAAATGCAAAAAAAGAAAGAGAGTTTACATAACTTTTAAATTTAGTTGGTCAAGGTTGATTATCCTCATATTTGATGCACTTTCTGAGGAATTATTTGCAAAGTTCTGCACACAATTTAGTTTTCCAGATTGTAAGTGATTCTGCTTATTTTTATTTAACAGAGCAAAATTTCCCAGAAAGTATTTTTTTGGCTCACTACAAACAGATCAGAATACATAATAAGCATGTAATGAAGGTAAACTAATATTAACAGGCAGAGATGCAGGCAAAATTTTTAACCTGGGACTGAATTTTTGGTTAAAAAATGCAGTTTTCTGTCCAGTGAAGTGAATCACGAATTTGTGCTGCTTTTACAGTAAATTGTTTCAATTTGGGGAAGAAGAAAGTAAAAAAATATCGAAAGTCTCATGTTTCATTCCAACATTTTTAAACATTCCAGTATGTTCTACAATTAAATACTTTGATTTTTTCAATTCAAAATATTGTTTAAAGCTCAAAGTTATTTCAGTTTTTAATTTAAAGAAATAAAATGAAATAGATAAAATCTGAATTAAAGTATGTTGTTTTAGAAAGAATAAAATGTTTCACTGCAACTGACCCATATTTTGCCAAATTTTTTGCTAAAGCTTTTCTTTCTTTCTTTCTTTCTTTTTTTTAAATAAACTCTTCTGGAATCTTGTTTTAGGTCAAAGCAACGAATGATTAGATGTTATTTTCTGGTTTGAGCACTTAAGCCCACTCAAACAATTCCTGCTAGGAAAAGTTTAAATTTTAAGTTTCCTGATTATTAGAAACAGATAAAATATTCTGATTGTTGGAATAGCGTAGGAAAACTGGTGAGACGGGGAGGATTTCACTTTCTCTTGGGTCAGGACTTTGTAGTTTAATCTTGTTACTGCGAAAGTCAATCAGTAGGATGCAGCCCATTCTAACTAACCCTGCGAACCAGAAGGTCTGCGTATCCAGGGACTTTACCAGCCTTATTGCTAATGAATCTATGGTATAAAAAAATTACCTTGACGCTGTAATTCATGCACTTCTTCGCTATGGTTAACAGCGTTATGGTGCTAGCAATTCTGCTCAGTACTGTAGATATCACGCTTCGCCGCTCATTTGTTATCGAAGGACTTTTTTTTTTGGTAATCTTTGCTCTAACAAGGAAGCAAAGGTTGTTGTGAGAGAAGAAGAGGATGGGGGTGGGGAGGATTTTAATCAGCAAGTGATCTGAGAATAAAGAAAGGTTACCTGTTTGTTTGTCAACAGGGTGAAGTAAATAAGAGTTAAAAAAAATCTGAGACACCAGTCAAAGGCAATCAAATATGTATTTAATTAAAGCAAACATAAAAATTAAAGTTACATGTTGAATCAATAAACAGCACTTTTTTCTACATGCATTTTGAACAAGACAGATCAGAATCTTGCATGATGAAGACATAATGTGTCATAATAATTAGGAACACAGACAAAAGAACAGCTAATCAACATGCAAATTTATGCAGTTCTGGCGATTCAGATGAGGCAGATTTCTACCTCTTTTTTTGCTTGATTCATCTTCATTGCTAATCATCTGAAGGCTGCCAAATGTTCACTGACACTAATGTATTATAGGTCAAGAGAGGCAGGTCTTCACCTATTACCCCCACAAACAATATGCTTTCCTTCCCTGTTTCCTCTTCAGGATTTTCAGCAATTACTGCCAGATGCAATCAGACTCCTTGAATAGGAGCAACTGGGGCTTGTTTGTGGCTTGGATTCATTAGAATCAGGAGGATGAAGAAAGGAATAAATTACTTAATTGCACAAAAAAGTTGCAGCCAAAGTGATGGTGAGAGAAGCTGATTGTGTAGTTGCGTATTAGGCCACTCTTGGAATGGAGGATCTTAGAATAGCTGGTAGTTTGGCCTTCCTGATTCAGACAGATTTGGGTGTCCTCCAAAACAGATGGCTCCACACACCATCTATTCTTCTCTTTGTCAGGTTTTACCATTTATTTGATCTTGTTCATCTATGATGCTGGTTGTATTAGATGTAGCACAAATATGCATTCAGATCATATCCATTTAGTCTTGCATCCCAACTTTTATTCTTTTAGCCTTGCTTGATGAGATGATCAAGTTGAACAAAGCCCTTGTTGTCCTATTCCTGCACAACATCCATACATAAAACACCAAAAACCGTGACTAAAGCCTTGCACAGACGAATAATCCTCCTGTGTCACAGGTTTTGAAGGTTTATTTTCTCCCTGCTTTGCCCAGCAGCCCCCAGCTCGCACAAACGATCAGATAATCAGGCACAACAAATAGTTAATTTTTGTTTGATCCCCTAGAAACAAACATTTGCATATGCCCGAGCGGAGCTGCCCGCCTCCCATCCTTATGCTGAGACCCCTGTTCAGATATTCTCTTCAGGTTCCAGGCCATGTGTTGTGCTTGTGGGTGGTCTTAAGATCTTAAAGAAAAGCTTCGCTCTGTGAAGTCATGCAGCACTGTATGTAATTAAGTGTGTTTTTTAAATTTTTTTTTTTGTTTTTTGCATAACCCCTCTGTCTTTACTAATTCTGTTGTTTGCGAATCATCAGCACCTCGTGGAAGCACTACCCTTCAGGTGAAAATTAACTGACTAGAGCCAAGGTGTGCGGTTAGAGACCCGCTCCTGGTGTGCCCCGCTGAGCACAAGGTTACTCCGCCGAACAGCTCATGCACGCGGGTTGAAGTGGTTGCACGTACTTTGTGGTCGCTGTGCGTCTGTATTTATAGGGGAGTCCTGGCAGCTGCTACAGGTCTTTTCAGTGGTGGGTGGGTGGGTGGGGAATGGGTTATTCCTCATTTCCCTGGTCATCGTGGGGATCTGTACTCAGAGATGGGCAGGTCTCAGTACGACGTGGTCCTGGATTGTGACAGATTTCTGGGGTCTATATTACCTTCTGATTTGGCCCAACGCCTGTGGCGGTCGGACGGATGCCCGGGAACGCTGCTCTACTCTGGGATCTTCTAAGACCTTGAGCACTCGACGCTTTCTGGATATCACTGGGTGACTTGCTGGGTTTGTGGCAGATGGGGCCTTGGTGTCGTCCCTAAAGACCTCAGCAGCTCCCCAGGCCAGGGGGACGCCCCAGGGAAGGCGTCTTACCCTCTCTTGCAGATCTAATTTTACTATCACCTCATGAGGGGAGGTTTTTGGAGGCACAAACGCGTTCAAGCGCTTAGCTCTGCTTCGAAGGGCAGCAGGCGTTACCCCTCCAAACGGCTGTTGTGTCGGAGGGAAATACTCACTGTGAAATGGGGAGAGCCCACGTGTCTGGTGCAAACGATAAAGAAAGCCGATGGGAGAGGCAGCACTGAAGTGTTTTTATTTTTATTTATTTATTTATTTATTTTTAATTGCCCTCGAACCCTTCGTTCCTCATGGGCTGGGGTTTGGTTTGTTACAAAGCATTGCGATACCTCGTCTCCTTGGTCAAAATCCTCCTAGACGGTTTTGTGATAAGAAGACTGAGAAAATCCACACAAGGAGCTGCTCTTTGTACAGACGACACCTGGCTGCTTTTGAGTCTGGAGCTGTACAGATTCAAGAGTAGATGGTGCCTTACAAAGGCTCCCTCTATCCAAGGGTCCGCTCAGAAAGGCTGTCAGCCGGGAGCTTGCCTTTGACAGGCTTTAAAGTCTACGTAATCTCTTGCAGAGTGGCCTTTGCGTTCACAGCTCCTCATGTTGCACCGCGTCCTGATTTCTGCACACGTATTTGTCACTCTGAAACGTTGCCTGAGCAGCTTGGGCGAGCCGTGCTCGGGCTGAGGCTGTTTGCAAACTGCGCACTTTGGCTTATTTACTGTTTTTTTATTTTGGTGTAACGCTCACTACCCCAACCCACAGAATATTTTTTTATAGCATCTGACTGGTGATGGTGCTGGTCTGCACAGTAGCATAAGGGAAGATGAATGATGCAAACAAATCCTCTTCCTGCCTGGAAATATAGGAGCACAGGCAAAGCTTTGGGCAAATAAAATGCTGTTTGTGCACACATTGGTGAAAAGGCCAAGAAAACTGTTGGAGCAAAAAAAAATCTTCTGCAATGTGCACATTTGCAAATGACGCTTTAACTAGGTCTGGCCACCTCCCCTGGGCACCTGTGGCCACAGATATCTGCATTTGCTCTTAGCAGGGCTCTTTAAATGCTAGTGTTTCCCATCCTAGTAAAGCACAGACTTCAAAAGTGGAGCTAGCCTTTCTGGGTGAAGCTAGCACGAGTAGAGGCAGACCACCACCCTCCGTGCGGGTGCAAGATGGAGGTTACAAAGGTTGCTGTCCTTTTGTGTCAAGAGCAGCATACGTCACCTTGCTGGTCTCTGAAGACTCTTGAGGAACTTCTGCTGATTGGTGAACTCATTTGTCCTGGCAGTCTATTACCGCCTTTGTTTTGACATATTTTCACTCTCCGCTTAATGTTTCCTGTTTTCATGAATCTTCCTCTTCTGCTGTGTTTTCCTGTGTGTGTTTTTTGTCTTCCAGATGTTGTATGGCTGGCTATTTCAGTAACTCTTTGCGTACTACAAAATTGAAAAAAAAATGGAAGTGGAAAAAAACCCATGTTGGAGTGACAACGTATTTTCCACGCACATGTCACATGTTGGCTGAAACACGTTCAACTGATGTGTTAAACATCTATCTAAAATATTGCAGAACAAAGTGCTCAATTAGTGTACCTGTTCAGTATATGAGTTGGCATCTGTTGTTTCAAAAAGCAAGAGGCTCTTTTAAAATAGCAATGATTTGCTATTTTATTGCTAAAAATAGCAATGATGCATTTGATATTTTTTCAGTGCTTGAATCTGTTTGAGCATAAATTTGTTCAGTATAAGCTGTTTAGGGCTATAGACTTGTACGGAAAAACACTATGTATGGCCAAAATATATGAACTTAGAGCAGGATTTTGAAGATGCATCTAGTAGCTCTCATTCAGACTTCCTGAAGTATCGTATTTCAGAAAGTCAGGCTATTTATTTAAGGGCCTAACAGCAGGGTTCTACACTTAAAAATGTTAGCCTGCATTGTAAAGCTCAGTTGTGCCAACTCTTTGCTTATCAGAGTAACTTCATCTGTATCTGTACAGGTACCAGGGTTAGGTTCTTTTGTATGGCATAGTTCATACATCATATACCTTTGTAAGCAGTGATTTCAATGCAAAGTGAAATGGGATGTTCCCCTTAGTTTGACATGCCTGTATTCTCTGCTTGACAATAGACTGTTGAAAACTTTGTAAGTGCAGTGATAAATATAAATAAACTTGTCCTATGTTCCAAAGGTTTTGTTCTTTTACCTCTGAGTTTTGGTTGCTGTGCAAAACTATCAAGCAAAATTTCACAGTGGAAATGTGAAAAAATAACTAAAGTAAAAAATGGGTGGATAAAACCATTGATCCTTGAAATTTCAAACGTATACAAATAATACAACTAGATCAGCTAATATTCATTCTTTTTTTTGCTTGGTTATATTAAATTCCTTGGGATGAACTGTTTAGCCATCTCCATGGTCAGGAGATTGCCTCCGGCTGGAATATATATGGATTTATTTTTTTTTCTGCTACTTTTTTCCCACTCTCCTTTCCCATTCCTGCTTTCAAATGGCCCAATTCCCTTTCTGTTCTTCACCTTGTTTTTATGCAGCCAATCTTTATTTCCCCAAATAATTCCTTTAATATAATGTCCTTTTCATTAAACTGTCCCCATTTTCCTTTTCTTCACTCTATGACATTTTTTCTTTTTGCTTCTTGCATTCTTTAACTTCTGTTGCTATTTCCCCCATGTCTGTCTCTTCTGCAAGCCGTACTCCAATGTTAGACTTCTGCAGTTTTGAGGCCGTAGAGTATAGGAACTGTCCATCTTTGTTGCAAGAGCAGCCTCTCCTGTGCAGAGCGGTTATGGCCCTACAGGATGCAGGATAATGGCAGTCCTTATTAAGGGCGGCCACAAGTTCTGATTCTGCTGGTTTAGTCCCTTTGTACTCAAGTTGGTACTCAAAATACCAGCTAATGTTTTCTAGCCGCGTACTTGTTAACTCATCCAAATGAGACTGTGAGTCCATGGGAAAAGAGTAAACAATGCTGGGCACTTGTTTTCAGTTGGATGTGGATGGGATTAATTTTACCACCTTTAAAAATAAAACCCCAAAACATCAGGACCCAAGGGTCTGTCTTGCATATGGAGCATCTTCTAGATCGACATAGGTGTGTCTGGAAGCTGCGATGCACTGAAGGAACATCAGGTAGCCCAGGCAGATATTGGAGTAAAAGCTTACCTTCCTTTTTAGAAACTGGACTGATATCAGTCCATTTGGAACAGATAGTAACTGTCTTTATTATAGCTCTGTCAGTAATCTTTACCTCAGTTCTCCATGTGAATGTTGCTAAGTAAACGCCCCTGAAACATGTTTCTTCTCCCGTTTCACTTGCCTTATGGATGGACGTCATTATCCACAAATACTCTTGGCAATATTTTTTCCAGATCCCAGTTGTTAGGGTCCAGTTAACCAGTATATAAATCCTTGGAAAACAGCTGCTGTGCATGCCCAAGTATTCCAAAAACCCCAAGATGTGAAAAACATACTGCTTTTGAGCAAATTGACCACACAAAAGCAATGAGTTCAGAGCTGCTGGAAAGCAGTGTTAGGCTTGTCACGCGTATTCAGTCAATAGCATCTGCAGAGAGGGTCCAATGTAGGGGGAATCTGACGTATGAAATCAGCAGCATCAGATTCCCTGCTGACATCTGACGGGTCCATAGAAAACTGGCCAGGTCTGGTCACAGTCTAACGAATCTTGTCTTGAGACCTTTCTGTTTTCTAAGAAAAACTCTATTGAGTTTTCCTGAGCTCTATTTCTTTCCAGTGTACCTCTTCCTGTTTAGAGAAACTGCCTTTGGCCTAATTTCTGTCACCTCAGGATCCCCTTTGCCTCCATGTCTTCTTGCTTTCGTGTGCTTTGACGATGGATGGTGGCATAGCGTCCCTTCCCCATGGAGCTGCGAGCAGGGAGCTGCCTGCGTGCTAGAGCAAGGGCTCCCAAGCTCTGACACCGGGGTTACTCATGGCACCCAAGGCACTTCAGAGCAGTATACAGAATGGCAAATGTAGAAGTTGGTGGTAGTATCTAGGAAAAAGGTTTTCAGAGCTTTTAATTTAAAGCCACAGCCCACCCAGATCTGGAGGACTAATCTCACTGAATGAGACTGGGTTCCTAAATCCCTTGCTACTCTGGATAGTTTGAAAATGCCATCTGACACCAAAGATTTGGGGTGCTATTGCACATCCACCTGATTCCTTTGCCAGATTGGCTTATGGGCAGATGAGTTAGGTAGTCCAGGAGTTTGGACCTTTGATAGCAGTAAAATCTTCTCTTTAAATCTATACCATGTTTTCTATGCCCTCTTAAAAGACAACAGTACCTGGGATTTTTTTCAGATTTGGATGGAAAGCTTTTGTTAACAGGAGTGGTAATGAGGCTTCGCAAGATTTTCTTTTTTTTTTTGTTAAGAAAAGATCATCTGGCGCTTGCTTTTGGAGCTGCTTGCTCATGAAGGTTTCTAATTCAGGGTCTTAATTTTTGTAAAGCGTGAATTACAAGAAGTCAGAAGAATGATGCGAAGAGCATTTATTAATGCACATTCACAAAGAAGTGGTGTAACTACATTAATTAGGCAAGTCTTGCGTAAAGATGCAATGTAATTATATATTTGAGACAGTTAATTAGGGAGCTACTTGGAAATTTCAGTGAATATTAAGGTAATTATACATAAATACTATAACCATTAAGACTGCACCCATAATGAAAGCAATAACTAATTACACAAATAACAGCATACTTATGTTTTTACATTACCAATACCTAACAATACTTCCTCTCTTTCCCCTCTCTTTTTGCCATGCAAATGACAAAACTTCCATTTTTAATTCAGATATTCTTGCAAATTGTCAGGGAAACAATGACCTTCCCTCTTGTTCCCTTTCTCCGGAGAAGGCTGGACAACTGGAGTTATGCACACCTACTGGGAAGATGGTCAAGCATACCGTATATGGCTGCATGCTACATGCTGCGTTTTTGGTGGCTGCCCTTTGGTCTCATGAAAGCCTAGGTCTGACAAACTTTATAAAGAAACTGTATAGTTGTAAGCACCATGATCTAGACTGTTCAAGTAGCTTTGAGTGAAGCAGTGCAGAGGGTTAGGTGAATGGCTCTCATAGGTATTAGGCCCTGCATTTCATAGCGTTGGCCTATGGGCAAGTGTCTGATCCAACATTTTTTTCTATTTAATTCTGTCAAGCTGTGGGGTCTTTGTCTGCTATCAAGGTCTCCTAAACCTACCAGCTTCCAATGACAAGTGAGGATGCAAACATTTAATCTATGTGATCCATGTCACCTTCCTTTCCTCAGGCTTCCTTAAAAAAGGCTGAAATTCAGACTCCCTAAAACCATGTGAACAGCTTCTAAGCTAAGGAGCAGCCCTACTGACTCAGCTGAAATAGAGAATTGTTGCATCCAAACATACTTATTGTATCGATGATAGTTTCTACCAACTCCCATCTAAAGTTCTGCAAGTGTCTCAAAAACGAATGAGTGAAGTCTCAAAACAAGTCTGTGATCTTGTGAGCTATCAGGATGGGGACTTTAGAGGTGGAGAAACTCATCTTCGGTGACTTGTCCAAGGTCATAAAGAATGTCCAGAGACTCTCTGTAGGACTCTCAGTTGTGTCTGAGTCACAAAATAATCCTTCCTTCTGCAACAGGGACATGGCACATGCTTCGGGGTCTAGCAATGTTTCTCTTTCCTCTCCTGGTTAATCTTCTCCGAGTAATTAAATTGACCTGGTAAGACAGTGAAGTTCACAAAGGATGGTTATTTTCAGTAATTTGTCCATATTATTATTTTTCAATCAGACATCATGACTAGCTATCTGAAATGGCTCACAGCAGTATGGGCTCTGTGCATGCCTTTAATATTGATGCCACTGTCCTACAGAATAAGGTCATAATTAAAGCTGATCTGGAACCTGAGAATTCTGCAGACTTGCATGTTCTGCTATGCTAAAGAAACAACAAAGGCAATTCTTTCCTTACTAAACCTTGTTTCCATTAAAATATTTACATTAAGGGGTAAATGCTGAGGCAAAGTTAAGGACAATTTAGGACAATACAGCAAATTTTTCTATAATCTCACTGCAAACTGCAGGGCAAGTAACTTGGTGCAGCTGATCCATATTTTCTCAACTTAGCAACAGTGACCAGTGAAGCTTCCTGCCTTAAACTTCAAAAGATGTCAAAGACTGATGGGCATTTCAATCATTTTGACTCTAGAGAGAATAATTTTGAGATGGCTAATCCTCTGCATATCTATAAATGATCTTTCTCTTATGAGTTTGCACTGTAGCTCACCTTCCAAAGCAGATGAGCTCTTACATCTATTTCGTTTTGATGGAATTCCACTAACTTGGTAAACTCTTAATTTCCAGGGGAGTGAGATTGTGGAGAGGTGACCTGTGTATTTGTTGTAATGCATGGACACTGAACTTTGTATAGATCTGGTGGAAGAAAGAGTAATTAATGAATATTATAATAGCGGGCAGCTTACCAAAGATAAATTGTGTCAGATTACTGTGGCATCTTTCTTTGAGTTTGTGACCAAGAGAAATATGGTAGATTTAATTTATTCAGACTTCTATAAAAGATTTGATGTGAGGCCACAAGAAGGAAAGTTGTCTGTCTGGAGAACATGGGGATTAGCACAGGAAATGTGAAACGGCTATTGAAGGATTGCAAAGAGCAGAGCTGAAAGAAAAAGTGTCAAGGGGGGGAGAACAGTAACTAGCATAGTTTACTAATGATGAGTTTTGTAACCTATTTTATCATTTTTATTATGGCCATTATAGAAAAAGTAGGTGCGCAAATATGAGATCAGTGAGTGGCAGAAAGCTGAGAGGCCTTGACAAATCAGAGGACTGACCCTGACAACAGGAGAAATGGACTACGGATAAACTTAAGTGCTAATAAACCACAAGGTCATGCAGATGTTTTTCTACTTTGAGCTGGAAGCTCATCAGTTGGAAGTAACAGAGAAGTGTTTTGCTGAAACTCACAATGGCTGACAACTGCTGGAGCTCTGCAACAGCAGAAAAGGGAAATATTCCCTGAGATGTTCCCCTGGATGTTGCATCAGGGGAAGCATATCCAGGAAACATGTGGGATTCCTGACTACTTTTGTACAAGGCACTGGGGAAACGGCCTTCAGAATACCAGGCAGTTCTGGCCACTCCTGCCCAAAAGAGATGAACTCAAGGTTGAAAACATCCAGGAAAAGAGCTATTAAACTGAGACGGGGAACTGGGAATAAAGGACTGGGTCTCTTGTTAGTCTAGCAAAACTAAAACTGAACAGGGGCATATTGGTCCCTATAAATGTATTATCAGGATAAACTGTGTGAGAGAACAACTGTTTAAATTAGGAATGTACCGAATACCATATAAACAACCGAAAGAAGCCACCTCTGAATAAATGTTCTCTTGAAACTGGATGATTTTTTTAAAAAAATCACGAAGTTTTGGAGCAGCTTTCCAGTAGGAGTCACAGGGGCAAGAAAACTACCTGGTTTCAAGGAGAAACTTGAGAAATTTATCAATGAGATTGTGATGTTGTGGTATCAATGAGATATGATGTGTCAGGCACAGCAGGGGATGACCTGGGAGGACCCTTCCAGTCCTATTTCCTATGTAAAACTATTCAGTGGAGCCCCTGTTCTCCAGAGTATTTTTCTGTAAAAAGACTTCAATAGCAAGCCAGGAAAAATGGCTTTTGCTTTGGATTCTTTGTTTGCCTTTGTCTATAGAGGAGACACAGACCCAATCAAAGTGCCAATGAATCTTGTGGTAGGTTGGATGCAGATCTCTATTATCTGTATGACAATGCTGCTCAGAGGTCTTGCTCATTACTGGGGCCCAGCTACTTTCCACGACCTGACTTTTATGATCCCAGTTCATCTCTCAGCTAAATCCATCTGGAGCTGCGTTTCCCTGATAGCCCCTTTAATATTGCATAGGTTTCCTACAGTTCTTGTATTCTCCTGGTAAATCTTTTGAGGTCCTTTGCAGAAGGCCAAACAACCTTCTGTCTTTCACAGTGCTATCTTTGGACAACCGTCCAAAGCCATGCAGTAAATCACTAATTCTCTGAGATGAGAACAATAGAGAATCACCCTCTACTCTCCTGGAAAGATCTGACAATTCAAACTAGTTGTAGCAACTGAAAGAACTGTTAACAATGCAGGATGACTGATAGAATTCATAGGTGTGGAAGGAGCTTTACCGGAAACATGGTGTTCATGCGTACTGCTTGTTGATTGACAGCCCTGATGGGTTAGAGGTTACCCATGGAATACAGCCTCGCTGGCCTAGGATGAAATGTTCCTTCTGACCCTTCCATAAGCTTGAGATATACAGTGCTGGCTAACATATCATTAACTTGCAACAACACGATGATGGGATTAAGACCCAGAGGGCTTTATCTCTACCTTATTAATGGCAATTAAAAGCTGCGTGACAGTTTTAAAACTTGTTGATGTAAAGAAAGTTAGTATCCTGTCTTATAGTAGCACAGTAAATAATTGTCTGGTTGCTTTGCTTTTCGTAATCTGTCCGTGCAGCTGTATATTATCATTTTTTTTGTTGCAAATACAGCTTTTCGATTTATCAACAAAAGAGCAGGTAAGGCTCTATGCAAATAATAATGAAGGACACTTCCAGGTTGGATTTTTTCCCATTTAGACTGCTGAGAGTGAAAGAAGCAGAGGATTTTCAAAACTAATGAAAATATCAGTTAGAGGCATTTTTTCAAGCCCTAATTATCCACAAAAAGTTTTGAACACAATTTTACTTACTGCAAACTTCTCCCAGCTAATTCATATGGTAGATGTTAAAACCCTCCCCACTGCTTTTTGTCTGGAAGTGGACAGTTATTCCCTCTTGGGATGTAGCTTCTCTAGCCAAGGTATTTGATGGAGCTATGCTGGTTTCAGGGAGAGAAGATTTGTGCCTCTTGTCCATCTCCGTAGCCAAGGAACCGTGACAAGTCAGGGAGCAACTCGGAGAGTGCTGCAAGCTGTGACTAGCTGCCGTAGGTGCTGCTGCTCTGAAAAATCTCAGTCCATCTTGGGAAGAAGTGATCAAACTCAGATGTGTGCACTGTTTGAAAAGTCGCCTCTCCCTCAAACACTAAGTGGCTGTGCTTGCAAGCCTACTTACCTTGATTATTTAACTACTCTGTTTTTGGCATCTTGCTTTACTTTCAGTGCATGTTTTTGAACTGACCCCTGTTTTGCTCTCCAGATGTGTCTGTGGTGCTGCTGCACAAGAGCTCTCTGACCGTGCATGGCATTCGGGGAGCCCGTACCCTGCGAAGCCCTTTTTGGTGCTGAGGGGTGCCTGGTCAGGCCTCGTGTCAGTGCTCCCGAGAGCGGCTGGGAGGCCACTTTCTGCTCCATGGAGAGCCAGAGCAGCGGAAACATCGCGCATGCAACCCCCAAAGAGACGTGCCCCACTTTGCACCCTAGGCAGCAAAGGCACCGGTCTTACCGACTTCCTGTATGAGGCGTGAACTGCTGGGCTGCAGAGGCTGGAGAACCTTCACTTGCAAGATTTGTTGCTTTCTGACTGGAGAAAAGTATTCCTGGCTTTCCCCTTTGCCGTATTTCGGGGTGTCCGCAGCGGCGGTGGCAGCCTGTGCCTGGCCGTGCTGAGCCAACCTCGGGACTCCCGCTGGGGGCTCTTCTCCCCAGCTCCCGGGAAGCCCCAGCCTGTCACTTTAGCCTCTTGCCATTTCAAGGCAGAGACTGCCTCGTATTTTATATAGCCCCAAGCACAATGTCAGCGTTAAACATTAATTAATAATAGTGGCTTATATGGCTAATCACTTAATTATAAATTATGCGTGCTGGTTATGCCTGCCACCACATATTACTTTGCAGCTACATAGATATACACATAGTGTATCTGGGCTTTTGTAAATCAGCTTGTAGTTGTTCAACGATACAAAGGCTATGCCAGCACATAAATCCAATGTAAACTGCTAATCATTTTTAAATGAAGACAAAGCGATCTGAGTTTTAAATCCATAATGCAAGAGAATTACAGTGCATGTGCCTGAAATTTAGGAAGAGAACTTGCTTTGCAGACATTTCAATTGTAAGCAAAATTCTGACGTTATGCGCATTACATGGTATTTTACTGAAATCACACTCAGTGGCAGATTTGCATAAATGAATGTATTGTATTTTTTATAACTGTGAAAGCTTTAATTACCTAAACTCTAATTAAGCTTGCATTTTTCAGAAAACACAAGATATTAGCTTATTTTGTAGTTGGCTCAACTTTAATGTTTTCACACATTTGTAAGTCATACGCAACAATATACTATAAAAACACAGGAAAAACACAGAGAAGAAGGCATCCCTGGGTTTTCTGGAGCTGATTGGTTGTTTCTCTTTTTGGTCTGCTTAAGCCTCAATACATAGAAATTTTCTTGAGTGCTATTTGGGGGCCAAAATCACACCTGATGTAAATTTTCCAAAGTCAAATTTGGTAGCATTGCATCAAGGATGTGTCTAAGTGACTGTATATTAATACTGTCCAGGAATAAATGTGTTGTGTGAAAGAGAATTACTGATGGTATGTGATGCGTTAAAGATGAATCTAAATGAGTATATTTTAGTACTTTCTAGGAATAAAGGTATTGTGTGAAAGGGAACTATTGTTTTTTTTTTTTTTCTAGTGGATATTTTGGGTACTTTTGGAACTCCTACATAGTTCTATCAGATAGTTTTTCGTGGACAGTGCGATAATGGCACCATGTAGGTATTTTGCCAGGTGAGATTCCAACAAAGGCACATAACATAGGTTTTGGAAGACCTTTACAATAAGACCCTCACTTGGCTCCTAGTGCAACAGTATGATACCTTCAGTAAAGTGGGAGAAATAAAACAGACAAAAGAACTAGAAGTCATCAGCGCTTCCCCCTTGACAGACCTATGAAGGAGAAAGTGCTAACACATCCTATATTAGTTCTGTTGAATTTTCTGTTTTGCTTTCATATCAGCATGCGTGTATGTGTTGTGTTGTCCAGATTTTGCCTTTCCTGTAATGTAAACCTGGCCACAATTATCTGCACCTTTGCCAAGGTGTAACTAGAGCTGCAATATGCTCTGACAAGAGCTACTTTTAAAGACAGTTCAGAAGCCTGTGCTGGAGCAGAGCATCCTACCCAGTGTTCACAGAGGGCACATTGCTGAGAGCAAACTGCACCTGTGCTCCGCACTCACTATTAAGTCAGGTCTCCGGGCTACTGATGTGTTAGTTGTTGTGGGTCGTGTTCCTGGTGCTCGGGAGTTCTGCTCTTTTAAGGCAAAGAGAGGTGAGGATGCCGAGCCTCTTGAAGGACTAGGTCTGAAGAATCACAGAATCACAGAACGGTTGAGGTTGGAAGGGACTTCTGGAGATCATCTAGTCCAACCCCCGTGCTCAAGCAGGATCACCTAGAGCACATTTCCCAGGACCCTGTCCAGATGGCATTTTAACATCTCCAGAGATGGAGACTCTTCTTTGGACAACCTGTTCCAGTGCTCAGTTACATCACAGGAAATGTATAAATCTTCAAATTTTGTTCAAAGTGCTGCTTACAATGTTTCTGTCCATTGGAGCCAAACAGTGCTACAGACCTGGGATTTCCTAAGCTAAAAGGAAAGACTTTCAAATATTTTATCCTTTTTTCTAAGGGAATTCTACTATATTTTGCCAGAAGTTGTAAAAAAAGGCAAAGGAGCATCATATATATTTCTGTATTTTCTCCTTCTTACTAATTATAACCCTTATGTGACTTGCAGGAAGCCTCTTGAGGCTTCTTTTCCCCCTCATAATGCTGACTTTTAATTAAACATAGTGCTCTGATAGGTGTACTCTCTTGCAGTGTCTGATGAGAATGTGTTAGAGTTTATGGTATGTGGCTATATTTGTGCTAGAACAAATTTATGCCAGCAAAAGTGATGGATGATGTATTTTTAAAAAAGCCTTTCTGCTTTTCTTATACATTACAAAATTGTCCTCAACATTTTATTTTGCACTAGTGCAGGTACCTGAGGTTGCAAGATATCCCTGAAACTTCTGTACCTGCATTGACTTGTGAGTGGATGCAATGAATATGTCCACTGTGCTAAGAGCAAACAGCCTTTAGAGGGACTATACATCCAGCAAGCTTGATATCCTACTCCCAGCCATCTGCACCTTACTCAGCTTATTCTGCAGGCTGGGTATGCATATGCCTGTCAATCAGCTGGGTGACACTCCTAACATGTTCCTGCTCACAGAGACATACGTGTTCAAGAAAACACCTTCATGCTTGACCTCTGAAAAGTCTGGTCTTTAGCTAGCATGGACACAGCCACTGGGAACAGTGATCTTGGCCAGCCTAAACTGCAGAGGTATAGCTCTCTCCTGCTGTTATCGCGAGGGCTATGTTCTGCTGAACTCCTCCTAAGGGACTGGGCATTTGGCTCAGATCATCAAGAGGAGTTGTACCAGATTGCTTTGAATCAGGAAAGGGCTCGTTCTCCTCTTCTGCAAGGAGCAACCCATCAGCAAACGCAAATAGGGGATGTTAAATAGCTGTGTATCTTTGAGGTTCTTGGCTTCTCTGAGCAACAGACTCCATGTGGGATATCCTCCTGGAGCAATGTGGATAGTGGTAGGGGAAGGGAGTCAGGTCTTGTGGCAAGCTGTTTGACGTTGATAATGTGTATGCTGATGATTTCAGACAAACAGAAGGGAATAGGGAGCTCTTCTGTTTCAGGATGTCTCAAATCTGTATGTTTTGAAGAAGTAGAAGTAATATTGGCATTTGGTGCCTAAATAGAATCTTTAGCTTCTTAAAAATAGAAATGAATGCCAAATGACACCATCAGCTTGAAATGTGGTTAGTATGAACAAATGAATTAAAATAGGTTTATTTCCTATACCCTCTTCTTAGGCTTCCCACTAACTCTTGGGTATTGTGGTTGCTGAGTACTCCTGTCTTTCAGTAGTTTTCTTTGTTGTGTGCAAAGCCCCTGGAAAAATTAGTTATATACTGAGAAAGAATTAAGTGGACCATTTACAATCTAGGCTGTCAAACGCAGAAAATACGCACATATTTAGAGAAGAAAAAGTCACTTGCCACTTTCATTAGCTGAGTTATAATTTGCAACCGCGTTTACAAGAAAAACGAGTAAGCTCAAGGAAGGAAAGATTGAGCCTGTACTTAAGTCTCAGCTATGGCACTAGGAAGCCTGAGTTCAGACCCCTCATCCCCCAGACACATTTTCTGTACTAGTTTTAGCAAGTGGTTTTGGTCCCAGTCCACAGAGGTCTTTAGATACCACAACAGTAAGTGACGCAACACCAAGTGTCACAGCACCCAACTTCAGCGGCCCAAAGCTCGCAGCGAAATTAACAGCCTGGAGCTGTTCTGCCTATATACCAAGCTATATCTTGGGGCAAGATAAAGGGAGAGGACACTCCATGCTTCTTCTTAAAGCAATTCTTGTAATAAAATTCAATATTAACTGGCACAGAAGATATAAGAATAATTAGGACTCTGTAGCACAGAGGTTAGCATACTCATTTGGGAAGGGGAGGTTGTGTGGCAAGGACTGTTTAAATCAGTGGAGCAAGCAATGGAACCCTAGTGCTAATTTTATTACTAGGCATGTCTTCCTCCTCTAGCCGTGCTTTATAGGAAGCAGAGAGTGAGGATGGTTTTGTATGGAACCCCTTCCAGTAGACATGTTTCAAAGGAACCTATAAGACCAAGCGTTCTCAGGTAGATGGAAGTGTGTGGATGCCTGCTGGGACGTAAGCGTTTGGTCACCTTCAAGTGACTCAGCCTTTTCAAGACAGCATTTTCTAGCCATGCACAGAAGCAAAACTGTAGAAACTGGGGAAAATGTAATGCAATTAATTGACATGCCAAAAGACTCCTGGGTGTTCTGAGGATTATTTTCCACGCAGGCAGGATACAGCTCCTAAAGCCTTGCTATGGATCTGGTCCAGAACCTCTTTGTATGGGAGCTTTCCCACCAGTAAAATGCAGACAGTGTCCTTGCCTACTCAAGGAGTTCAGATGTTATGCCCCTATATCAGATAAATAGATAGCTAAAAAGGACAAAGAGGAGTTAAAAGTGCCCCTTCCGATTTGAAGGCTCCTCTAAGAGACAGGTAAATACTGCTCCAGATTGTTGTGGGATGCTTTGAGATGCATAGAAGTAAAAGGCCAGCATTTCCAAATCGCAGGTAATTTGTGAGGAGGAAATCTGAAATTTTCCAAACTCATTTCTGAGTGGTACTGAGAACTCAACAGGAGCTACTGATTCTTAGGCTATCTGAGACCAGACCATAGGAGCTGCAGCCTAGTCCCATAAAAATGCAAGCATCTGAGAAGAGTATGAGAAAAATTTTGGCTGAAGTACCCTAAGTCACACAGTAAGCTTGCGCCAAAGCCAGGGCCCAGCATCCTTTCTCCAAGGTCTTTTAACAATAAGAACAACCTCCTCAGCAATTGCCTTACAAAAGGTTTGAACATCAGGTTACCCAGAGACACGAGCAGATAGTAGAGCAGTGATGTACAAATGAAAGTCCTACACTCTGACCTCCAACCACGTGAAGCCCCATTACAATAAATATCCAACAACACATCCCTTTCCACACCACATGGATGCTGCCTGAGGTACAAAGGTACTAAAATGACTGTGCCATGTAATAAAACATGGTGGGAGAAATTATGAAGTACAAAGTGAGGTTATTGCCTTCACTGCTAATTAAAGTTTACTGTATCTTCTTGCAGCTTTGTTTAATGGGCTCCAACGTATCATGGGGTGTTTCTTTAAAGAATTAAAAGAAAGCTCTTTTAAGGTCACTCACTTGACCTCAATTCATTGTGTTGTGAATGCGGTATTGTAGTAGCACATATTGTATGGGGTACAACACCATGTGCTGCTCAAGACTCCCGTGGTAGCTAAACACAAAGGGCCGCGTTAACGATGGTGTGTCAGCCTTAGCTTTGAATTTCCTTGCTTGAGTGCTGGTTTTCATTACTGACATACAATATATGGTGTTAACCATTTCATTGCTGGATCGTGTGCCAGGGACACACCACTGCCTGTGCTTGGAAGTGGCCATTTCTGAAGTGCCACTGAGCTGAGGTGCAATTATTTTATCACTTAATGGCACCAATTAGGGTAAGCATTGTCATTTAGCGCACAATGATCTCAGCACCACTGTGTGATATGACTATTAGAGGGAGCATCATAGTCTGATACTTATGCCATGTAGGGAATAAAAAGCTTTCAGGGATTTTCTGCCCCAAAGTTCTGGGTTTTTTCACTTTGTTCCTTTGTGCCTTCATTTCCTCCTCAGAAAAATTCTAAAAAGCTCCTTGAGCATTATTAGTACTTTCTATAATGCATTTCTTCCTATAGAAGTTCTCTTTGTAATAACTGATGTGGCACTGTCCTCAGGGCATTTTGAACAGCTAAATCATTTCATTCCAGTTCACTCTTGCAACCTTTTCCCTCTTGTGCTAGCTGAATCCATGTTTACATCATGGAACCCTGACACTTGGGTAGCTTGGCTCTTCATCTGGCTTGGGTTGCTCCCTCCTCAGTACGTGTTACACTCATGAGACAGATGATCCAAACCCCTTTGGAGTAAATGAAAAAAAATGTTTTTGATTAAATTGTATCACATCTGCACTCCGTGGCTCCACCAGCTTCTTCAGTTGTCCACACATCCATCAGTCTTCCTGATTTCCAAAAGTTCTAAATGACAGCTTTAGTAATACAAAAGCCTTTGGAGCAATGGTCTAAAGACAGAAGAGGGTAAAATCTCTAAGCATTATAGTGCTGTAGCTGTATTATTCCCATTAATCACTACTGAGCATCTAACTGAAAAGCCTGCCTTGGTCAGGCAAGGAAAGCCTGTATTTCACAAAATTGGATGTACAGGTAGCCCCTGTCCCATGATATAGTTCATCAAGATGATTATTTGCTTCCACATGCAAACTGAAAACTGTTTTGCTAGATGATTTGGTTTGCTTTGCTATTTCCATTTCCATTTCCATTTCCCTTGCTTGTGAGTGGGGGCAGTAATAACATCAATTACCTTAAAGTATTGCTGAAACAGGCAGACTAGGGATGACTGGACACGCGTTAAGAGCCTGCTCTCAGGGGATGTCAGACTGAAGGAGAGTGGAGGAGCGAGGCTGATGAAGCTCTGCCACCCTCCTGAGCTCCTGTGGGGACAGTCAGGGTTGGGGCCCAGCCCTGGTGCTAGCAGATGTGTCCAGGCCAGGAGCATTGCCCAGCTGCATCCTGAATGCAAGTGCCAGAGCACCACTCCTGCCCATCCCAAACCCTGGGGTTCAGAGGGGGAAAATCTGGGAACACAGGTGGGAGGCAGCCAGGTCCGGCTCCGATGCCTCCTTGGTCTGAGTGTCACAGGTTCACAGTGACAGGATGGACCTGTCCTTCATTTAGATGCTGCCCCAGTCACTCCTGGGGGAGCTCTTTGTAGGATGGAGTGTAATTTATACACGAATTTTGGTGAACTCCTCCAAATAGTTAAAATGGCAGAGAGGGGTATCAGAAGACCTTATTTTCAGGTGTCAGTCACAGAAATTCAAGTGCATTTCCAAACAGAAGGGGTTGTTTATCAACATAATTATTTTGGGAGGTAGTCAGGAATAGATGTACAATTGTGCAACTGTGTGCACACATATGGTAAAGGTCACATGCATTTATGTGCTCAACAACTCAAATGTCATCCCCAAGATTTTCTCATTTGATTTTTTCTTTCACTCTTTTGCTCCTGTGCCTGCTGTCTCTCTGAACTGGAGACTTATTCCAGCCGCAGAGATTGAGGTAAACTTACAGGCAAGCACAGATGTGGTGGGTTTGAAATGCAGCAGTATGAGCTCGCCTCTCTGTAGGAGGAAGTTTAGAAATATTTAGAAGCAGTTTAAAAGCATTTACAATGCTGAACTAACCTGACCATCAAATCTTCTGAGGTTTGTCAAATTCCATTAAGATGTGGATTCAGCTTTACCGATGGAACAGATGCTAGCTTGTATGCCTGAGTTATATAACTTTGTATCTGTTCATTACTAAAAGAATAGCAATGTCATTATAGTTATAAATATAGTTACCAAGGAAACTGGTTTATCATAATTGACTATTTATCCTTGTTTCATTCCTTATCCTTGTTTCTTTCTCTTCACTATCCCACTGCACCTGAGCTTTTTTTTTTTTTTTTTTTTTTTTTTTTTCTTTTTCCTGTTAAAAGGTATGGTAAACTATTGTCAGACTGAGCTAACTTGTTAATCTGCATCTTAATTGAGATAGATGTATCTTCCCTGCAAAGTTTAATTCTAGATTTTCCCTCTTTTCCATCTTAACTTTTTGGGGACAGTAGAAGAGTCTGTCAATGTCTTTTATTGTTCCCATACTACCAAAACTGACTTGGATTTATAGTATTTCCACATTTGTGTGCTGCCACTAAAAACATAATCAAGGAAGGAGGAAGCAATTCTTGGCTAACAGTTAAAATCAGCTCCCCTGAAATGTTTAAAAGAATCAAGGAAAATAAAGATGTCATATGCTGTGGTAGAGGAAGGAAAGGACTTGGCTTTCTTTGCTTGAACCTTGGAGCATTGCTTTGCTGCAGGAATTGTCTGGGGTTGTTTTTGCTGGGTGTCTTTGGTCCTGGTTTCTTACCTGTGTGGAAGAACGTGAGCTGTGCTGCTGTATGTTGTCCTAGTGCACGCTGTCCTACTGAGATCAACGAGATGGCTCGCACCGAGCGAGTGAAACAGTTGTGTGAGTGATGATGGGAGCAGGCCCTTTCCTTGAAAGGACCCTGCATTCTCATTTTAAGATCACTGAAAGCTTTAGTTTTAACTGAATGTCACATCAATTTTATTATGTCTGTAGGTGTCTTTGCTTTTAAAATTCATGACAAGTTCTTTGCAATACATTTTTACTACATTACAGCCACCTGTTCTACCTTGGTGGGTGGCTGTAAATCTGGGACTGTCCTTTTGTGTGCATATCCATGAATGATTGTTTCTTTATACAGCATATTAGGGGCTTTCAAAATGTATTCATAGCCTGGACTCTCCTGGGGGACAGAGGGATGTCTTGTGGATCAATTCTTCTTTTCCTGTTTCCGCTAAGGTGTCCCCTGGGGCCCCAAAGCAAAACCCTTTTGCCCTTTCCTTGGGACACCTTTTCACCTTGACCTAAAATATGCAATTTATCCATTCCTAGCCTCAGTTAGTCTTCTTGTATTGTAAGCTGCCATTAAAAACAGTTTATCCCTAGATCAGCTTCAGATAAATTTCTCAGACAGACTGATGTGAATCTTGAAATGCTTTTACATTTATTTCTGAAAATCTGAGCTGCTTAAAGAATGTCAATTTTAGATACTGTGTGATAGGGAAACATGCCAGCCCCTCCCTACTGTCCATTTGGTGTATCTGGAGTTGGATCCAACCACATTCAGCTGGAGCCCGCAGCTCCTGTGGAGCCATGGGCAGCTGGGGTCAAGGAGTGCTTTCTGTGCCTGGAGAGAAGCCTGCTTTGCTCTGTGGTCTGGTGGTGCGAGTAGCGTGTGGATGAGGTGCTGGATGTGAACCCAAGGAGACTGACCTTCAGCTTCTGGCCCAGCTGCCTGGATCAAGCTCGGAACAGTCATCTCACCTTAATGTACCTCAGGTTCCTCTTTTTAAAATGAAGATAATGATATTTTCTGTTTCCTTTGTTTCTTCTCTCAGGTTAATTGTTACCTTTCCCTATGGTGTCATACCTAAGAGAACCCATAAAGCTGTTCATCTCAAAACTGTGGCTTTTTAACACCTGTTAAAGTGTCAGAGGTCTGAGAGAGGGCTGCATTTGTTTTATGGGTTGAATTACAAGTAAATTAACTGAAATGTATTAATAAAATGCTGGGGTGGCTCCAGATAGCAGCTTACTGGCTTGCTTTGTTCAGAGCTAATGGAAGATCTTAGGGGCAGAGCCTTCTCTCTGTCTATACACTCTGTACACTGCTGTAAAATAATATCATTCTGTGGAGGCTGTCCAATTCCTTGTACAATGTTGCAAGCCAGATTTGTGGGCCACATGAAGACTTGCTATGATAGAAAGCAGCCTCAAGAGTCAACGCTGCAGGCTAGTCCTTTATTAATCTCCTGCAAAATGAGGCCTCATAGCTGCAAATCACACAGCACTGACACATTTAGTGCCCGTCTTCTCTAGTTCACATAAGGGGAAGAGCGCTGCATCCCCATTTCTGAGAGAATGAGGTGTAGCATGCGCCGTGTCTGAGGAAGAGGTTGGGTTTGCCAAGAGCACCAGATGAGACATTGATGAAATCCTGGGAGCGCCTGTGTACTTCTGGTGGTGTGGATTGTAAATCACAGTAAGGGATGTCGATGCTTTAATTATGTGTATGTGATGGTCTATGTGTTTGTGCTTGTGGGTTTTTTATAAGTATGGTAAATGGAGAAGAGAATCTGGCCTGGCTCTGCTGCTGCTGCTGCTACTGGCGAGGCGGGAGAACATTTTGGCAAAGCAGTATATCTATTTATTTTTTTAAATCTTCCTCCCCCAAGCCCTCCTGCCGTGCTATATTTTTCTTTTTTTAGGATTTTTTTTTTTTTTTGTATTCCTTATCTGAGGTGCTGCTGGGACTGGCCATGTGCTCCAGCTTACTGAGCTCTTTCCCATTTATCTGGTGTGGTTCCCAACCTATGATTTAACAGTGGTGTGTGCAACAGAAAGAGAAAAACAATGTTTGATCTGCTAAAACGTACCTTAAGAGCAAACACATACACATTGATGAAGGTATCAGCTGGGTTCTGCCTACAGTTATGTCAAACAAAGTATGCTAGGAAGTGCCAACTTTCCTTTTGTGCTGTGACACCAAGCACTGCCAAAAGATATTAAAAAGCTTGCGTGAACTAGGTGATGGCAGCTGTAACTATCTAAGTTATTGCCTGGCAGCTGTAATGCTTCTTCAGTGCTGCTGGCTGCTTTTTATATTTGGTTCCCCGTTTGTTTGCCCTTATTCTAGCAACCGATACCACCAAAGCAGGCAATCAGTGTGTTACAGCACATGGCCACTTGCTACTGCAAAATAGGCAGCTTAGTAGTGGCAATCGAAAGACTCTCATGCAGCAGCTGATATAAGTCATATTTCTTTTGGATGAGAACCAACCTGGTGGTTTTTTTTGTATGTGTCAGTGTGAATCCAAGAAACCTTAGATGAGTCAATGGCAAAAGGCAAACACACACACAGGCACGTACACACACACACGCGCGAGCACATGCACACACACACAAAAATGCAGCTTTTCGTGTTCTTTCCGTGTTGGCTCTAAATAAGCTAGAACAATATAGCCAGCTCCCAGCCTCTGCCAATCCTACATCTGCTCTCTAAAACCTCCAGCAAATAAGAATTACTGTGAGGTTGTTTAACCAACGCTTACAATATACACACTTTTCATTTTTCCGTTGCTTCTATCCGTACACTGGTGGCAAAGGTTTGAGAGATAATGGAGAATGATACCCACTGGGCACTTGCTCTCTCAGTGCTGCGAGGTGGGCAGTAGCCACCTAGATCTCTCTGTTGGCAAGTTTTTGGGCAATATAAAATGTTTTTCATTGTCATGGGCTTTTGGGAAATCGTCTGCACTGTTGCTGGGCGGGGAGTCTGCTGGTTTTAGGCTGTTTTTGTGAGGAGAAGGCTTTAGATTTTGAGCTCCTATTTTGAACCTCTTAAACATTTCCTATAGTTCATGGATGTAATATTTCTGGGAGGTACGTTTCTTCTTTTCACTGTTCTCTTCCTAATTTCTAACCAATCTGGTTTTGAAAGTACTGTAATATGACAATATTTTTGCAGAGTGATCAGCCTCTGAATGATTTCCTCAACATGAAAAACACACTGAGGTAGCAGCAGTATCTTGCAGAGGACAGGGCAGAAGATCTCAGTTGAGCTTTTAGATTTTTACCCTTTACTGTTTAGGCTCAGCTGTT